>NC_083774.1:18365408-18730619 GCF_963514075.1 Conger conger
CAGGAAGAGTCAATCTATGAAATGAGTGTGACTCAGTGTGCACCGTTCCTTCAGACGGTACTTACTCAGAGGGAATATGACAACTTGAAACAACACACTGTAATTCTGTTTTCAACTCGACATCGGCTGTGGAAGACTTGCTTCAGTGAAGATCTTTCTATTCCTCTCGCCCTTACATCAGTGCCGACAGACACACTACGGACACTGCTTAATTATGTTTGCCTCACCCTCAGTTCCTTATCTGAAAAGTCTGTACAAATATGAAGTGTTCCAATTATCTAAAGGCACCAGAGAAAAGTGATCAAAAAGGGAAAAATAAATATGAATGGTAAAAATAAATATGCTCGTTGTCATTTTCAAGTTGTGCCAGTGGACAAATTGCCTTGTCCAGGCAACTGTTTATGGCTCACAGCCTCTTTGCTGCAGTATGGAGTTGTCATATTTACCTTCCATGTCTTCAACCACCTTGCCTGTTATCATCTCTGACAGCTTATGGGACTGCATTCATGAAGCATGTGATTAAACACATAAGATTATACAATTATACAATTAGGCAACTATGCATCAGTTATCTGTCCACCTGAACCATTCTTTACCACAGCTGGTCTTTTCACTCAAATATGTTTATCTGCTAAATATAACTATAATTTCAATATGGTAGCTTTTGATTTTCTTAATAATATATATTCTTGTCTGGGGAAATTGCCATAACTTCAGTTCGTCTTTTTGTAAGGTGGAAATGCCATTTAATGTGCTACCAGTGGTCAAGGTAAATTCACAGGCTCAAGCATCTGCATACTTGCTTTATTTTGTGAATGATATGGATATCATACAAGAAAACTGGAAGTTTGTTTGCCATCACTGCTCATTGATTCAGCTGCTCAAAAATAGATATGAATCATAAATCAAAGCTGTGCCATCTGGGCTAACATAACACTCCATCATTACAAAATCCCATATCAAATGAGAGGTGCTACAGGTTCCATCTGTACTTCATGAAAATCAAACATATTCTAATTTAATTAGTTCAGCTGTAAGAAAACCATTGTTTTCTTTAATTATGGCTGCTCTGTGGTTGTCTTCAGTACACAGGGATTTACCATGAAGTTAGTGAAATCTCTGTCTGCACAAAGTTATGTTATGCTTATGCTTGTGAGAGAGCACACTTCAGTTTTCAGAACTTTCCAATAAGAATCAAGTTGGCACACAAATTGTTGATGATATCAAATGATAAATGAGCACACATGTACATATGCATACGCACAAGCATACACACTTAAGCATCACAAAAGAAAAATACTGTATCTAAATGGTATATCCTTTTTCCTGTTGCTGCATAGCAGTTTTCTGGAAAATTATTTTGTTTAGTCGCAGTCTGGAGCCCTGGCATGAAAATGTTTAATACATTTACTACATTGAAATATAACTAGTTACCGAGGAGTATGATCTCAAACCATAACATGTTAGCATACATAGCTAAATAAATACCATAAACTTAGCTAGCTACTTAGAAGCCTGCTACTTCCAGTCGCTGGTTACACTAACTGATAAAATGAATGAAAGCTGGCATTACCTAGCTAGTTGCTGAACAAAGGCAGACCAAAATGCAGACCAATTTAACACAATGACCCCAGCTGTATCTTATAGTTAGCTATCAGACAGCAAAGAAAATGTGGTAGGCTACCGATCATTAAGATAACTGGCTAGCTACATGATTTTGCCTACAGAACTGTAGTTTTTCCCTTGCTTTACTGGGTTGAACACAGACTGCTTGCCACTTCAGTGTGTGACTGACAGGCTGCTGCTTAGACATAATGGTTTCCAATTGTTATCATGCTAATTTAGAAGGTAGTCTGATATATAAGTTAGCAATGTATCTCCCATTGTTAAGTCTATTGACAGTATAGAAATATGCTTGTCTGTTTTAGGGTTGTAACTGCATGCGAATACATTATTTGGATTGAACAGATAATGCCAGATACAGATATAATCAGAGCAGAAGCCTCACTATTAGTTTTTTTTACCCACTGGCTGAATAATGTTTATAAATTGTAGCCCACTTGCATTGTTTGTGTTTTGCTTAATACTTGATAATAGTCCATATGTTAACTTAGTTAACAGTACAGACTAGCACTACATCCCTAGTCTGGATTAATGATGGTTATTTAAATCATAGTCGGTCTCAAAATGACCAACAGAGTGAGGGGTCTTATCTCAGGATCTGTTGGATGTTATTTTTGTGCAAATAAAGTCTTATTTTATGCTTTTATGGGAATCCACAGCATAGTAATGGCGTAATGTGCATATACCAAAATCAGTATTTGGTGAGCCTGTAGCAATTGTAGTGCACTTGTGAAGTGGCATTGAGCTTTGTTTTGAATTGATATTGAGGTTCAAAATCACTTTTTTTACATCAGAGAGCTCACCAATGCAAACATACATTGAGCACAGTAATAAAACAAGCAACTATGACATTAGCTGTAAACATGTCTCCATTAAGAATTTGCTTACTGGCCAAATGTAACAGTGAGTTCTCACCTGGACCTTAGCTGTGTACAGCTTTTCCACATTTTCTTTCTTGAACATCTGCAAGCTCATGCTCATTGCCAATCAGATAATTAATTTCCATATGATACAAAGCAGTTTTTTGAGTCAATAAGACCAATGTCTTAGCCTGTCTGTGCCTCGGTCAAGCTAACTGTGATCCTAGTGATCTTTGAATTCAAGGCCGATAGGGTTCGCTTCAATAGCACGAGTCATTAGAGCTATTGTTCCCTCCTTTGCACTGTGGCAGTTTTTCCTGCAGACTGATCATGTATTTATAATGAGAAGATAAAATGCAGGGACCTGAAACCAAGTCCGTACATCGGCGGCTGCATAGTGTTCTCAGTGGATGAACTGGAAGGAAAATTGTTTCCAAGAATAGGAGTGGATATCATCTATCATGTAAAGTGCCATCTGCTTCTTACATCAAAAGTGTTATGTCAGAATGCAAACCAGCAGAGTTTCCTTTCCTGAAGTAGTTTCACTTTAATACAAGCAGCCGGTCTTTGCAATTGACTTGCCTCGTGGCACTTACCTGGAAAGACATTGCCTGTCCTAAGTTCTTGAGAAACACTTCAGTGGAATGTAGACATGTCAAAGATTGGATTTGACTAGTTGTGACCAGGGCTTGTGCTATGTCTTAAGGAGTCATCTCTTGCATTCACCTTTTAGCTATGGAAAGTGTAAAATCAGGCATTGCTGCACTTACTATATATTAACAGGAGGATTCAGTCCCTCACAAGCTAATAACCTGATTTCTCAATATACACCTACTTATTCATGCAATTATCTAATCAGCCAATCGTGTTGCAGACACGCAATGCATAAAATCATGCAGATACGGGTCAGGAGCTTCAATTAATGTTCACATTAACCATCAAGATTGGGAAAAAAGTTACTTTTACCATGGAATGATTGTTGATGCCAGACAGGGTGATTTGAGTCTCAAACTGCTGATCTCCTGGGATTTTTATGCATAACAGTCTCTAGAGTTTGCAGAGAATGGTGCGAAAAACAAAAAAAACATCCAGTGAGCAGCAATTCTGCGGGCAGAAATGCCTTTTTAATGAGAGAGGTCAGAGGTAAGAGGAGAATGGCGAGACTGGTCAAAGCTGACAGGAAGGTGAGAGTAATGCAAATAACCACACATTATAACTGTGGTATGCACAAGAGCATCTCTGAACACACAATGTGTCAAGCCTCTAAGTGGATAGGCTACAGCAGCAGGAGACTTAATAAGGCTAAAAATACCTCAAAGTGTTCACTGAGTGTATATAGCTGTATTTCATATAAAAGCAGCACTGTTAGAAGACAAGTCCCTGAAAGGAATAAGTCCCAAATCGCCACTTAATGTATTATATTGCCGTTAACACGATTGGCAATTGACATTCATGCTCAAATCCCAAAGGTTTGTCTTCAGAAGCACACCCTAGGCTTGTTTCTTGTTTATTTTGCATTCAATTTCTCGAAAGTCTTCTTCAATCAATGCTTGATATGTCTTTGGTCTTGTATTCTCTTTGGTCTTACTGCTTTTCAATGATGGATAAGGTGATGCAGATGAAAGGACAATCCATGCAAAGGATTGCAAGACAGGATAAAACATGGGGAGGTGCGCTTCAGAGGAAGTTTGTACAATGTTCATAGAAGCAGGGCACCCAGCAGCTCCAGCACGAGCCAAATGTATTGTCCCCATTGTGAAAAAAAAAATCAATCGTCCAACCACAGGGTGTTCACAAAGTGGGTAACCAAAATCTAGCAAGATACTTCCATGCTTCAGGTTTAGTCTGCATCCACAATCTAGTTGACTGACATGAATAAAAGATGAACAGATTAGAGAACTGGGAACAGCTGAACAATGGAATAATTAACAGAACATTAAAAGTCATAGTTGAGGAATGAGGGAATTTGAATGAGGGTGAGGGGTTCAATTTACTTCCTATACATTTAAGTGACATTGCATTGGCAGGTGCTTTAAACAAGAAGTGAAAAGGCTGGTGTCCGGAAGAGGCGATTTGAATAATGTAGGGCACTCGCCCACACACACCAGGTCGCACCTTGAGAAAATCAAGTAAAACTCAGCTCTAAAGAAAACTTGTGCATGATTGGCCGTTAAACTTACACCGAGAGACAAATAAGTTACTGCCTTTCTATCAGCCTTCTCCATTTTCTTCAGCCACTATGCATTTATTTATTATTTTATGTGCACTGACTTAAGTGAAGTCAGGTGGCACAGTAAAGGTAGCAATGTCCTGTTCCTACCTTGCCTGCCCTGACACATTGCTGCTGAGGTCTGTCAGGAGACTGCGGTTTTATTTAAATTTACATCTCATCACACAGGAGAATACATGCCATTCAAGCATACCTAACGATTCACTATTCAGATTTTGGGGTGAAAGATTCAGTTTTCCACTGACAAGGAACACACTCATAATTTTACCATGCAAGGTTTTTCATGGGATTTGAGGATATGGTCCTCATTAAGCATACTCTGATTGTTCCTCTTACTCCCACGCAATCCTGTCTCTAGAAGTGATTATTATTCTTCCAGAGACATTCTTTTCACAATGGACAGTAAAAGTAAAAGTCTCTACATTTCAGATGTATCAGTGGGTTTGTAACTAATGTGGTCAGAGCTTGTATCAAACTTGATGCCTTTTACAAATCTGACACAGCTGCCTGACACGAGATATAATCGATCACTTTCAAAATACCCAGGTCCCAGATTCATTATATAAGGAAAAAATTCAATTATATCACTGATTTACTGACTAAAGCGTCAGTCTGGGGAATGCCTAACACTTGAGTGGGCACACACATCTGGGTTGCAACGGATCAGCCTGGAGAGTCTAAGAGAGCGTGAATGAAGGGAACGCAACCTCTCTGAAAGGCTAAAGGATGAAAAGCCTAGGAGTTGGACAGCAGAAAGGCTGAAAAGCTTTTGCAGGGTTTGGTTTATTTTATCTTGGTTATTTTGGTGTGCTATTTTTGCCTGGAAGCCATGCGGGGGAAGAAAAAAGATTTGTGTTTGTTTGTAGACCTTTCCCTATCGGCAAACCACACGCAGTGAAAACTGGAATTGCCAATGATCCCTGTGACCAGCAATTATGTTCCTCCCAGAGGTGTCATCCGGCATGTGTCGGGTAAATACACTCAGTGAGCACTTTATTAGGTATTTATTAGACTTATTTTTTAGACTTGTTAAGTCTTCTGCTACTGTAGCTGATCCACTTAGAGGTTTGACATGTGTGTTCAGAGATGGTCTTCTGCATAACACTGTTGTTATGTGTCGTTATTTGGGTTACTGTTAGCTTCAACCAGTTCTTTGACCATTCTCCCCTGACCCCTCTCATTAACATGTTTCTGCCCGCAGAAGTGCTGCTTTCTGGATGTTTTTTGGTTTTTGCATAATTCTCTACAAACTCTAGAGACTGTTGTGCATGAAAATCCCAGGAGATCAGCAGTTTCAGAGATACTCAAACCACCCTGTCCGGCACCAACAATCATTCCACAGTCAACGTCACTTAGATCACATTTCTTCCCCATTCTGACATATGGTCTGAAAAACAGCTGGACCTCTTGACCACATCTGCATGCTTTTATGCATTTAGTTGCTGCCACATGATTGGTTGATTTAAATATGTGTATTATCAAGCTGGTGTACAGCTAAATGTAATAAAGTGATCACTGAACAATTCATACATTTTCTGAAAAGGTAATTGGTCCTGAGTACATCATCTGTATGTCTCATCAGTTATACAGTAGTTGAACTACCCAAGTAAAATAAATAGTGATGCAGAGGCAGAGTCATTGATGGTTGTACTAACCTGGAATAAAACACAAACATGACGACATTGAAATGATGTGAAATAACATTGATTGTGAGAAGAAAGAGGCCCCCAAAAATTATGGTTTGTAGTCTGTGGTGGTCTGCCAGCTTGGCAAGCTTTCTCCCGTATCCATGTTGCTAGCTTAGCGCTGGAGCAGGCAGTGGTGATGAGCCATCCCCCAAAATAAATGGTGACCTTAGATTTGGAGAAGAGCCCCCAAAAGATTACGGCTTATAATTTCTGGTGGTCTGCCAGCTTGGCAAATGTGCTTCCATAACCATGACACTAGTTTAGCACCGTGAGGTAGCTTTGCCAAAAAATGATAGTGCGCCACTGCTAGTGGACATGAGGCAGATACTTTGGAAGCATCTGTGAATGCTTGCCTGCTTGGCAACACTACTCCCATAACCGTTATGCTTGTTACTCTGCACACTTGCAAGGTAGAAGGAGCCAACTGATGCTATATTTACACCTTCAACACCACCATATACCATCAGATCAGCTCATCACGCATGCATGAGCCACTGCTAGTGGACGTGAAGAAGATAATTTCAAAGAATCTGCAAAGCCTGGTTTCAGAGTTGGAAAGGACAGGTGTAAGCTGTAATGTGACTTTCAGAAATGTAGATAGAAGCAGTGAAGGGGCAATTGCGTAGCCGTCCTACCTGATTAAACTTTCGTTCAACTTCAATAGGGACAGGTAGCTTAGCCAATGGTGTACATTGTTTTGTCATTTTTTCACACATTTAGAATGAAATCTCGCTAATAACAGAATCTAGGACTGATATAGTCAATGATATATTGTGGTCATGATAAAACCAACAAAATTGAATTCTTCCATCCATCCATCCATTATCTTAACCCGCTTATCCTGAACAGGGTCGCAGGGGGGCTGGACCTATCCCAGCATACATTGGGCGAAAGGCAGGAATGCACCCTGGACAGGTCGCCAGTCCATCGCAGGGCACACACACCATTCACTCACACACTCATACCTATGGGCCACACACTCATACCTATGGGCAATTTAGACTCTCCAATCAGCCTTACCTGCATGTCTTTGGACTGTGGGAGGAAACCGGAGTACTCGGAGACAACCCACGCAAACACGGGGAGAACATGCAAACTCCGCACAGAGAGGCCCCGGCCGATGGGGATTCGAACCCAGGCGGCAGTGCTACCCACTGCACCATCCGTGCCACCAAAATTGAATTCTTCACCTGTCTATATTATCAAATAGAAAACATAATGTCCAAGTAGGAGAGTTTATTGTGCTTTCTGAAACATGTACTGTATTTGAGAGAGTATGTATGGAACTTTCCTTCTCAAACACTTGGTGAATCATTTCAGCTCAATGCATTCATGACTCGAACCCCAGGTCCTAACCAGGAGCTCTCAGGGTTGTTTCCATTAATGCGTGAAAATGCCCATGTAGAAAGTACTAATATATTCTAAAAAAAGGTGGCTAATTTTCAGCCACACTGGAGAACAACCAGAATTCCCCAACCTCCTGTTCTTTGGGATTCAACTGTGTTTATTACTTGAAGAAAAAGGCCAGTCTCTCAAAAGATTGTTCCTGTAGCTTTTCACCTTGCTGCTGTGTATGAACCACATGCCACTCATTCCTGGACTGACAAGACCTCCTGTCAATTATTCAGTCACAGTAAAAAGAAAGGAAACCTTTGGCACAGAATAAATTCCCAGTTTGAAACCATATTTTCCAACCATATGCTTCAAAAGCAATTCTTGCTCAGGATGGAAACATCTGTGACACCAGGAGGTGAAAGCAGGTGACAAACAAGGTGCCACCTTTCACTCATCTAGATTTTTTCACCACTCATGTCACTGGGGAATTACTTCTGCCAGACATCTTATGGAAAGATCCAGTTGGGTTTGTGTGAAGATATTGTCTGCTTGTTCTTTTTCCTTAATATGGAGGTTTCTGTCTGCATTTTACAGAACTACATGAGATCAGGGATGTGCAATAACATTAGGGTTGTATTGGTGTCAGCCAATAATTTAATACAAATGTGTTTGTATCTTTTGATCAACTAAGATTACTGTATGGCTGATATGATGGGCTAATATGATATATGATAACATTGATATACCAGTGAAACAATGCATTTTAGATATTAAAGTGTAATTAAAGTGAAAATATCAAGTACAGAGAGTAACCTAATGATATTCAACATGTATTTTTAACTGATAATTTTATAAGCCATACTCACAAGCAAAGCTATACAGTTACTCAGCATTTAATCAGATGCATGTCCTCAGATTAATAATGAAGTATGAGAGTGTTAAACAATTTTTTATACAAATTAAATGCTCAATTTTCTTAAGATGAGGTCTATGCTCATGTACTTCCTTGAGTTTGGGAACTTGGTTACAGTGTAGATTACACATTTCTGCAATGTCAATTGCTATGGCAGATACAAACTGTTTTCATGTCCTGGAACATAGTTCAAGAATTCAAGAATCAACTACATGAGAATTCTATAGTATATGACCCACTTTTGTGACTGCTGTCCATTTTTTTAATCCCAGTGTGTTTAGTAGGAAGCTGCACATTTTGACACGATAACACTTCGACCTCTGTGAAGAAAAGATTTGCAGGTGAATACCTCTGGCTGAGCTGTCAATGGCAAAATAAAACATTGTGTGAGAAGAGATTTACTTTGACTCCCAAACAGTGATAGATTAAGGACTAAATAACAGTGGTATAGGAGATGAAATCAAAACATTGCCTGAAAGCTGATGCTTCTGTCTGGCCTTTGCTTTTGTCAGCAAGCTTTGCCAATTCAGCTGTCACAGTAAGATACCAGTACATTCACAAGACCTACAGTAGTGTGCACAAATTTGGGCACCTCTGGTCAAAAAGCCTTTTTACAATGAATATCTAAGTGAAGAGAAGAACCTGACCTCTAAATGGTACAACATTAAACATGACACATTTCTTCAAATTTTAAAGCAAGATGTAAACGCTTCCTGTAGCCAGCTAAGAGTCTTTCAATTCTCGCTTTTGGAATTTTTCCCCATTCTTCCTGGCAGAAGAAACACCTTTAGCTCAGAAATATTCTTCGGCCTCCAAGCATGTATGGCATGTTTGAGATCTCTCTACATATTGTCAATGATATTCAAGTCTGGGGACTGTGGTGGCCATTCCAAAACCTGGAGGTACTTCATGGTTGATTTTAATTGATTTCAATGTCAGGACTGACCTTTGAGCATTAGCTTCTAGAATTTCTTGATATTTGGTGGAATCCATTCTTCCTTCCACTCGCACAATATATCCTGTGCCCCCAGCTGCCACACAAAGCATAATGGAGAGGCACCTTCATGCCTCTCTACAAAGGCTTCACCTTTTTTTCTCCAAACATATCTTCTTTGGTGGTGACCAGAAAGTTCAAATTTGGTTTTGTCAGTCCAAAGCACATTGTTCCAAAAGGCTTCAATGTTTTCTTTTTCATAACTCAGATGCTTAATTTTGTGTTGAGGTCATTTTTTATGGCAACTCTGCCATGTAGGTCTTTGTTGTTTAAAGTATGTAGTATTGCTGTCGTGTAAACAGCTAAACCTGTGTTTGATACTCTTTTTTGTTGCTCTTTTGTAGTGATGTGTTTTCTTAGCATTTCTCACCAGGTCTCGGGCCATTCTATCTAAAATCTTCCTTGGCCTTCCAGACCTTGCCTTGACTTCAACTGTGCTATTTATCTTGCATTTCTTGATAATGTTTCTGAAAGTGGAAATAGGCAGTTTGAAATATTGAGAGTTTTTGTAGCCTTCTCCTTCTTGGTAGAAATGAACAATCTTCATTCTGAAATCCTTGGACAACTGTTTAGAGGAACCCATGGTTGTTAACACCAGACAGAACAGCCACTGCAGTTGGATACTTCAGAAGTCATGGAGTTACTTCAGAATTAAAAGCTCAGCCCTGGAATTATACTCACCTGACTCATTGAAGCCATAACAAATAAATCACCTGGGTCTGGGACTTAGTAATCAACTTTTTAAAAAGCAACAAATAATAATCCAAAAGGTTTCCCAAACTTTTGCACTTTTATTTTATTTTTAAAAATCATTTATAAGCAGTAAAAAACTGATAATAAAAAGCAATCTTGCTTTAAAATGTGCAGAAATGTCTCATATTTGACTGCATTTGGAGTTCAGGTTTGATTTGATCACATACAGATTCATTTTAACAAATTTATACCAGGGGTGCACAATTTATTTGTACCCTGCTGTGTCTCCAGATCTAACCTCTGTGTGGCTGCAGCATATTGCACTCAGGGTATATCTATGCTAACCAAATTAATTGACACACTAAGAATAAAATGGTAACAAATTTTCCTTTACCATTTCTCCCTTTAGCTTCACACTGATTTAGACATCGGTGGCAAAAACATCAAGTATGTTCTGGCTGGCGAGGGAGCAGGGACCATCTTTGCCATCAATGAGAAGACAGGCGACATCCACGCCATGAAGAGATTGGACAGGGAAGAGAAGGCTGAATATACTCTCACAGCGCAAGTCATCAACAGGGACACCAACGAGCCCATGGAACCACCCTCAGAATTCACTATCAAAGTACAGGACATCAATGACAATGCGCCTGAGTTCATTGGTGGCCCTTTCCACGCAACGGTTCCAGAGATGTCCCAAGTGGGTAAGCCAACTGTTGTATCTCATTGCTTTTACATGCAGACAGTTTTTTTGCAGCTAGTGTCAGCCTGACAAAATAAACCAAGGCCCAGATTTTCTAATAAAAAGTAATCACCCAAATTGCCGCTAGTATTGCGACCGTTCAGTAAATCCCACGCAGATATTACGACCTTATAGGGACTGCATTTATATTGGAAAGGCAGTCACATTCCTTTTTTTACATTTGGACTTAATTCACTCTGATACACATTTCAGCAGAGGCATGGTGTATTCGTATCTCATGGAGGTAAGGGCAACATATCCTTTTTATGAATCTCCAACAAAAACAGCTAACAATTATTGTCAACAAAAATATTTCTCATCATAGGTTAAAGCAGTGCAAGAATCATCAAGTTTTTCAAAGATTGCCATCCTGAGATGATACATTGCTTTGTAGATAGAGTTAGATTGAGTTGACTCATTGTGAAAATACACTTGCCAGTTATTTAGATCCCCCAAACCTTATGGGTTTACAGAAATATGGGGCCACGAGATGAACGTTTCTTCATGGGACCATTCCGAACAGAACACAACCAAGACTGTTATGCCACTACAGATGCTGTTAAACAATGTCACATTGTTCATGGCAGCTGGCATCAGAGCAATGCTTTTGTGAAGGGTTTTATTTTATGACACAATCCTCTATGGTGCTCTAAGATAAGGCGGCATCTGTTGAAACCATATGTGTGTTTTCTGTTTTACTTTTTTCTTCCATCATAAAATCAATCAACTGTAAGTGATATCTTTGAGGAAAAAGTAATATTTAGAAACACTGACGCAGTCCATTATATAGCAAGGTTTGAAATCTTAATTCTGTTCTGGTTATAAGGGAAACGTCTCAGTTTTTCCTCCCACTGTGGTATGCTGAATTGAAATGCACACAGTACTTACCCAGCGGTTTGACGGTGAAGTGAGGGAAATTGCATGCAGTCGGGTGAAAAACAGTGTTGAGGGCACAGAGAGATTTGCCAGTGGGAATACAGTCTTGTCGATTTGCTTTCGTGGGAGGAGGTCGGTTTTGTGATTGTTATTTTGTTTTGTCACCACTGATTAATTAAACATGAGCCAATGTGCTCTTGTTTGTTTGAAAGACATTCCTGATGGGTTGTTGTGATCTTTTTAAGTATTTATGGGATGTGGGAGACAGCCACAAAAGGAACAGAGCTCTTTGAAATAATACAGTGACAAAATAACAAAAAAGCTTCACTTGCAATGACTTTTGTTCTTTCAATCATCGTGCATTCGTAAATTGCAAGATGTCATGTTCGAGATTAATTTGCCAATTCAAAATATGGCCAAAATGAACACAAAAATGATTCTGTCAGAATGATTTTCAATGCGAGGTTATTTATGTTAAAATTAATTTTGCCTAAAGAGTTTCACCAAGAAGGGCAATAATGAGGATGTCAAACAAAATACATGTATTAAACGAAACAGGTAAAATAATGGTGACTGAATGGAAACACATTACAGGCTGTACCATTTTGATCAGAAAGCTTTACATTATTTAAAATGACAAACTTTTAATCATCCATTTTAAAATTTCATTCACTAAATTCAAAAATTAGGCTTACTCAGGATATGTGGCCCAACATGTGCATAATTAACAAACTGCTAAAGTGTATTCATTACTGTTGAACTGCTAATGTGGCCAATTTGTCAGATTTACAGAGTTCAATTTGAATAATACAACACATGCTAATCTTCAAATTAGGAGGGTATGCCACCCCTAAGAATACAAAATAACACATTTCTGGGATATCCCATAGTCAATATGTGCAAAAAACCAGCAACAGGCAACAGTGACAAAAATACCAGACAAAAAGGTTCTGAAAGATGCAATCGATCTCTTGCAAA
Organism: Conger conger; assembly: GCF_963514075.1. Lineage (NCBI taxonomy): Eukaryota > Metazoa > Chordata > Actinopteri > Anguilliformes > Congridae > Conger > Conger conger. The sequence goes on from NC_083774.1 coordinate 18,378,341, forward strand.
GTGGCCAAACAGCAATATTGACTGTCCTTTAAGGCCAGAACACAGGGCATTGTATAGAAGCCCCAATCCTGATAATGGGGAGCGGTTGGCATGAATAGGAATGGGCTCCGGCTGTTGCCCATTCCTGAGCCTGGAGATGGCATTGTCCTGCAGCCCTGCCTTGGATCAGGAATGTGAGCGGTGCCAAACAGACCGCGCCCAGGAGCGTTACATTATGCTGCTTTATTAGTGCAAATGCAGTGTTTTATTCCGTTATTTAAGTTCCTATGACATGTGTACATACAACAATACATCTTTGTGAAGGTAGGTATTCCATGGAGTAACTTCAAATTAAACTTTATACCCTGTCCCTGAGTGGTATGGGCAAAAAAAAACCCAAAAAACATTGTACACCCTTTCAGATTCCAGCACAGGGCATATCCAATACTTGCATTTTGTTGGTTATGTTGTCAATATAATTGCGATTGCAATCCAAAAGTTCTCGTTGTTTTCATCCTCTTACAAATGATCTGATATGTCTCCAGCGCACATTAATCAACATTACTTTAAATGCTAATATTTTTCAACTGGCTTGTTTTCAACTGCAGTCCAACTGCAGCCATTAAAAAACAGGTTACAAGACAAGTCAACAGAGCAAGACAATCAAATACACAACTAACATAACAGGTCACAAGAATACATTACTCTTCAATAAGCACAAATATCACGAAAGGGGCTAAGCAAAGCAGATAAAACAATACAAACGAGGGGACAATACAGAATATCCCACAGTTAAGCAAACAGATGAGCCATACAGAGCATAAAGGTAAACAGACAACACTAACATGCAGATAGCGATAGACAAGGCAACAGTTAAGTAGGCACTGGTAGCTGGTAATGCTGATAGACCTAATTGCTTTTGAGCCAGGATTTAAAGCTTCAAGTGAAAGACTGGTAGGAAGTGTGATATCTTATCTTTGGAAGGGTATTCCAAAGGTTCTCACTGCAAAGGCTGTTTGGCCCAAGGCAGATCACCTTTGTGGTATAATATTATCCCCTCTTAGGGCAGATATTGTGTATCTGGTACTAATTTGTGAATGATGACAGTGGTGCAGGACCATGAAGGACTTTGCATTTCAGACAAGTATTTAGAAATGTAAGTTATTTCAAGGAGAAGCACCTCATACCTACTGTCAAATGATGTTTTGTTGCCAGCGGTCCAGGGACACTATTTAAGATCAATGGCACCATGAATTCAACAAAGTACCGCTAGGAAGCTGAGTCTTGGTTGTAGGTATGTTGTCCAGCAGGACAAAGACAAGTATACATCAAAATCCGCAGAGAAATGGTTAAGTAAAAACAGCAACCATGTTCTGTAATGGTCATCTCAGACTCCAGACTTAAATCCCATGAAAAACATCTGATCTGACTGAAGAGGGAGCGCCCATAAGCACAAACCTAAGGATATGAATTATTCTGAAATGTTCTGCATGGTGGAATGGTTGAAATTCCCTCCAAATGTCTTCTCTGACCTTATAACAAATTATAGGAAAATACTTGTGGCTGTCATCTTTGCCAGGGGTGTTTGCACATAGTATTAAACCATGGTTGCTAATAATTGTTGAACCTGTTTTTTGGGTAAATATTTTTTTTATTTGATTCTATTGAATCATAAATAAAGCTTATGTCAATAACTGTGTTCTTTTTTTTTTAGTTTACAGCACTTTTTGTGCATATTTATTAAGGGTGCCTGTTACGACCCTGTCTAGGCTCAGGTCGTGACAGGGTGAAGGATAGGGAAGTGGGCGTTTGGACTGGGGACAGGAGTGTGAGTGAACTCCGGTCCTGTCTGAGTATCCAAATCCCAGGATCGCCCTCAAAAAGAATAAAAGAAAAATAATAAAGAAAAATAACAAATAGGTGTCCCGGTGGATGGATGCAATCCAGCTTAAACACTCTGAATAACTGGAGTCACTATATGGCGAGCAGAGGGCCAAAGCAAAGTCAAAGTCAGGGTGGGCGAACAGGGTCGAGCACGAGTAAGTCACTGGGTCAAACAAACCGTAAAAATGTCGAGCAGGAATCAAGAGTCGTAAAGGACGAAGCAAAGTTCAAAATCCTATCAGCAAACAAAACAAAAGGGGCTAGGCGAGAGTCAGAGTTGAAAAAGATGAGGCAATGGTCATACACAAAATCCAATCAGCATACAAATCAAAAGGGCTGAGCAAGAGTCATAAGTCAAACAAAAATACAGTCATACATGAAGTCTACATAATAACCAATCCACAAGTCACACACGCAAGGGTTCACAGAGCCAGTCTGCCTAGAACATCACAAATGGCTGCCTTTTCTCAGAAAAGAACAGGAAGCTGAAAATTTCCAATCTCAGGCAAACCGGAAGTAAAACAAAGATAGTCCTGCATCCAGAAATGATGCACAAAAGCTTACAGTGGAGGTCATAACACTACCAATAATTATGGAGCATAGTGCAAGTAAAGTTTAGCCTTTTTAAATGTGAGGTTTGAATCAACTATTATGCCAAGATATTTGAAATTCAATACTACCTGAGATTATTCCCCTGATACATAAACTGTTGGTTGAGGATCAGATGTTGCTCTCTTTGAAAATAACATACAAATTGTTTTTGTTATATTAAGATGCAGGCATTAGTCATTGAGCCACTTGCAAACATGGATCATCTGTAAGTTTGTGAGCAGAGTGTTCTTTGTTTCTGGCATGGACACAAATAACTGTATCATCTGCAAACATTTTAACCTCAGACCCAGCACTTGGAGGTGGTACTCTAAGTTGTTAATAAACAGACTACAAAGTAGGTTACCTTCACACACTGGGTTATATTGCCCTATACGATTTCAGTCAAAGCATTTGAGAAATTAAACTTGACCTGTTCAATGGATGTATTGATCAACATGGTTATGGGATATGTGAGTGACTCTTTGAATTTCTTGAACAACATGGTGTCCAGCCTAAACACAAGAATAGTCCTTGGGGTTTTTAAGAAAATGTGCACCATACTTAATTTTGACTCTGTGATCTTTTGTAAGGCAAAAACTGGTTGCGTATCATTAGTTATTGCTGGTGCTATGTGACTAGCAGAGTTATCCTGTGTCAATAACTCAATGCAATAGGAGTTAAATGCAATGCAATAGGAGTTAAACATGGCTGTATTTACTTTTGTATCTTGTCTAATACTGCCTTACACAGTGATTTCTAATTGTTTTCCTCTCTTGTTTTGAGACTTTCCTGTCAATTTGTTCACACCTTCCAATATTAATTTAGGGTCGCCCCAAATTATGTATGTATGCTTCAGTAATTATGTTAATAAATAACTTGGCCTTAGCTTTCCTGAATTCCTTTGTTGCTCTTTTTCTCAATATAACAAATGTACGCCTACAGGTGTCCAGCTTAGATTGAAGGGTTTTCAGGACATAATCCCTGTAATTCATAAGCCTCCAAAGATCTTAGTTTATCCAAGGAAGGGAACTCCCTTGTCTCTTTTTGGGCTTGGATTTCTTCATGAATCCTTCTGTTATTGTCTGGATTTTAGATTCGGTCAGAACCAAATAAAAGCCTTCTCCAATTGACTCCCTCAATTGCATTCTCAAAATGCAATTGATTGATCAGATGATTCTCCCCTCTAGATGACAGGGTTTTTTAGTTACTAGCTGATTAAATCTGGCCTTTGAAATACTGGCACATTAATCTTAGCTATAAGGGTCAGCTTATGGTCAGGCAATTCAGTCACCATGTTGTATGAGTTTGTAACGCGTTCAGATTTGCTACTAAAAATGAGATCAATCTGGGTCTGAGTGGAGGCAGTTATTCTGGTAGGCCCTTTAACTAACTGAGAGAAGTCATAAGCAGTTGCAATCAGGGCTCCCAATTTATATTGAAATCTCCTATTAGAATAACCTCTTTGTCAAAATGACACTTCCTAAGCACTGTCTTTAGTTGATCAAAGAACATACTTTTAGCAGGTGGAGGCTGACAGATACGGTGTGCATCATATTAAGATCAATACATTCAATATCAGTATCACATGACCACTGGATCTGATTGCATCAAATGCTGTCTTTAATATACACTCCCCAAGCACTTTATTAGGAACATTTTTACTTTATTACACCTACTTATTCATGCGATTATCTAATCAGCTAATTGTGTGGCAGCAGAGCAATGCACACAGTCATGTCGATACGGGTCCGGAGCTTCAGTTAATGATCATATCAACCATCAGAATGGGGGACAAATGTGATCTAAGTGACTTTATTTATTACATCCCTTTATTTATTTACTTTGATACTCTTATCTAATCATGTTCCAAACAGTAGTTTTGAGTAAGAGCACTTGTGTGAGCTCATCAACTGCAAAAGGACCTTCAAAGCCAAGGAAGACCTCCGTTGATGACAGAATAGTTCTTAACATAATGAAGAAAAAAAAAAACACAAACATCTGTCCAACAAATCAGAAACACTCCTCAGCAGGCATGAGTGGATGGGTCAGAGAGTACTGTCTGTAGAAGACTTCACAAACAGAAATACAGAGCCTACAGTGCAAAACTGGATGGCTGGGTTACAGCTTGAAGTACCGAAAAGAGCCTGGAAAAAGGTTTTTTGGACAGATGTGACCAAGAACTATCTGACCTGGATGGCTGGCATAATGGACAGCAAGCATAGTATGTCACTGTTCCTTAAAACTTCTGTGTATGCTGAGTTTTCATGGATGAACCTATGCCTGCCAAACATAGCACAGCATTGATTTTCCCCACAGATGCTGGGGTCAGAACCCTGAACTCATTGAAGCGCAGCCTGTAAATTCAGTCCCAAAACCTTGGAAGGGACTAGAGAACAGGGACCAAAAGATGCCTCCAGCAAAATGGGTCTTTGGGATTTTATTGGGCGTTTTCATTTCCACCTCATTTCCCCTCTCTCTGTATTAACTGTTCAGGTACAATGACTAGTACTTATTTAATGGTTGTTTCATTCTGTGTTAATATGCTAAGGAAATAACTCATATTTAAACAAATTTGGATAATTATACAATTGTGTATTGAAGTACAGTTAAATACAATAGTGGACATTGTGGTAGCACCAGTGTGTTTTTAGTCCAGTACAGTAAGTACAGTTCCCAAAAATGGTACTCAGGGTGTTCAGGTTCCTGTGAAGTATTGGTTCAGTGATTTGACTGTGCATAAGGAATTACATGTGAAACTAAACTTAACTAAGGGCTTCACCTATCAGGGTGGAGGTAAACCTTCCGATGCAATTCAAACATTTCAATCCAATTCCACAGTGATAATAGTTCATGATACAATTATGCTGTAAGTCATTTTAAAATGCCTCTTTAGGAAGGTTTCACATTTCCCATTATAACCCCATATGAAAATAAGTGGTCTCTTTGGTATAGCACAAAGCCCAGTCACACTTACTCATCTGTAGGTTCAAGAAGAACATTCTAATCATGCTGAGAAAATAAAGGGGCTTATATAATAATTATTTATACTATGATTTGTGGTGAATGCTACCATTTTTATAGTTACTACACCACTCTACCCGATATTCTCACTCACTATTCTACAATAACATGAATCCACAAGAGACTCATTCAAAGGTCCCAAAGCTATTCACTGTCTTCACTGACCTCGGTAAATGTAGTCTCATGTGAATTTGTTCATTTTGAAATTCTCCTGACATTATCCCTATTTTGCCGGACATTTTATGTGCTGTTTTTTCAGTGTATCTAAGGGAACCCCCTGGGCTTATAGGTCTTCTCCCTTCCTCTTGCAAGTCAGTGAAGATGGAAGATTTCAAACCAGCAACCTTTAGACAAATCAGTGCTCCAGTTTCCTTGTAGAATAAAGGAAATTTTGTGAGGCAATTTACTTTGCTGTGATGTGTCAATTGCTTTTGTTCTTTCAGAGTTCTATTTCTGTGAGCTGGCATCCTGTTGTTTTGGCTCCATACTCCAGCACATTAGATTTTAAATAAAACAATGAACATGAGGTTACAGTGAAGACTGTCAGCTTTAATTTGACATTCACGTCCATACTGGATGATCTGTGTCGAAATTACATCCCTTCCCCATACCCCTTATTGGTAAACCCCCTCACCATTTTGAGATAAATAATGGGACAACTGGCTGCTCAGCTGTTTGTTGGCCAGTAAATTAAAGCCTTTATCGTGTTAATAACATTACTAACAGCCACCATCATCAGTTTCAAACTAGTTTGCCTGCAGAAGAATTTGCCATATTTGGAAGTAGTTCTCGATGAAACCATGCACAGATTAAGCTCTGTGGATATTTGTGAGTTACCGTGGCATTATATTTGGAAAGATGAATTGCTCTCATTATATGTTGGCGACAATGGCTAAGGTGGTAAGAGCGGTTGTCTGCCAGTCGGAGGGTTGCCAGTTTGATCCCACCCTGGGTCTGTCGTAATGTTCCTGAGCAAGACGCCTAACCCCCAAATGCTCCTGACGAGCTGGTTGGTGCCTTGCATGGCAGCCAATTACTGTTGATGTGTGTATGAATGAGTGAATGAGAAGCATCAATTGTACAGTGCTTTGGATAAAGCTTCTATGTAAATGCCAGCCATTTACCATATATCTACAACTTGTCAAATCTCAGTAAAATTATCTGGATGGATAGATAGTACTCAGGGTAATTGGAAGCATACTTATACATTCATTTTATTTTCGGGTGAACTGCACCTTTCGGTAAAAATACTACCACAAATTTACCACAACTATTTTTTTGTTTTAACAAAACAATTTGCCATGATATCCATGATCCTATAGCCCTGGACTGAATTAACATTTTTACATTCTTTCAGTTTTATTGAACATGTAGCCAGCCCAACTAACAACTGTGGTCACACCCTATTACTAGTAATATTACAACACGGATTCAACATTGCTGTACGCTTTGATCCTCAATCTGTGACCACAACTGCACTTTATTTAATGCAATAATAAGCCTATGAATAATATAAATAATACAGAGTGGATTGTGATAAGCAATCTTCTATCTGCTACCAGGTTTTCCAACCTTGTTTGTACCCCATCCATATCCACTGAAAAATATTCTCTAAATGGCCTAGTTTTTAATTTTATTTTCAGACTGAAAACAGCTCTAGACATTGTGGAAAAAAATCTATCAAGTTAACTATGCCATGGATAAATGATACAATCAGCCATCTTAAGAGAGTGTTTGAATGCTGAACAGCATGGAAAAATAAATAAATTGCATGTCCATAACGATATCTTAAAGAGGCATGTCATTGTTTATAATAACTCTAAGAGTTGCAAGACAAGCTCACTTTTCTAAGATCATCACCATCAGCAGGAACAATCCTACAAAACTTTTTATATTAATCATTGATGCCATGAATCGCCTACTTAGCCCAGCCCTGTTGGCCGATTGGATCAGTCAGGCATTTCCATTAAAAAAATGCGAGGGCTTGGTGTCACATTTACAAGAACAAAAATACTAATATAAGATCTAATTTAATGCAAGTGCGGAACCATATCTTCCAGTGATTCACCATTTGGCCAACTTTTTTTGTAATAAATTAAACGAATCATCACAAGATTTTCACACATTTGAAATGCTTGATGTGCTGCCTCGATCCAGTTCCAACTGCCTTTAAAAAAAAAAAAAAATTTCTAGATTGTCTGACATGGTAATATAAATAGTTAACTGCTCTCCTGACGCTCTAAAACTGCAGAACTGAAACCCTTTCTTGAGAAGAATAACCTGGATAATGATGTTCCTGTCAATTCTAGACCTACTGTAAACTTACCGTTTAGGTCATGTAAAAGTTATTTTGAATACATTTAATGCCTTTGTCAATAAAAAATTTGAATAAATAGGATTAAAAACAATTATTTTTAATCGAGTCTAATCATAGCACTGAAACTGCTTTAGTAAAAGGACTTCTCAGACACTGATACCATCAATGTTGCAATTCGATACCATTGACCATGATATACTCATTCACCAACTTGAGAACTGGGTTCAGTGTTTAACCGGTTTTATGCTTATATCTCAGGGTGACAATTCTTTGTCAGCACGAGTTACCATTCTTCAGAAATGAATAATATTATCTGTGAATCTTTAGTCCACTTCTTTTCTTGATGCATATGCTCCCCTGTGGTACTTTGAACATGTTGTAATATTCCACAGTTATTCAAATGACACCCACATTTGCATTTCTATTACAGCAGGTGACACTTCTGGTTAGCCGTCTATCTAGCGTAACAAGCTGGATGTTTAATAACTTCTTAATTCCTCTATGACAGCTTCTTAATTGGCTCAAAAACACTAGAAACCAGAGAGAGACGAGAAAAAAAAGAAGAAAAAAAAACTTGGCTTCTTGTACAGCATAACAGTGAAGCCAGGAATTTTGGCCTTACTTCAGACTGATCTACTGTAAGTTTAAAATCTCATATCAGCAATGCGGCGACAAGTGCTCTCTTTCATCTCAGGAATATTGCATATGCAAAAACCCTCCTCATTGGCACAGGCCTTTGTTTTCAGTAATATTGACTATTGTAGTGCAATTTTCACTGGGGTACTGAAGAAGGCTACTGACAAATATTACAACATATTACACCTGCCCTTGCTGCACTACATTAACTCCCTTTGTCATTTAGAATTGAATTTAAGATTATTTGACTTGTTTTCACCTTCCTATGTGCTAACAGAATGTCTTCGAATGCCCAAAGTTAAACTGAAGAAGTGTGGTGAGGCAGCCTTTTCATGTTTTGCTCCCAAACTTTGGAATAGACTGCCTTAAGATATCAGAAATGCATCTTTAGTGCACAATTTTAAGAGCAGGTTTATTTTTATTGTGCACTCTAGGCTGCAGTTCATTGTATGACAATGCTATACAAATTATATGCTATAAATTGCACTTTTCTGAATATATTCTCAATTGTGTTGGAAGGGATTTAATATAGATTTTATGTGACACACAGTTCTGAAATTTCATGAGAATGGTCAACACAGATTGCCATGGATGCTTTTTGGCACGTCCGAGCCTGAATGGTGAAAGTCGTAATCTGCGGTTACCCTCTAGCTGTGTGGCTGTGTGTTATTGTCTGGTCCCCTAGTTACAGTTCTTTACACCCCTGAAAAGAGAGAAAGGGCTGTCAGGTAATGGAGCCATTTCCTGTGTTCTGTATAAGATTGCCATGACGCATGATTGATGGAGAGCAAAGCGAAATGACGGACAAAGCCCTTCTCCGCCGCTTTTCAAAAATCACCTTTTCACAGGCAGCCAGGAAAAACAAGTGATAAAAGGGAAGCAAATTAATCATTTGAAGTTTTTTTTTTTTTTTGTCCAAGCACTCTTATAATAATGAGTAAGGTGCACACGTAGCACAGGCCTGTGTTAATGGGCCTGGGGAGGTATTGTGTCTGCTGGAGCACCCAGGCTGATACTCACACTGACAGAATATTCAGTGTGGAGGGCATTACTGGGATTATCTCTCTCTCCTGAAAAGGAATGGGCACTCCAGGAAATACTAACACATGATTCCAGGTTCAAAATATTAAATCATTGTTAAATAGGGATTGCTTGGTTTATTACAAAACTCATTTATATTTTCCATTCGAATTTCGGTCTAAAATGCTGAAATAGCAAATGGTATTTTCCAGTTCCAGTAGCCCAAGGCACTATGATTGAATTAAATTATCTGATCGATACTATCTAATAAAAATGCATGTTCTCACCTATGTACTAGGTATGAATGAGATAGTGATAACTCTCCAAAACCTTAAATGTGTTATTCTTCTACATAAGCATATCCAGGATATCTGCATAACATAACTTGTGTGTTGTTAAAATAGCGTTTACATTTTTAAAAACATTTATTCTAGCCATCCAGGTTAACTCAACTTGCACAAGAGTACACGATTAACTCTTGGGAATTGAACCTGCAAATATTATTATTAACATAGTTCCTTCACCACTCTGCCACACTGCTGCCTTGAGGCATGTGTAACATCAAACCACAGATGGATTTCTTTCAGATTCTAGACTCTGAATAATGGCCGTCAAGTGCTCTCCCTTAATTGCGTACATGATATCAATAATGCAGTTGGCTCCTTGAGCAACACTTTCCTTGCACATTAAAGACAGCAGGCTATATGTAGACTGTATATATCAGCTGGCATTTCTTTTTTAGAAAATATGCATTTATTGGATAAACAAAACTAATAAATTAACTAATGTGTCAGCGGACCCTTGGGACTCACAGTATGTTGATGTGAAAGGAAGCTATGAGACAAAATTGAGGTCATAATGAGCAGTGGTTTATTTCTGTTCTCATTAACAGTGCATTCTGAGAATTTGAGCATTAGCATTAAACAGTTTTTTTTTTTTTTTTTTATGTGAGCATAAACACCAGTTCATGCTTGTGTCTGGCCTTATATTAATTAACCTATATTTGTTTGCATTATACATTAAACCTGATCTACCCTCCCCCCAAAAAAAAACAACTGCTGTAATTATAGCAGACTGTGCACTGTACTAATTCAAAGTTATATTCTCTCCACATGCAGATCAGAGGAGCAAAATGCACAATCATGGCTGTGGTAATGTAATTAGCTCTGTAAAGCTATGCAGCACTGTGAGGGGTTGAAATATTCTAGCTCTTATTACAGTGTTTCTGCAGATTGTTTACTCCTATTTTGATGTGAGATGCATTCTTACAGTTGTCCTGCAGTTGGAATACTTGCCTTTGCATTAATTATGCAGAGGCAGTGTTCCTGACATCCAATATAGTTCATTTTTCTTTCAATATATGCACCCGTTTCCCATATTTAGTGAGATCAGTGTGTTACAGTGCTCATAGGTAGACTGCTGATTTTCTGGCTGTTGGTTGTCATAGTGAGAAGGTAGCTCTCTCTCACTCTCACAGCATCCAAGGTCGACCGGCCTTTCAGCTCTTAATCCCTCTCCTGACCATATCCCTCTCCCTGTGTCCCTCTTTCTCCAATAAAATGTACTTGTGGGTGGTACATTTGGGGAGGAGTGGTGAGGCAGTCCAGACCATTCCCATACAATCCTGACATTATTTGTTTTAAATACAGCATTTATGTAAATTGTGTAATTATACAAATGTATTATTTATTTAATGTGTGCTATTATACTTATTTACATTAATTTGAATAGATAGTTGGTGGATGTGTAGTGGATACATCTGTCTGTGATAACCTATGGTTATTTAAAAGTTTCCCAACCACCTTACAGTCACTTGAAGAAGATTAACCAAGGACAACAGTTAAATATGCAGCTGATCTTTGTGAAAGGTACATTATGGAACATGCAGTAAAATAATTGTCCTAATTGTATACAAATCTGTGCCATGGGTCAAACGAGACAACACGAGTTGCATTTAACAGTATGTTTATTGGCAAACAGAAGTAGAGTTAAATATAATCATTTCAACTGCAGAGACCTGTACAAAGTTTATCATTCTGTTAGAGTGGAGGAAATGAAAGGATATGTCCATGCTACAAGGTCATTTAAAATAGGAACACAGATACCACATCTCCATCTGTTATTAAATGTATTATAACAGGGGGAGTTATCCCTTACATAAATAATCCACATTAGCTAAAATGACCGTAGAGGCTGTTAAAGATATTTGTATAATATTAGAGGGGAAAAACTTAATTTAGTGAAAAGTATGGCACTACTCTAGGTGAAATAAAATAATAATAATAAAGAAAAATAATGATTATATAAATTGAAAAATAAATACAATAAAAATACAAAAACCCCCTGGGACTTGGTTACACCAACAAATGAACGCTACATCTCATATATTTTACATAGCTAGAGAGAAACCTATTGCAAATTCGCAACCAAGACAACCATGCTGTTTAAAACATTTGTCCTGCTTTTGGACAAACGCTGCAATGGCACAGTGGTTGTTAGATCATTGTTTTATTATCACTATATAGCCTTTCATGTTTAATACTGTAGTGCCCAGCACCATTGTAGTTATATCGCCACCCACTTTCCCAGAGTCCTTGGTGGCACAGCAAGATTTAAAATGTATTTATTCAGATATTGCAGAATAAATGTTGTCATAGCTACTGCTTGGTTTATAGTAGTAGCATGTGCTTAACAGTGAATTCTGTATTTATAGTTATTGAACTAAGGGTGAATTTACATGATGTGAGTGTATGGTAAGATCCTGTTGCATTGTGCTGAATACAAATACTCTTTTTGCTACTAAAATAACTTTTATTTTTAGATGCAGAAACTTATCATCCAAACAGTTACAGTTGGCAGTATAGTTTACATTTTGCTGGAGCCAAGCAAAAAGGAAGTAAATAAGGTAAATCGTTTTTTTTACAGTTACGCCTGAGTAAAATAGCGTAAAACTCGAAAGATTGATTCATTTTGATGTACTGACTAGAACGTATGGATTCATTTTAATGAATCGAACTTCCCAACACTACAGAGCCACTCTATTCCAGCAAATATAGATTCTCCCTATCAATGAGCCTTGACCCACACAGTGTGTTACACTGAGAAGTCATTGGCAGCATGCCCTGGAAGGCATCCGTGGATCACATCATTTAGGGGACCTGGGTGTAATTACTGGAGTCTGTCCTCAAGTCTGCAGTGGAGATAACTCTTAAAAGGAGAATGGCATGCGAAGCCGCAGATTAGAATGTAAAGCAGGGCGAGGGTGACACCTCAATGCTTTCTCTTTTCCATCTTCTTCTTCCTCAGTGGATCCATCATTGGTTTTCTGCAAGCTCTCTCAGTGATGGATTGCCGGTCAGCAGGCAGCAGGAAACCTACCGCATGCCTGACTGATATATTTAGTCCCCGGTCACGTACGTAGCATTTGCTCTTACCTCTCAAACTCTCTGGGGAAAATACACTAACTCCTTTGGCTCCTGGCTCCTTGTGTGGCAGATGCATCATTTGTTCCAGTTTTCTGGTGCCCCAGCGCCCAACACGAACATAACGCAAACAGGAAACTGTGCATTGCAGCTCAGTGCATTGCAGGAAACTGAAGCACGCACGTGTGAATTATAGGTTTAAATAAGCCCTTATGCTGTGATCCAGATTTCACAGTAAGTCCATTTTTCAGCGATACATTGTACGATCAGAGAGCATTTTGATCATTCTGTGGATCGGGATTATCTTTCAGGAGCCCCAGCACACTCAGAACAACCAACCTAGGATAAGCAGGCTTAATTACACAACCTACTGTATATGCACACAAACTAATGTCCCCGAGGCTGTTCCACCATGATACTACGCTGTCAACACAAGTTGTCAAGGCTGCTACATGAATTTGATAGAGGTAATTCAACACAACACAACACAACACAACACAACACAACCTTCCTTGGTGTTAATCCATTTGACTGCATCCTCTCGTGTAATTTGTATTTGATAAAATATTGCAGCTTGTGGTTAGACTTTGTAAAACTGATTCAAAGATCACGGTTAAACTATAATAATTTGTACTCATTCATTGTTTTTGAACGATGTTGATAGTCATTATGGTGCTATTCCTCATTTTTTATGCTTAGCAATCCATAATGATTAAAGAAACAAAAGCAAGTGCCTTTTTCTAAACAAAACCACCCATGCTGTGCATTCCCTGGGACATAATTAAAATAGATCAAAGGTACGCCACTTAGGAATGGGATGTTGGCTTTTCTGCCAGTCAACCGCATTGAATAAAGGATGCTTCTGATTGCTTTGCTTCATGTTATGGTCCACACTCCTTTGCCTCTTTCTTATATTAGCTTTTGTTGTCTTCACTCCTCTATCCCCGACCACCATCCATCCCCCTTGCTCACTCAAGCTCGGACTTCCCCTGTCTTCTCAAATACAATTAATTGCAGCACAAATGTGACACTGCTAGACTTTTAGTGATGGTTCCAAGCACTTCACAAGTCCCTTCGTCACAAGGCTCGTGGGAGCAATTTAAATTACACTGACAACCATAACACAGCACTGGTTTCCCATCCAATGCATTATTTAATTAACTGTTTAACACAGTTGGCTGTGGCCATGTCCAGTTGGATTTGAGCCTGAGTAGTCTAATATTACATTTTGTAGTTGAAACACATTTTTTATTTTCTAAATAAATAAATAAATAAAAAGGTTATTTACACCTTTGACATTCTCAGCCATTGCAAATTGGACCACTTTCTGAGAATATCTTGTGACTGTTATCCATTAAGGATGTCATTGCTTTGTCTTCTATTTTAAAATAACGTGTGTGCCCATAAATTCAATTTAACTGGGTCACAGTATGGCTTTGACATACAAACATATCAATTTATTTCATTTTGAATGGAGCTTATTGCCTATTTATATCAGGGCACAGTCCTGTCAACATCAAAGAATAAAAAATCTTTTTCGGAATCCAGATCACACTATGATCAATACATGAGCAATGCTAGTGTCTTAAAATGTGGATATGCACAATACAGCAGCCGTCAAAAGGAGCCAATTTCTAAATATATGTATATACTGTATATAAGACAGTGAAATCAGCTGACTACAACTGACCTAGTTCTGAAGAGAATGGCTTTTTTAAAATAAGTTTGGTCCAGGAGTGCTGATTCCATTCATAGGGTGCACAAATTATTACTCTGCATGTTTAACAGATGCACTGTAAGCAGTATATTTTTACTCATTACCTCATTATTACATGATGCAGTTAGAACACAATATGCATATGCATCATGCTACTGGTATGCAGCATTGTAGGATCATTAAAAGAAGGCTGCCATTTACAAGTCAAGCAGATCAGACTGCACACCTATGTTCTGGGCACACAGAGCAAATACATTTTCTATTATAAACAGCAGGGAGATACAGTGGGCTCCAGAATTGTTGGTACCCATATTAGTTATGCACATGAAATGCTGTAAACAAAAAAATAAAACTGATAATAAAAGTAAATCTTTAACCATAAAAGGGATTTTTGACCATTCCACCATGTAAAACGTTTCAGAATAATAGATTGTCTTGGGTTTGTGTTTATAGACCCTCTCTTCAGTTCAGACCACAGGTTTTTGATGGGATTTAAGCCTGGATACTGAGATGGTCATTGAATGACATGGATGGTTTTTATGACACCACTTTGGTGTGGATTTTGATGTATGCTTCTTTGCCCTGCTGGACAATCTACCTATGACCAAGTCTCAGTTTCCCAGCAGAGGAAATCTGATGTTCCAGCAAGATCTCCTGGTATTTTGTTGAATGCATTGTGCCATTGATCTTTAAATAGTCCCCTTGCTCTACTGGTAGCAAGCCATCCCCAAAACACCAATGACCCACCTGTATATTTGACAGTAGGTATGAGGTGCTTCACCTTGTATGCATTCCTCTTCTGCAGGCAAACATGTCTATGGTGTGTATGGCAAAAACATAAAATTTTGGTCTCATCTGACCATAGCACTGTCTTCCAGGTTTTCTGCCTTTTTATTATTGCCCTAACAGTGCTAAGTGGCATGTAAAATGTGTATTTTTTTGTACCCATCGCCTGACTTGTGACGGTCAATGTCTTCTGTATTGACAGCTATTTGGCTTTTCCCTTGCTGATGGTAACACAGGGATGTACACAGGTAATTGCTTGTTACCTCATTGTTATACAGGAAGTGATGGAATGACACAATATATTTCCGTTAGACTCAGATTAAGCAAAACAATCCCTTAAATCTTTTTTTTTTTACATTCAAACATTGTTTTCAGGGTGCACTTTTCAATCACTATGGTAACAGGATATACCATTTAAAAGCCTTAAAACTCACATTGCTTTAGTGACAACAGTTCCTTGTTGTGTAACATGGCTGGTAAAACAAGTGTGGTGTGACCTCACCTTCTCCATATTGATGAAATTCACATACTACAAGAAATATGCAAATGTCAGTATTCTTTTCCCAGCAAGAGTCCAACGAACCAAACGCATAATAATTTCTCATTCTAATAACGCGGCGAAACGTTGATAGAATATCCATTGTTTACTTAGAATTTCTCTGGAGCAATTATCATTGTTGTCCGTTTCATCGTAGTATAAGTACTTATACAAAAGTATGTGTACATAGAAATGCTATTATCTACATCTTGTATAGATTAATTCAGCGTGATGTCACAATAGCGAAGAACGTAGGTCTGCGTGTATATGGTTGAGGAATGTGAATAGCAGGCAGTGTTTTCCATGTCAGCTAATGTGAGACAGCCAACATCATTAATATGAGTAGTTCAGTTAAAGTTATCATTCCAGTGTTTCTCTATACGGCCGCCAATGAGCATCTGGTGTGTATCAGCTAACGTAAGCTGCGTTTGTGAAGGACATGAGTAATACAATCAAAAGTTCTGGTTCTTATGTTGGCCGTCTCTGTGTCAGTTGTCATTGACTGTGCCAAGCACCTGTCAAAACTGAGACTGCCCTGTAAACAGACTGCAGGATCTGGGTTATCCTCCCTTTTAAGAATCGGAAAAAAGTCCAATCAACTGTGTTCCTGATGACATTTGGCATTACAGTCCAAAACACAACATGATGTTGGCATCGTTAACTAGCTAGCTGTTTCTGCACTGCTCTGATTCTGTTGATTTTGAAGTAACGTTACTTAATTCTGCAAATGAGTGGCCACCCGGACGTATCTTCACGACCTTTGTTTACAAACATTCTGATTTCATCAATAGGCTCTCTCGAACCGATGAAGCCAAGTACAACCATTTCTGACCAGTATTTGAAAGTGAGCTGGAGAGTATATATGTTAACCCCATCCATTTGTAAGAAACTTGAGTATAACTTCAGCTCATCAAAGAACCGACTATGGGAATGTTTTAGAACTGATGATTTAAAAGCATTTCAGCCAATGGTGTACAATTTGTTAGGCTTGCATAAGATTAACACATAATTTTTTCTCCTGCATAACAAAACTTTTGAATTGTCAATATGCATTCAGAATCTATTGGGCATCGGCAAAAACAGTTCTTGATATTAATATATTAATATATGCCTTTCTATATATATATATAGTGCAATGCCTACATCTAAATAAAGGACTTCCTTTGGAGGAGTTCCAAGGAATGTCTTGTCTGAGGAAAACACAGTTTACAACACAATAGAGGGCATTTTCAGTGACCATTTTATATCAGTGAGCATCTAAATACATTCTCAAAATATTTTATTATTATTCAGTATGCTTATACATTAGGAGCCATCTTTTGAATAATAAATAGTATATGACATTATGGGATATTTTTTATTTGATGGGGGTTGGGTATTTGACAAAAACATAAATCAATGGACCTCAATGAATATATTAGCATACATGGTATTATTGCGATTATTGTAGTTATTTTTTATGATCTTCTCGACCTGTTGCTGTCTGAGAATAGCTGCAAAGAGTGGGAGTTTGGGACAGAGAGGTAGGAGAGGGTGACATGCTGAGGGAAGTGCAAAAAGTGTTGTATAGTTTAGTCAGCAGAATGCAGTATTTTACATCCCATAAGACCCATAGTATAATTTAGTTTCCATATGTCCGTTTGGAGCCTCCAGTGTTGTGACTTGCTTCCATTGTGTTTCTAAGCATACCAGCCACAGCTACAATAATCTGTATCCAGTCAAAAACAGAAAATGTTTTCAGTAAAAAAAATAAAAAAAACTTCTATAACTTTGTTTTAGTAATATGAGGAGTGATTCTGATTCTTGGCAAACAAACCAAAAATTATTCCTGTAGTCAAAAGGGTTCAAGAATAGTAACCATTTTATTTTGTCCTTTTTAAGTGTCAAGAAAAGGGGTGATACTTAAGGGGTTAAGTAAAATTGTATTGCCAATTTCACTCTGCTGGATTGTATTTACAATAATTGTTAGGGGTGCCAATAATTTTTGCACCTGTGGTGTTCAGAAAAAAAAAACAGATCACTAAATAAGAAATGTATTGAAATAAAAGTATATAGGTTTACCATATGTTTGAACATAAAATAAAGATTATTATCCGGGTTGTTGATGACATGCTGCCTTTTTTCTCCATTTTTATTCAGGGCTATTGCATGTGCTGTGTGAGTCACTCTGAATGCAGCTTCCCCATGCCTCAGTGCTTGCATGAATATACATGTGACCCTCCCTCCCGGGCGAATGCCACAGTGGCACTCTGTCTGAAGTCCTGTTGGCTTTCTGCGCCGCTCTGCTCTGATCTCCAGGAGATCCCTCAACTGCTGATAAACATGGCGGAATGAAACAGAAATCCAGGCAGAACAGGATGCTCATGAACAGCAATGTGTCACCTCTGACACCAAAGTTATCTTTTTCCCAGCTCTTAAGGAAGCCTGATATTCATTTGCTTTTTTCTTGCATAGTGCCTGGGTGTTTTTTTTTTTTTTTGGTTGTTGTTGTTGTTGTTGTTGTTTTTTAATATATGGTATATTTTCTCAAAAGATAATTAAGCAATATTCTCCTGTCTCTATCCTGGCTCTTGTCTCTGTTGTTGTCATGGATTTTTAGAGTACATTATCAGCTGTAAGGCAGCTCCTTCTGATATTTTGTCAATTAGTCATGTAAATATTCAAATGCACATTTTCTTCAGTCTTATATGAGTAATATATGCTTAGTTGCTACAATATATGCACAATCTCAGATGTACAGTGGTATGCAACAGCATCAAGTGCACTCACCGAGAATGAAGTCTGTACAATTATTATGTATTCATTGAGTGCTTGCGGCTTTTTGTGGAATATGGAAACGGACTCAGGTTTTAATATTTGAATAACTGCACACGAAAATGTAGACAGCTTGTATTCAATAACTTCTTTGCAGTCTTCTGGAATGACTATGCAGGTAGAACAGAAGGAAGTGCCACAAGGAAAATATTATTAGGCGAGGGGATAACAGATTTATTCATCAGTCTCAAACATACTCTCAAACTTACAACAGGGTGCTGTTTGTCTGAGAATAAAATGTAATCGATAACACGCAGGAAATTCAACGCTCACAGAGATCCGCTCAGTGTGCCTCATGGACCGAGAGCTGCTTTTGCAAACCTGATTTTGTTATTTATTTATCTACTTTTTCCTCAAACCAATTTAAGTCCCTCATCTCCAGAAGTTTATACCAGTTACACACCACTGTCACTGCACCTGTGCTACAGGCATCAAATAAATCCCGAAACAATATTCAGCCAATCAGATTTCCTGGACCGTCAAGGCCCACATGCTCCTTTGACTCTGCAGCCAAGTGAGGCCCAGACAGTCTCTGCACAATATTGAGGAAGGACAAGCTAATCTGTACTGATTTGAACAGTGCCACACAGAAGAATGTCTCTAATCCCTCATTCGTTATCAGAAGAAGAGTGGAGAAAGAACTGACTGAGGAAAAGGAGGTGAAAGCTATTTCATGGCTCACTGACTCCACTGTTCTTTACATTCTCTTTTTGATTTTTTTTGATTTTCATTCCCGAATTTGTATGTGGTATAGTTCTTTACTCTCTAACTATTTGTTCCAGACACGCTTGTTAAAAAATCATACGTGTGTAAGCAAAGTTATTTCAAGTATTTCATGGTATTTCAGTCAGACCTCTTTTCCTTGCATATTATAATTTCATATACAGAGCATATGCATCCAGATTTGTATTGAAATGAGGGATTGCATTGGGTTGTTCTATTCTGTCCAATTTCAAATTCACAAATATCTACAATATTTTGAGAGTGGGCATTTAGAGAGTCAAGCAAGTGTTGTACCAGTTGACTAGGTTTTGTAATCGCACACATTTTAATTATATAAAATGCTCCAACCCTCTCTCCTGTGTCATGGTTTAGCTGAGTGTGATTTTGCTGGCCAGATTTTCATTTTCATCCATTAATTTTCTCCTCTTGCTGATTTGCATTGTTTCACACCCGGGTGAGTTTTGTCTTGCACATTTAAACAGCATTCCGTAGTGAGTCTGGCCATCAGAGGTAGATTCACCCTCTGTGTCAAATAGTCTCTAAAATTATCCAGCACTGCAGTTTGTATGCAAGTTGCATACTTCGCCAATCTGAGCATTCTTATTTGGGAAAACTCAGAGAATAGATGGCACTATTTAGTTTCAGAGAAGAAAATAAAAATGTGTGTAAGTGTATATGTTGGTCTTATTCATGTGGAATAATTTTATGAACACGATTATTTTTTGTTTCCATTTTGAATTTACATATAATATATCTATAACATACATTATCACTTACTAATAAAACAATTACATCTATTGAAAATTGAATATGTGTACATTGCTCTGGATAAGAACATCTGCTGAATGCCAACAAACCTTCAGTGAGCACTTTGAGGTAATTATTAGACTTATTTTTTAGACTTATTAAGTCATCTGCTGTTGCCTATCCACTTGGAGGTTTGACACGTTGTGTGTTCAGAGATGCTGTTCTGTATACCACTGGTGTAATGTGTGGTTATTTGCTTTACTGTCACCTTCCTGTCAGCTTTACCAGTCTAGCCTTCCTCTCTGTCATTAACAACATGCTTCTGCACACAGGTTTCTTTTTTTTTTTTTTTTTTTTTTTTTTTTTTGCATCATTCTCTGAAAACTCTAGAGACTGTTGTGGATTAAAATCCCTGGAGATCAGCAGTTTGAGATACTCAAACCACCCTGTCTGGTAACAACAATCATTCCACGGTCAATGTCACTTAGATCATATTTCTTCCCCCTTCTTACATTTGTTCAGAAAAACAACTGAACCTCTTGACCATGTCTGCAAACTTGTATTGTGTTTTGTGTTTAGTTGCTGCCACATGATTGGCTGATTAAATATTTGCATTAACAAGTGTACAGGTCTACCTCAAAGTGATCACTGGGTGTAAAATGTTATGTTAAAAATAGGTTCTAGTGTTTTGGGAATGCATTCTTGCAGTTGATCTCAAATTATACTAAAACACATTGAACCTGCAGGTGCTTTGAGCTAAAATAAAACTGAAGAGTTTGCAAGTGCACAGAGCATAAAAATAGTAAAGTCCCCACTTCAAGCTTTCATCAGCATTATGCTAAATGATAGCTATACAGTTCTAAGAGATGCCAGGTGTCACCACTCGAAACAGGTGAACACCCTTATACATTACATTTCAGTTATTTAGCTCATTCTTTTATCCAAAGCAACTTACAGTTGATAAGCAGGAGACAATCCCGCCTGGAGCAATGTGGGGTTAAGGGACTTGCTCCAGGGCACAACAGCTGCATGGATCTTATCGTGGCTAGACCGGGGCTTGAACCATTAACCTTTATCCCAGTCATGCACCATAGCCACCACACATAAAAACTGGCTTTTATGTATAAAGTCCAAGGCCTCAAGGTACCTGGTTTACAATGATCAAGTACTGCTGTACGGTCAGGTCTACTGACTGTTCTGGGTTCTTAGTGGTGAAATGAGCTTCACACAGTTATCAGAACAGCAGAAATGTTCACCATATTCTGGTGCATACTACAGACCCATATTTTCAGACTGTGTCTTTTTCCTAACCCAAACACATGATGATGTGCAACTTATTCAATTTATTGTTTGCAGAGCATGTGATTCTTTGCTCTTGCTTTTATGATATCCAATAAGTCAGTTCAGAAGTTGACAATCACGTCTGCACTTATTGCACCTGCTGGCTCTGTTGGGACTATACTTTCCACCCAAAGTAATTACTGCACTTAAGTCTTTGGTCTTTGTTCTTTGCACTTAAATAAATAAATCAAATCTGCGATAACAATATATAGGACGTGTATGCTCGCTATATTTCAAAACAGGAAGTCTTCCAATCACAATTAGTAGTAAAAAAATTGAAAAAGGAATATGGTTTTGGAAAACAGATGATGGTACTATTTTACCAGCAAATACACTCAATGACCACTTTATTAGGTAGACCTGTGCATCAGTACATTAATGCTAATATCACATCAGCCAATCACCATGCACACATGGTTTAGTTGCTGTTCAGATCAAACATCATGGGGAAGAAATGTGATCTCAGTGACTTTGACTATGGAATGATTCTTGGTGCCAAATGGCCTGGTTTGAGGCTATTTGTCAGACACTGCTGGTCTCCTGTGATTTTCACGCACAACACAACAGAGTTTAGAGAGCATGGCGTGACAACCCAAAAAATATCCAGTGAGTAGCAGTTCTGTGGGCAAAAACGGCTTGTTAATGAAAATGGTTAGAGGAGAAAATAAGAAATATGTCTTTGTCCATTTAATGCAGAGAAAAATCTGGGAAATATGCACCTCTTATTCCTCCAGCAACACACACAATCACATGCCCATAAGCATGTGCACCACCAGATAGCAAGAAATGGCAGTATTAAGGATAAGCGCCACCCATGTTCTTGCACCATATGCACCACAAGAGCAGGCAACCCCTGTGGAGCAAGGACTATCATTCAGGAATAATTGGGTTGCAACAAAAGGAACTTCCAGGTATTAGAAGAATCGTTTGGTATATGCGTTTGATTGTCATTGGGAAGCTCCCATTGTTTAACATAAGAGTTTAACATTGTTAGTAAGATAATGGGGCAGGTGTTGCCACCAATTATAGCTTGTACACATGGAATGACTGAAAATCAAGACATTAAAGCGTTGTGTGCAGCTGAGAATCCCAAGTCAGTTGTGGATACTGTTACTGAAACGGGCTTAGCTCGGGCCCCGCTCACGAACGAGACCAGCTGAAGGCTTTACGAGCCGTGTTCTTTGGGTCTGCTGAAGTGATCTCCCTCCCACACGGTGCTAATGAAGACATCTGGGCTCCATTTACAGATCTTGGCTTCTGAGCCGCCGCTTCCGTCTGTGGTCCAGCATCAGCAAGTCTGAGGGGGCGGTGCGATACACGTTCCCCACTCTGGTTTCCATTCCGCAAAGTCACGATACATCCTGCGCTGCCTTAGCTGTTCAAATTATAATTCCATCCCGATAGCTTCCATTGGGATAGTGCTGACTTCCGGAATGTTCCTCCCTTAGGCTAAGACTGTGAAGCCACTGGACCTCCTTTTAGCAAGAAAGCTTAACTGCTAAATTAAAATTGTGAGAAGCAGTCAGATATAAGTGTCCACTGCTCTCGGGCACAAAACAGGACAATGTTGATGTGCTTCTGTCACCTGCAGTCCTGTCCTTTACTCGTCCCGGTCATTGATGGGCAGTGTTACAAGCAGCCAGGGCTTGCCTGAACCCCCTGAGCACTTAGGAAAGCTGTGAAAAGACCAAAGAACGGCCTTTATTACAATAACACAATTGTGCTGTCTTCCCATTTCACCCACAGCCTGAC
Source organism: Conger conger (assembly GCF_963514075.1). Lineage (NCBI taxonomy): Eukaryota > Metazoa > Chordata > Actinopteri > Anguilliformes > Congridae > Conger > Conger conger. Next base: position 18,401,629 of record NC_083774.1, read on the forward strand.
ACAGAGGGGTTTACTATGAAAGGAATGATGATGACATCATTTGTCAAGCATTTATTAATTTTGTTTGCAGACAAATATATTTGTACATGCCAGTGTATTCATGGTATATGTGAAGGTGTCTGCTCCCCTGAAACTAAATAAATGTTATTGGATAATACAATGTGAAAAGTTTGACAACGAATCACGGTTTGGTGAATATATAGAATGGGCCTGAATGTCAATGAAATGTGCATAAAAAAATAGAATTTTACCATGGACATTAGCAAGCAGAATCCTTTCTGCTCATGATGACCTACAATGTTAACAAGCTCAAGAGTAGGAAAAAAAAGCGAATCCCTGCATTTCAATTGCCTTCAGTAAATAATGTTAATACATAAAATATAATGAGTTTGCAAGCTTAAATACACTGATAATTTAATTAGACAGTTTCATATTCTTTAGAAGTTTATGACTGGTAAAACACAGTGTACCCCTTAGACAGTACAATTATGTAATTTATCTAATTTGCATGTGCATTAATCAAGCTCACAACTTGTCCTTGGGCTGTAACTGTGTTTCATAATGTGTTCATATTCAAATGCACATCCTGCTGTAATGGAGGGTAGGTAAGTATGCAAGCAGATACCATCACAGATACAATTGCTGGCCTGAATCTACTGCACCTGTGCAAAATATAGGAGTCATTGCTTTGATATGTCTTTCTTATCCAAAGGAAAATGTTACCAGTCCTTGAAAAAAACCTTGTGTGTACCTAATTCCAAAGTAAATGTTGAGAATATTTGTAAAGGGGACTTGTATGTAATATTAGAAGATATATTACACCACAATTACATTATACAAATGCTTTAATTTAGAGCTACATGATAATGGATTATTTTCTCAACAGCAACACCCTAAACTTAGTCAGAGGTGAAACGTGCTGGTTACAAGCCCATTGTGCAAATCGTCCCCGAAACCCTGTGCTTTGCTGGCAACAGTGATGGCAGCCTGTCTGATGCCTTCTCATTGTCTGCTGGCTTCTGTCATTCACAGGAACATTTGTTACAAAGGTGACAGCGACCGATGCAGATGACCCAGTGTATGGAAACAGTGCCAGGCTGGTGTACAGCATTTTGGAAGGGCAACCTTACTTCTCCATCGACGCCAACACTGGTGAGAAAGCATGTTGGGATTGAATGTCTGATACTTTGATAGTGGCTAAGCCATGACAGAGCTTGCCCACTGTCTGTAGTGTTCTGCACGATATACTGATATACTGTAAAACCGGACCCTTGGTTTAGATGCTCTGGGATATAGTATAGTGATATTGTTTAAAGTAGAATTAGATATTTATTGTCATTTCATAAAGGAAACATCTCAAAAACATATCAATTCTGTTGGTGATCATGAACAACTGTGCTAGTCATTCTCCAGGAGAAAAAAACATCCTGACTTGCATGACTTGAATGTTTGAAGAACTGGAAAATATTACCCATGCTTCTCATGGTATTATGTTCAAACGTGCTGACTCAATTGCACTCCATTCAACAAGATAGATTTGATGGGAAATGGTAGATATTAGCATTAACAAGAAGAAAACTATATTATAAATTAATTTTATGTGCACATTAATATATCAGCACACACTACCATTGCCCTTTTTTATTAAGCAGCAATTTAATTAGTAAAACTTGTATTCTTCACATCATTAGTGAATAGATGCAGGTGGTTCTTTGGAGGCAGTCACATGTTGTAATGAATGCTACGGAAAGGGAAGGGTTCCACAAAAGCTACGAATAGAATCAATTCCACATTTCCAAACAATATTTCGGAAATTAACCAGCAACCAATCTTGTGATAAATTATGAAAGAGCACCAGATTCTGAATGCATGGTTAACATTCAGATACAAATCCTGCTGATCTGTGCAAGGGTATCTCTTGAACAATGCATTTATTTATTTACTTACTTTTTCTTTTTCAAATTAATCTGAATGGTTAACTGTCCCAGAGTGAGGAAAGAAACAAAATATATAGAGAGAAGTGGTTGAAGGGGGTTTGTAGGGGGGGGGGGGTTCTGGTGGTGGGGGGTAGGGGGGGGGGGGGGGGGGGTAGTTGGCTTTGCTCCTGCATCACAGTCCTAAAGTCATCCGGATTAGATTTCCCTGGGTATGGCAACGCGTGAGTTATTACCCTGATAATTCTGTCCGAATCCTCCTTCTGCATCCCCAGCAGCGAGGGCTGGATTTGCACAGGAGGTTTGGGAATGCTTCCTGCACTGGGAGCACTCTGGCCTTTTGTCTGAGGGAAAAGCTCCTGTTCTCCTGTTCTCCATGCTCCCCTGCTCTCCTGTTCTCCTACTCCCCTGCTCCCCTGCTCTGCGCTCCCTGCACCTTCCGTCATGGCTAAACGCTTAACCCGAGCGCGTGACGCTTGGAACGCGGCTCCCCTCGTTTGCAGCTTTTCACGATTCCATTCCGCAAGTCCACAGTTCCCTTTTTAGCATCAGATGCCTTAGAAAATGCAGTTACAGTGACAAAACTAATTCTGATTCTCTCTCTACAAAGCTACTACAATGCGAGGCAGCATGTATTGCTGATTATATCATCATTACTGAGAGAATGAACCATGTGCCATTATTGTAATTATAACCCTCCCAAAACAGATGAAAAATAGTGTACATCTATAATCATAAAACTCATTTGTGATGTAAACTCAGCCTATCAAATATATATGATACACCCCCTCATGCTTAGATACAGTATTCATGGTAAATTTCATAGCAACATTTATTGCTACTTTTATTATCAATAAAATTTGGAATTTGGAGTCTATTGCTATGCTAAAATATCAAAATAAAAGATGAAAAAATCAGTGCAGGTGCTCTCTACAAAGATCATGAAAAGGTTGTACACTCAATTAAGAATGCACAATCAGTCTAAAGGAAGCTATTCATAGGGCACTGACCAATGGCTAAATATAATGCATTTAATGGAAGTGGGACAATGTGCAAGAATGTATGACTAAGCCAACTTTATTTTTATAAATTACCCCTCGTGCTACAATATATATTTAATACATCTTTGGTATGAATGATGTCATTGTTGCCTTACAATAAAGCAAATGTGGACTGGTTTATTTATTTATGTATTTATTTATTTACTTTTTTTAAAGTTATTTTTGTTGCTGTAGAACACTTCAAAACTTTATTTCAAAGCTATATTTGAGATTGCTTCAAGGGAAGTAGTCTTGAATATACATTATTTTATTTTTATGCTGATTATAATGCCTCCTGTATGGGGTTATGCTGACTATGTCTCAAGTTTATTTGAGTTTAAACTGAGTTTACTCCTACTTCAGCATTACTTCTTTTCATCTCTGAGGTTATAGAAACTTTGAAATAACAACTCATTTAGTAAATTTGTGAGATTGGAGCTTGTGACAGATGTGTAAAAAACTAGATCAAATAATCCTTTCAAAACTGTCACATCAGAAAGGGGTAAACATAATGTGTAATCATCCACCCCTGTAATTTGTGATGAATCACATACTTTGGGCACATGTTAAAAAAAATGATTCATGTGAATGTACGGAATCACAGCTCAAAATGAGGTATAATTTGTTGACATTGATGAAATATTTCTGGAGATATGACTTTGAATATTGTGTTTTCCTAATTTCGGCTTTAAAGACTTTGATAAGAATTTTACTCTCTCATTATAAAATAAACCCTCAAACCAAGACCTGTTGGATTGAATGGTGCTTTGTGCAGTTCCTAATCCAGCCCTTGTTATCATTTTGAATAGGTTTCATTTTGCTAGTTTTGAAACCATAAATTTATAACCAAGAAAGACAAAAAAGCATTCCTTCCACCTCCCGAATCATTTTTGCATGACTCCATCGTCATCGACTCCATCATAACATCAAAACATTGACGATTGCTCTCCCTATTGAAATGTTGATGGTCCTAATCAACATGTACTTATTTTTAGCCAGGTAGCTCTCACAATATCTTGCATAGGAATGCCTGAAGACAAATGGCTGACTGCTGTTTCTTTTGTCTGCCCACAAACTCATTTGCATCTGAATCTTGGAGAACTAATAAGCTCTATGTATATCTTTAAGATGCAGGTAACTCTTGTTTTTCTCCTGACACCTGTCAAGTGGTTCATAAGGAACAAGACCACACTGCTTCAATTGCTGGTTGAATTGATTGAGAGTACATAGCCTGTTCTCTGATCATGCAGCAGGAATTTTGAATTTTAGAAATTTTGTTGAATGGCACATTTGCTCTTCCGGAATGTGATTCTTGTATTAACTCATTTTTGACCTGACAGTGATTTTCAATGTTTTTCACCTGTCCTGTTGAGTGTGAGACAAGTGGACCCTCAAACTTTAGTCGGGTCAAATTTCTTCTCAAATGTATGTCCTATGTATGTATGTCCTCAAATGTATGTCCTATAAAATACTTTCTCCTGAATATTTTTTCCATTGAGTTCAACAGGAAATTTATTTCCATTGAGTTCAACAGGAAATTGTTTCACTACTTCTACATGGTGAAAGCAAAACGTATAAAAATTCCCTTTATGAAAATCTGATAATGTGTGTTTAACTACATGTGATTTTTTAATGACAAATCTCAAATTATAGAGTATAGAGGTAAATAAATAAATGATGGGTGTTTGTCCCAAACTTTATGGAGGGCACTGTATATCTAGTAGTTAGAGGTGACTGCTAGAAATGACATGAGCTGTACATTAATAACATGCTGGGTTGTCTCATTTCAGCTGATATTAAAGTCGCGTTGCACGCAATGGATCGTGAGATGAGGGAGGAGTACCTGGTAGTCATTCAAGCGAAGGACATGGGTGGTCATATGGGAGGGTTGTCAGGGACAACAACCATCACAATCACACTTACAGATGTCAACGATAATCCACCAAAGTTTTCAAAAAGTAAGCACGAGCTGTTTTTATGGAGCCTTTTCTGTTTAGAATGTTCTTAAATAAAAATACAAAAATGGCCTGAAAGTTGAAATTGGTCTTTGTAATCATTGTGTAGTGAGTGCTTTTTTTACAATATAGTGCCCAAATTAAATTAATCATATCAGTATCATGAGTTTTCAGGTCCTAATTTTCGTCTTTTATTCATTGTGAAAGGGAACGATATGATTGTGAAACCACTTCATCATGTGTCTTCTCTCTCCGTCAGACCTGTATGAATTTGTCATACCAGAGGAACTCGGCATCGGAAAAGCAGGAGGGAAGGTGAAGGCAAATGACAGAGATATAGGAGAGAATGCCAGATCAACGTACAGTATCATTGATGGAGATGAGAAGGATGTTTTTGAGATTATCACTGATCCGCAGACGCAGGAGGGAGTCATCCAGCTCAGGAAGGTGAGTCGTAGCGCAGGAGTGACCAGGGTGCAAATGAAATGTCTTCCATAAATAACTTTAAATCAATTTCCCCGTTTCCAGTTGATCTAATCCAGCCCTGGGGAGCCACAGTTGCTCTGTTGCTTGAATTGTTATTCACCCCTTAATTGCTCATGCAAAGAAATTGATTACATAGTTCACTCATATCACTTGGATTATTGGGTGATGTTAGTTATCTGTGGCTCATTTTAATGTTGGAAAAAAATGACATATTATGTAGATCTCCAGGACAAGGGGCACCTCATGTTGATGAATCCACTGTATATTATTTTATTGCTCTATGAAAGTTAGTTAATATAGTTTTGCTATAGATGCAGAGAATGATGTGATATATCCAATCTAAAATATAATTGAATGCTAATGTTCTGTCATTAGCTAAGTATAATAAGGCGTCATGCCTCAAGGATTTTTATTGTGAATTCTGTTTGTATTCTATAATTCATCTTCAGCATTTAGTCATTAGTTTAATATGTTTTGTGTCTGATCTGGCGTGATCACTTGCCTTTGTTAATAAGAACACATTGGCATTTCCTCACCACTATGGTACTTACAATTATTCCCAGTGACCCACTAAGACAATCGCCAACTGCCAAAAAATGTGTGATTGATTTTAAGGCAATTAACACTTCTACTCAGGTTAGCCTTCATATCTTAGGATCTCAAAATATTGCTCCCATGCAATGCCCAGCCAATAATATTTATCTTACTGTCTAACCAACCCCCATCCTTTGCCACAGTGTAGCTGGCCTGGAATGGGTTTCCCACAGTACCAGTCGCACACTAGGTGGCCTTGTAGGAGAGAAAGATGCAATAAACAGCGTGTTTCCCAGTGCCACAATGCCACGCTGGATCTTACTTCCATAAGGCTGGAAAAGAACCAGAAGCAGGGGGAGCCTGTAACTTTGTGGCAGTCAACCACAAACTCAAGGGGCCACCAATGTTTATTTGCACCGGCGCTTGAATCAGAGAGCTAAATGGGGAGCAGTTGGACCGGGGAGCCTGTAACAAACGTCACTCCGTAAACTGCTGTCAAATATTAAAGACCCTTTCTGCGGCAAGGTTAAAAATACTGATCTAAATGAGAGTGCGGAGGCAGAGAGTTGAATACAGCTTTGTTGTGGGGTGTAAGCTTTTTATCTCCAACCCCTCAGGCCCATCTGGGGCCTGCTAGTGGAATGCTCTGCTCACTGTAGCAGCCGCTGCCGATCTTTGATGTTCTTAAATGTGCCTTGTGTTTACATACACAGATCCTATGTTGTGTCTCCCGGGGAGCATTGCGCGCACAATAGCGCTTCCAGGCGAAGCTGCGACAAGGGAATCGTGGATCGGGGTGGGTGGGAATGAGAGGGTGGGGGTGGGGTGGAGTGTAGCGCAGAGAAACAAGAGGCAGGCACTTCATTTAGCATATGCGCTATTGATAGGGAAACCAAATTGTGGCTCTCTGGATGGAAACAGGTCAAGTGCCATCAGTGTTGAACCCCCGTGAACAATACACGATAAAGCAGTGGCACCACAGTCCAATTTTAGATATGGCCAACGGAGAGGGGTTGATAAATGGTAATTGGGCAGAATGGGAATGTTCAAGCCCTCTTTCCAAATGTGCGGCTCTAAGCAGGGGGGGAAAGAGTCATGGGAGGAGTGGCTGTTGAAACCGTTGGATGATGCAGAGACACAGAGGGAGAGAGCACTCTGATTGAAACAAAGCAATGTGCACTCTGTCATCAGCCTAAAAACGTTCAAGGAGACTGCAAGTGTTGCAGGAGTGTTTATACGTCGTCCCCCCCAATTGTAGAAAAAAGAAAAAATGAATAAATTAAATTCAACATTTTATTAAAATGGCACATTTGTGGCCGCAACAGCACATTGACTGAATTGTATGCGGAACTCAAAGCCTTTTTCGCTTGCCAGTTCAGGTGACTTTTCTGCGTCTCAGGAAACCTTCCATTATCGTAGCAGCTTTTTTCTGTACTAAGGCAGTATTCAGCTAAATTTCTGCTGGTCTGTGCTCATAGTCCAGCTGTTTTCCGAGCGAAAAAGAAAAGCTGTGAACAGCTTCCCGGACTGAGGCAGACGCGGCTGGAAGATTCTCCCCACCCTAACGCCCCTGTGCCAGACTTGTAGACTTCAAAGGCTCCATTTGGTAGCGATTCCCAGCTGTGTTCCTCTCACAGCTGGGGCCGCGCACGCTGTGGCTCCAGACCCAGCATGGACCAACCTATGGGACCGCTGCGGTTTGGCCCCTCCATTTTCAAAACTGCTCGTGTGGATTTTTTTTCCTACTGCCCTTGCCTCTAATTCCCAAAGCCGGCCCCCTTCCCTCCAGCGGCAAGGCCCAGTTTTGATTTCCCTATAAATCGCAGTTATTGAGCATAGAAGTGACTTGATCCCATTATTCTGGTATTATAGGAGCACCCCAGAGGTGATTTGGAATACGGCAGACTTGGCTGGGGAAGGCTGTAGAGACATTATGCATTTAAGCAGTGACATGTTAAACATAGTGCTTTATGCAGATACTGTGCAATCTGAAGTAGAATGTCAGTATTCTGGTTAAATAGCATGGAGTGGCCAGTGGTTCGACTTTGTCAGCCGGTCCTTATTAATACATGTGTCTGGATATATGTGTGCACATTTTCCTTGTTCAAATTCAATACATTTCTGCCAGTGTCGTTGATATCAAAATCGAAGCTCTGCACAAAATGGGGAAATTATATTATCTGACATTTTCTCTCAGTACGACCATTGCCTGCAAGAATGTTGCAACTATGAAACTGTCAAAATAATGCGCATCAACATAATTATATTCCCCTAAAGTGTAAACATACAAATGGCATTGTGCATCATTGCTGTTCTGTTTGCAAACAATTTCCCATGATACTATTAGATTAACCTTATTTACAGCAATGTCTCCATCTGGAACAGGTGTTGCCTCTCACCCGAATTAATAAGTTTGGTTGCTTCAGGTGAAATTGTGGTTATTACAAATAAATAACCTGTTTAGTTTATTTCCAGCTATTGCCCTTTATTTTATTTTACTTGTGTGAGAGACACAAATGTGGCACGGCGATAGCGAAACGCGAAACGTCTTCCCAACTTCCATCCATCAACATTAGTCTCATTTGTTCACGCTGCTACAATCATTATATAAAAGCATTTGTCTCCGCCACTCTTAACAGCCCCTGGACTTTGAGATGAAGAAATCCTATTCTCTGAAGGTGGAAGCTACCAACGTCCACTTTGATCCTCAGTTCAGCAGCAGTGGCCCCTTCAGGGACACCGCCACTGTGAAGATAGCGGTGGAGGATTCGGACGAGCCTCCGGTGTTCTCCAAATCGAGTTACCTGCTGCAGGTGCACGAAAACGAGTCCATCGACACCGTTATTGGGCAGGTGGCTGCCCGTGACCCGGATTCTGCCACAAGCCTCATCAGGTAGGATAGGACATTTTATCCTCGCTCCCACTGCGTAGAAGGATTTCACAAACCTACTGACTGCTAGTTAATTCCTCAAGGTTTTGCTATGGTCCACGGCGAGTTTTGTGAATAGATTTTTTTTTTCACGTTCTGCATTGACTATTCCTCCTAATTTGAACAGTTGCAGTGTCTTTTTGAAATCACAGCTGCTATGATTGCAAATATATCCATCTCTGCACTTCATTACAACTTTTTTCACAAGTTAGTCGCGTTGAATACCAATTCGCTGCTTTTCCGTTCATGCCTTTGTTTCTTTTTATGCCGTTATAATTAGATGTAATAACACAAGAGAGACAAACAATACCATTTTGAGTGCTTACTCCCTCAGCTGCATTCCAATAATATGATTTTTTTTCTCCTGGAAAGGGCACCTTGAATGTAGGTTACACAGGCAATTTTTCTCCATCCACTCCAGCATTTCGTTTATTCCCCTGTGTCTCTCTGTGTTCCGGGGACAACATTCAACAGGTTGTGTAATTATATGGTGGACAGGGTGGAGGTGAAATGCGCTTACAGAATACATAGGATTTTCTGCTGTAGTCCTGTCTGCTCTGAATTTATATCAGAGATAATTTATTTTATTCTATTTTTTTTAATTCCCACATTTATTATCAAGGGAATATGCCAGTCCTTACCATGTTCCAAGTTTTTTTTCCCTCACATTTTTCTCTTCTTTCTTGTGGAACAGACCATGTTTATGGTGCAGACCACATATTTGGTCAAGGACATGCTGTGCTGGGTGTCATTGCTTTGTTACAGTAAGACACTATGAATAAATACATAATTATGAAAACAGATGTATTTTGAGTCGCTTTGCTTTATACAGTGGTGTGCAAAAGTGTTTGCCCCCTTCCCAATTTCTTTTTTTTTTGCATGTTTGTCACACTTAAATGTTTCAGATCATCAAACAAATTTAAATATTAGTCAAAGACAACACAAGTAAACACAAAATGCAGTTTTTAAATGAAGGTTTTTATTATTAAGGGAGAAAAAAAATCCAAACCTACATGGCCCTGTGTGAAAAAGTGATCACCCAGGCCTGATTACTGCCACACATACTGTTCTCAATCAAGAAATCACTTAAATAGGACCTGCCTGACAAAGTGAAGTAGACCAAATGATCCTCAAAAGCTAGACATCATGCCGAGATCTAAAGAAATTCAGGAACAAATGACAAAGAAAGTAATTGAGATCTATCAGTCTGGAAAAGATTATAAAGCCATTTCTAAAGCTTTGGGACTCCAGCGAACCACAGTGAGAGCCATTATCCACAAATGGCGAAAACATGGAACAGTGGTGAACCTTCCCAGGAGTGGTCGGCCGACCAAAATTACCCCAAGAGCGCAGCGACGACTCATCCAAGAGGTCACAAAAGACCCCACAACAACATCCAAAGAACTCCAGGCCTCACTTGCCTCAGTTAAGGTCAGTGTTCATGACTCCACCATAAGAAAGAGACAGGGCAAAAATGGCCTGCATGGCAGAGTTCCAAGACAAAAACACACTAGCAAGTCCACCTCTGAATGGCTGAAGAAAAACAAAATGAAGACTTTGGAGTGACCTAGTCAAAGTCCTGACCTGAATCCTATTGAGATGCTGTGGCATGACCTTAAAAAGGCGGTTCATGCTCGAAAACCCTCCAATGTGGCTGAATTACAACAATTTTTTTTCTCCCTTAATAATAAAAACCTTCATTTATACTGCATTTTGTGTTTACTTGTGTTGTCTTTGACTAATATTTAAATTTGTTTGATGATCTGAAACATTTAAGTGTGACAAACATGCAAAAAAATAAGAAATCAGGAAGGGGGCAAACACTTTTTCACACCACTGTAGATATAGAGAGCATCTTTAATTTTCAGACAAACTAAATGATGCATGGAGATCACACAAACCACCAAATATAGTTTTTTTTCTCTCGGGCAAGGACACTTCCGATTTCATATTCTTCATGCTTTTGCTCTGAGGAGCCACTTGTTTGTAATTTTGTGTTCTAAAAGCATGTTTGACATGTTTCTATTTTATTTGAACAATCGCAGTCCAATAACTATGACCCACATGGTGAACCCCCCCTCTGTTTCAAGACGGAAATAATTATTTCTGAAAATGGTGATGACGCATCTTTGTTTCCTGCTCTGTAATCCTATGTTATTTATTTACCATTTCCTAGAAGTGATTCATTATTTTCGTACATGCATTGAGGATGGAAGACACTACATCGGCACATATATAACTACCAAAAGTGCAAAACCATTTTTATTCCGAGTTTGTCAAACTGGCTGCATGCATCTCCGAGGGTTTGACCCCATCCTTCAGGGGGACCCTGACCAGCAACACCATACAACCATACACCACACGCAATACATCTGAAGTGTGCATTGAGGGCAGTGTGAAACCGGGAGCAGACAACTCCAGACCCCCTTTAAGACACAAGGTCAGGAAGCTGATCAAAGCAAAGGAGCAAGCGGGGGAAAACAAAGCTCTCAAACACAGCAGGGGGCGAGCGCTCAGATAATATTTGACCTTAGACAGTCGATGGGCAATTAGTGTCCGAGGTGAAAACTTATGGATCGTCAATGCAGGAAGGAGTTCCTTGCACAGCCTTTCTGTGATTGTATTTCAGTATGGAAGTTCTAGTTAATGTTAAATTGCTTCTATTAGACAGTGTCGTAGTAATCGTACACAGTGGTTTGGTGTTGACCTTACCCGTCAGAGGGACACAGCCTGTCAGAATGCATGCCTGGACAGAATATTACGGCCAGCAGAAACAAGTACAAGAAATATTGATGATTAAATAATTTCTAAACCACACTGTCCCACTCTGATACTAGAGAGAGGCTGATCTAACCAATAGTGAGAGCGGCACGAATGACTGAAAGTACGACTGTGAAGGCAACCTGGCCCTGCATGAACCGATACTGTACAACTTGAAAGGCACAATTAAAAAACATTCCAATTAACATCAAAACCAAAAATTGGACAGGCATAATCAAATTAGGAGTTATTCCCCTACCCCCCTCATTAATTCACCTTTTGCTATGATATAAATAGTGCACTGCCAGTGGGGACTGCAAAACGATGCTGATAAGAATGCTGTACAGTGACCTTGAGCCAGTATAGTAAAGAAACAAACATACATGTGAAAACCTCCAGGGTCTGAGGCTTAGACAGGGACGGGGAAGCAGAGGAAGACATTTGCAAAATCCATAGCCAGCCAAGTGAAGCATAATTCAAATGACAGCATTAATATGGAACACACCAGGAAATGTATTTTTCTGTTTTTTTATTTTTTTTAAATGTATTTACTTTTTTATTATTATTTTGCTCATGGCATCTTCACACAAATGTTCTTCTTCATTGTCAAGTTTAATTGTATATATGCATTTGTATGCATATGCATTTTCTTTTTGAAAATGTTTATTTAAACCCAACCTTGAACTTAAACTCGGTATGGCAGTTACTTCTGCTTTGCATTGCACAGACAATTTACAAGTATTCAATGAACTCCAGCAGTACCATATAAAATCTAACATAGTCAAATGAATTGAGTTGATTTTCCACTGGTTTCCCACTGAACTGAGCTAAAATGCCACAGTAAGTTGAGAAATTCACTCTATCTACCCTGAAAACACATCCATGCCCGCTTAGCTCACAGTTCTGTTGGCTGATTAACAGCACTGACAATGCTGACTGGACATTGTAATGCAATGTTTACCTTTCTCTCAGTCCAAGGGAAACAGCGACAGGACGCCAGGATTTAATTAATAAGAGTGACATAACCTGCCATTCCCTCCCTGTGTGTGCATTCCCAATACCAGTGCACCCAACAGAATGCAGCTTTACAACACGTTAAGGGAGATCTCTTGCCCTGTTTATAGTTGTGAAGGATGATATGACATTAATAGCAACACGACATGACAGCTTTACAGTATGGCATAAAGCAGAAATATAGCACTGTAAAACAAGGCCTTAAATTAAAAACATCCATTACAATATAGCTTTTGCAGTACATGCTACAAATATAGCTGTGTGTGTGTGTGTGTGTGTGTGTGTGTACACTATATAGAGTATATGACTAGTCTCTTGCAACCTCAAGAGGTAAGAGCAGTCGTCTGGCAGTCCGGGGGTTGCTGGTTCGATCCCACAAGTGTCCCTGAGCAAGACTCCAATTGCTGCTCACAAGCTGGTTGTTGCCTTGCATGGCAGTCAATTGCTGTTGGTATGTGAGTGTATGTGTGAATGGGTGAATGAGAAGCATCAATTGTACAGCACTTTGGAAAAATGCAGACCATTTACCATTTCAATGAACATAAAATATTTTCTCATGTCTCAAGTTTTTTGATGAACAATATAATAAAACAATATAATAAACTAAATATTATGGTTACTACACCATTCTACCCAAGATAAATGTTCTACATGAAGAACTATTCACAAGAGACTCAAGGTCCCACAGGCATTCGCCAGTTTTACTGACCTCAGTAAATGTAGTCTCATGTGAATTTGTTCATTTTGAAATTCTCCTGACATTATCCTCGTCTCTATTTTGCTGGTAATTTTATGAGCTGTGTTTCAGTGCATCTCAGGGAACCTCCTGGGCTTATAGGTCTTCTCCCTTCCTCCTGCAAGTCAGTGAAGATGGAAGATTTCAAACCAGCAACCTTTAGACAAATTAGTGTTCCAGTTTCCTTGTAGAATAAAGGAAATATAGTGAGACAATTTGTTTTGCAGTGATGTGTCAATTGCTTTTGTTCCTTCGGAGTTATATTTTTGTAACCTGCCATGATGCTGTTTTGGCTCTGTACTCCGGCACATTAGATTTGAAATAAAATAATGAATATGCAGTTAAAAGTGCAATTGTCAGTTTTAATTTTAGGATATGTCCATTCACATCAATCAGGTGATCCATGTAGAAATTACAGATGTTCTGAAACATACATTCTGACACAAAAGTAATTGGACAATTGGCAGCTCAGTTATTTTTTGGCCAGCCAAGTGGCTTTGCATAATTTGTTTATACACAAGAAAGCTAACTGATCATCTAAAGTTGATTCTTGGTTTGGAATTTGCATTTGCAGTCAGTTGTTATCGTCATCATTATTCTCAGAAAGAAATTGGTTTAAAGTTCAGTATCATCTATACTGGGGCTTGGTATGTTGCTAAAATCAACTGTTGAATACCAATGTTTATTTTATATCCATAGTGAAAACATTTATCATAATTAATTTACATAATGTCACAAAGCAGAGGTTGAAATGATTTGAAAACAAAATCTAAATAAAAGGCCAAAGAACAAAGTTTCGAGCTGCATTATAGTAAAACTTCTGCAGTATAGTAAAAAGAAAATTGATGTTGTAAAACCGAACACAAAATCAAAGTTATATCGCAGAGACATTCTATTGAAGAAATCATCAGAGTAAGACATTGTTTCCCAGCTCCCTCTTTAGTCTTAATATCCTAAACACCAACAGAGACAGTAGAACTAAATGAAAACCGGAATATTCAAAAATAGGGACAGAAACCAAACAAGAAACTAAGCTGCACACAAACAAGTTTCATCCAGAACTACTGAACTATATAACATTTATACACACATACAAGCACAAGTCTTTATCATTTGGGATGTCTAAACCCGGTTGGAAGCTTAGAATATAATCATTTAGAAAGATTGTGATATTATGATATGTATATGAGTGAGTGTGTGTGTGTGTGTGTGTGTGGGGTGGGGTGGGGGGGGCATCTTAAAGTATTTTTATAAAGGCTTTGATTGACACATGGCAGAAAGTTTCCAGGTTTTTATCTTACACCACAAGGAGAAGCTGTCATGGCTGTCTCGGATCTGCTTCTTCTCCTGGAAAATGCTCCCAGGTGGCAGCGGCTGTCTGCTCGTCTTTAGTGCCGTGTGCATCTGTAGGGTTCTCTCCCGAACGCACCTGCCTTGCTTCCACTTCCTTTATTTTTTCCCATCTCTGTGTGCCTCCTTGTTCAGAATCTAGGCCAATGACTAATATTTTAATTTTGTTTTAGCACTTCCTTACTACCGGAGCAATGTTTGTGCCTCCGCGGTGCAATTTGAACGGAAAAGGAGCAGATGGATTTTTTAGGAAGATGGGCGGTGTAGGTGGGTAGAGAATTGGATAAAGATCCACTGGCATGTGGATCTGGACGGGGGGTGGGAACACAGTGATCTGTTGGCTCCTCTGGTGAGAGCTTCGCTAATGGTCTGTTTTAGAAAGAGGGACATTAACAGGAGACTATTTAAAGACTCAACTGGCCTCCCCTCTATTTCAGGTCTTTAAAAAATTGGGTCCCTTACACCTGATAGCATTTAAATGCCTTCTCTTCTAATCTGAGGATAGTAATTAATCCTCAGGTGATAATTATTGAGTGCTCACCGCTTTTTAACATATATTAATCTGCAGGAGCCACTTGATGAATAAGGCACTATTAGGCAGGTGCCTCTGGGATTGTTGTTTTTTTTTTTTAATAGTCAGTAGTGAGTGGAATGCACAATTTTGTCACAATGCTGTTTTTGCAGGTACTTCATCGATCGCCACACAGACCTAGAGAGACAGTTCAATGTTGATGTTGATGACGGGAGAATAACTCTGGCCAAACCACTTGATAGGGAGACAGATATGTGGCACAACATCACTGTGACAGCCACAGAAGTCAGTAAGTATAAAAACAAAAGTAAAAAAATCTATTGGTTTAATTTATATGTCACTTTACATTTAAATACTTTCTTTTACACGGTGATTCCACAAATCATACATTGCACCCTGCATAGTTTATTACCTGCTGACCAAATGCAGCATGTGGTGCCAACAACTGAATCCAAAGGTTGATTATCTTTAGAATTGTGCTTGCATGAAATGTCTGAGTACATTAGATGAGTGAAAATGAAATGTGTTGAGATTTATTTAAATCCATGATCACTGGACTTTTTTTTTTTTTTTTTCAGCAAAGTCAGTGGATGAAATAGGATAAAAGAAAAACTGGGAACTAGAGATCTGAATAGTCTGGACCATATAATATTTGTCACATGCTATAGACAGTACAATATATAAACACATTTAGTGTCCCTCAAGGCTATATTCAAAGATAAAGCTGAAATTACTTTTATACGCTAATATGTGCAGGAGATTCTCCAAACATTTATTGTTTTCTGTAAATCAAAAGGAAAAAGCTACTGTCATATAATATTAGAGTAAAATCAGGCATCAGCATGGCAGACTCAATACAAAATGCAGTTGCAAATTGAATATACTCTATAGCTCTAAATACATTTGTCATGTCCCGATGTACGCACTTTCTTTGCTTTCATGCCCTTCGGCTAAGTCTCTGCGACTCCCCACGGCTGCGTCACTGAACACTCCTAATAGAAATGTGCCAAAATATATATCCGCCCGTGTTTGCTGTACTTTTTCGGTTTCAAAAAATCTAAAAGAAAAAGGCTGCCTGTCTGCTGTGAAGAAAAAGGATCGCACACCCTGTCCAATTCCGTGACAATTTGCCACCCAAATGGCACTGTGTTGCGCTGCTCGCTCCAGATACCATCTGACTAATCAGATTGGATTCCCGGCTGGTGCAGACTGAGCTGCTTTCGCAGGCTGCTTGAGGGCAGGGGGCCGTGTCTCCGTCATGTCCCTGACTGTGGCCACCGCTTCGGGTCCGGGCTGGCCACATTCACCTGCTCTGAGACTCACGCACGCACTTCCTCTCCAAAAAACTGAAGGATTCTGGATGTACGTTTATGCCTCACTACTCACAGAATGCAAAAAATGTTACTCCTATTTGACGTCCATAAGCTCTCGCTCACTATATTTGAATGTAATTAAAGAAATATGCGGTTTATTTTAATTTGTCATAACTTATGAGACGGACAGAGATAGCATTTCTCTACAGAGAGAAGCTGTTAAAATTGGTCAGGACTCTCAAAGATCCATGGTACATTAATTAATCTGAGAAGGTCCTTAGTGGTCAGACGTGATGTCTATCACTGTACCCAATAAAGAGGTGCTAAATTCATCTATGTCAACAGCAATGATGCTGCCATATCACACCCTTGTCCAAATGACTAGATAATAGCTTTAAAAGTTAGCGGCTGCAGCACTGATTAAAGGCAATTTACAGAGGCCTCGAAAGGGACCATGAATTACAAGCAATGAATAATTCCAATAAACCCTAATCTAATTAAATTGGCCTTTATTGTCTCTTAGAGTTCAGCTGCCATCATTTCATTAAAATGCATAGCAATTATTCCCTGTTGAGCAGGGAATTTCAAAAGCACTTTGTATGTGATAGATATGTGTTTGTACTTATTATGAAGCATGGTGGACAACTTAAAAACAAAAACGTTTTGTGATGTCTCAACTGGATTCATGTCAAACCTGAGGATTGAAGAAAATGCAGAATTAATGGAATTGTTGAGTCTTACCAAAATTCTTAGTTGAGATTGCACTGTTACAGTTTCCACAGCACTAAGTGATATTATATTGTTTTTATTCTGTTTTCCTAGGGAATCACAGCCAAATCTCTCGAGCCATCGTTGCCATTCGAGTTTTGGACATTAATGACAATGCCCCAGAATTTGCCACAGAATTTGAAGCTTATCTCTGTGAAAACGGCAAACCTGGGCAGGTGAGAATATGGTCAGGGCCAGTGCCCCCTCTTTGCCACTGTGTTAATGATCACAAATTATTGCTTACTTGTATTAGCCAGAATGTGTAAACCGGCAGCATTCTGCCAACATATTCTTCTATGAAATTTGACTGAAAGTAGACAAAATAGAATAGATGCATAAGTCATATTTCTGGAACTTTGTCACCTCCTTGGCTTGGGAAAGTGCATTACCAACCGACACATTCAGCATGGACTACAATACAAGCTTTGTCAGCCTTTCCCAACTGACTCTGAAAATGTATTCACATGAGTCAGACCCATAATTTAAAAAATATCCAGAAACAAAAAAACAGAACTTTACAACAGAATAACAGTAAATATAATAGCATTCTGCAGGATTACCAAAATGAAAGACAATGTATTGTTGTTCCAAGGTCTTGAAGCTATTTTGTGTCATGTTTCTCTGCAGGTCATACAGACTGTCAGTGCTGTTGATAAAGATGATCCAAAGAATGGACATTCCTTCTTCTACAGCCTAGTGCCAGAAATGTTAAACAATCCTAATTTCACAATAAAAAACAATGGAGGTAAGCATATTCACAGCTTTATTAACCCTATGTTACTCATACTGGTAAAACAAGTATGAGTAACGTAGCTGGAGAGAAAATGTGTTATCCCCATCCGTGTGAAAGAAAATTCAGCATAACTTCAGCTCATCAAAGAACCGACTACCCGCATGTTATTGAAGTGATGGCTAATTCTGTTTCCGACGGTATATCATTGGTCAGGCTTGCATAAAACATAGCCATTTTTTTGGAGCATTTTCAATATGTACGCGTCTGTTGCGTTCTGTTGCAAAAACAGTACTTGAAATTTTATGCCAAAAAAGGTTGACGTTTTACAAAATATTTTACGATGCCTACATCTAAATAGAGGATGTTGTTTGAGGAGTTCCAATAAATCTATTTTCTGAGTGAATAGAGGAAGACACTGAAAACACCAACAACATAAGAGGGCATTTTCAGTGACGTGACCCCATTTTATATCTGTGAGCATCTAAATACAATCTCAAAATATTCTATTATTCAGTATGCTTATTAATGAGGACCCAGCCTGCTTTTGAATAATAAATAGCATGTGAAATTATGGAAAAATTGACTTGATGGGGGCTGGGTATTCAATAAATTGACCTCAATAAATAGATATTATTATTGTGATTATTGTACTTATTTTATACAATCTTCTTGATCTGTAGCTATCTGAGAAGAACAAAAGGAGATGGATAGGTAGGGGGAGGGTGACAGGCAGGGAGGACGTGCAAACCCTTTTTTTACTGTATTTTTCACATCAAGAGACCCATATTGTCATTTAGTTTCCATTTGCCATTTTGGAGTCTCCAGATGTACTTTTTGGAAAACTGCTGAGACATAGCTTAGAAATTTGGTTTGGTGATATTCTCATCAAATTTGAAAGGGTATTTGCCCAGTGTTTTGGCTGTGGCTCCATTGTGTTTCTAAGTGCGCCATGCACTGCCACAATAATCTGTATCCACTCAAAAACAGAAAATCTTTTCAGTGAGAAAAAAGCCTTCCACTTCCACTGTGGTTTGAGCTTCTGTAACTTTAATTAAGTAATACTTAGAAAAATTCTGACCCCCAATTCAGAAGACACGAGTCAAAAAGGTTCAATAATAGTAGGCATTTTGTTTTCGGTATGTCATTTTTAAGCTTGTGTTAAGAAAAGGGGTAATACTTAAGGGGTTAAAAGTATGAAAAATACTTCTGCAAACCTAAAGCTAGACAACTGTACCCCTATGAGATTATCCGCTAATTAAAATAAATAAGAATTAAAAACACACGTAGAAACACATAAGCACTTTGATTTGAGCACCCCACAGTTAACGGATGTGCAATTGTCTGACATCAGCATAGCATCCTTTAATGTATAGTGCATGAAAGAAAGCAAATGAATGAGAACCAAATTCCGTCAATAGTCAAGGAACTCAATGTAGGGTGACTTCTTGTGTTGTTGCTGTGGAGCAGATGGTGCTAAATTTGTTTGCTAAATACCGTGATTGGTTTAGCAAGCTATCCTGGGTTTTTTCTCTCCTCCATCACACTTTCTGAGGAGCCTGCACCCAGCCTGATGTTACATAATGTTTTCAAAGAGCTTGGGGCGAGAAATCTTCATCTGGTAACTTCCGTCTGTTCTGGTATAAAAGCTGCAGGCAAGAGGACCTGCTGTTGGCTCAAAATCGCGCCTGTTCTGTTGGTGTTAGAACAACTCTGCTACTCATTCCATAAGTCAAAGTCATGACAGAGGCAGATCCCTTCGACAAGTATTTCAAAGTTTGAAAGTATTGGAAAAAGTTGCTTCAAGATACACATTTTTTGTGGGGAGAAAAGATAATGTATTAGAGCACATTCTTTACTTCTTAAGACTGAATCTGTGCATGACAATCTAACAGATTTCAGATTGCATCATTCCTCAGAGAGGTAAAATATGCAATAAGGGCTAAAACAAGTTTGAAAGTTTGAAAGTATGATTGTGGCTGATAGCAGAAGGCACAGCGAAACATGTTCTGTAATGACAGCATATTTATATTACATTTTAGCATTTACAGAGCAACTTACACATGTGTAAATATACCATCCCTTTATAAAACTGGATATTGAATACTGGATACTGAAACAATTCTGCAGTACCTAATTTGGGAAAGAAACGCACAAACTTGGACACAAGCTTTATCCCTTAACCATATTATCAGTTGATATATATATATATTAGGATATAGAATTAGGGTCATGGGCATATTAATTATAGATAAAAGCATTACCTGGGTTAACAAGTTATTTGTTATTGTCTGCTCTCACACACATGCTGTACAGCACACACTATATACAGTACATACAGTAGAAAAACCCAGATTAAATGGTTGTGAACACTTTATGTTTAATTTCAATCCAAAAACTCCTAATATTTCGGTTTAATGCAGACATTGGTGATAGAAAGAGTAAGGAGTAAGATGAGGAGTAGTGTACATATGTATCAGAAGTGCTAGTGTGAATGTGTGTGTGTGTGTGTGTGTGTGTGTGTGTGTGATGGTCATTACAAAATAAGATATTTAAAAATATATATACTGTATATACTCATATGACACATTTGAGTCTTTCAATTCTAGATATTCCTTTATCTTTAATGACCTGCTACTATAGGCATTGCACTTTCCCAGCTAGTAATAACACATAATAAAACTGAGATTTTAATTATTATGATAAATTGGTTATGTGCATCTCCAAATAATTGCTTTGTACTCAAGGAAAGGGGAGAAAATAATACATTTCTCATTACATTGTTTGTGGAAAGAAATTAGGCTTAGCCATGGGTTTATTTCATTAATATTTTATCCATACATAACTGCATATATCTTAAAGGGTGCCCTTTACCGTTATAGACTACAAGGAGTTCACATATTGCAATTAGCATTTATAGAATGTCAAAAAATATTAAGTTGGAAGGAACATAATGTACCTCCAGTATGATGTAAAATAATTACTGCTACTTTAATTTAATTGCTTTTCATTGTCATCCTTTCCTTATTTGCCTCTTTTACTTCAACATGAAGTGGGAAGCAGTGCACACCACTGTAGAGTTCAAAGATTTGAAAATTATGTTTCAAACTTAAGTTAATATTCTCAGTTTTATTGAGCCATGCGGGAACCTGGGCTTTCAAATCTATGTCAAGATGTGAACATGATGAAGTGGATAATGTTTTTGTAATGATCATAACAACTGTGGCACTTAATCAGTTGCTGCTGCTTTTCTAACAAAAACAATTGTAATTTTGTACTAAAAACTAAAATCAAAGCCGTAAAATGGAAAATGTCCCTTTTAAGCATCAGTAATAGCATTTCCCTATATGTCATAAGCATGCTGTGTTAAACATGAGCCCGAATGCTCCACAGCAGACTAACAAAATGTCAACTTTTCTGTACAGGTGGTATGCATTTCCTGATTATCCTAATTGCACTTGATTAGGAGCACCTGGTACTAATTGCCTTCTTAATTTATATAGAAGCAGTAAAGGTCTTCTCACATAACGTCTGCTTGTTGGCTTATTTTGGTTGAAAAAAATAAAATAAAAAAAGTGACATTTGTGTGCAGTTGTACTGTGTCTGGCCTTACCTCGGATCTCATTTTGAGGGTTTTTTGCAATGTTGCATACACTCTGCCAGAATCCGACTTCATAAAATATCACAAATGAGTTCTATGGGTAAGCAAGGGCTTTGAAAAGCCCAGTTAGTTGCCATGAGTAATTAATTGCCCCCGCCACTTCACCGATCTCAAATGACACATAATTATTTGTTTTGTGCTCAATCAAGAAGAACTTCCAAATGTCCATAATGAGACACACACATCAGTAGTTACAGGTGTAACCTGTTAGCTAATTTAGGCTAAACAGCCTGGTCGTGCAACAAGAATAGTGCAATCATTGTGCAGAAATCATGCATCTTGCATTTAGTATTTGTTTCTTATGCATATACTTATTTGTGCAGAAAGCTGAGTGGATAGACTATGTCAGCTTTGGCATTGTTAAATGAGCGATTTGTAGCATTTGTTGGTTAAGATGCATTTGCAAAAAGTAAATCACGCACACATACATTTTATGACATTTCGGAGAATACATACGGTGTATATATCTTCACGTGTGTTGCAATACAGAATCAAAATATCATTCAGAAGTTTGTACTGACAAATTGTAGCCTACTTCCTTCAACATAACTGAACTGGACAATACACCAATTTAGGCTACTGAGGCTACTGAATCAATTACAATTAAACTTGCAGAAGTGGTAGAATATAAGATCGCTTTTTCAAAACTGCTAATGTCTAGAAAACATATTTGTTGTTGACAACGGAAATAGTTAGGTAATAGTAGATAGTAGTAGTTTTGGTTTTCTTGGCTAAATGATTTGTCCTCTACCATAGCCTTCAAAGGGGTTCAATACGAATCCCATGACTAGTCCTAGGATGTTGTGGAAAGCATTTCAATTTCGCGTAGTACTTCAGTAATGACATGTTTCGGGAAACACTCGAAAAATGAGAAAATGTCTAACTATTTCTTAAAGACATTTTTACCGCTACGACATGCTTCGAGAAACTCACCCCTGGATGGTTCAATATTTTCGCTGAGATGTCGATCATTTTCAAGATTTTACACATTTGACACGCATTCAAATCATAAATAGAAATGATTTCTCAAATTATCGGGGCCATCAAAGAATAAATATCATATACAGATCTAATGCATTTCATTTCCTTGCGAACAAGTCTTTATTCCAGGCAGTCTGATATGCCATTGTATAAATCTGGTTTCCAAACATGGATCGCAAAAGGGAGAAGCAGATGTGCTAAACCATACATTAAATCAGCGGTCTTGTTAAGCCAATTTTCGTAATTTTCCAAGCTATATCCACAGTATTGCAAACCGTACCCTTAGTTTTGCGCTCCATGGATTTGGTTTGCTTTGCAAAACTGAGGCTATGGATTGGCAAACCAGTTTATTAAACTGTGGGTATGGAATGGCAAACTGAAAGTACAGATTGCAAAAGCAAGAGTACAGATTTCCGTGTTTCTTTTTTTTCTGTTTACCTTGGGTGAGTTTCACTGTGTGTATAATATTCATAATATACATATGGAGAGAATTATCATTTTAAAAAAATGTGAAAACTGGATATATGATATAGCACATGATTAAGATGCTGGCTTTCATGAATGGCCACAGTGGCAGAACTCAGCCTCCCAAGGAAGCCAAGCTCAGCCATGTCTTTGTTTCCACAGACAACTCCATCAGTGTGTTAGCCAAGCACGACATGTTCCGGCGGCAAAGGCAGGAGATGTACTACCTGCCCATTGTCGTCAAGGACAATGGAAACCCACCTATGAGCAGCACCAACACCCTGACCATTCGGGTGTGTGGCTGCAGCAAAGAGGGCATCGTCCAATCCTGCAACGTGGAAGCTTACGTTCTGCCAATTGGACTCAGCATGGGAGCCTTAATAGCTATCCTCGCATGCATCATCTTACTATTAGGTATGTCTTCTTTACATCTATCTACTGCAAAGTGCTGCTGAATATCATTGGTTTATTCATGGCTTAACATTACGAACAAATCATTTTTTATATAATTTAGTGTTAACATATGTGACCTGCTCTGTCAAAATCAGCCAAAATGTATTTTGAGTTTTATAAAAGAAGAGGAGAATGTAAGCTTTCTTAAAATACTAAAGTTATCGCTCTACTCCAGATGTCAAGGGAGTTGTCCCGTTTAATTTTGAACGCTACCAAACCATGTTTGAGAAAGGTTTCGTCGTGAGAATTCTGTGAGGCTGGGAGACTACCAACACTAGGCTAACGAAACTCCAGGGCTATAACTTGTCATAAACAAGGGGTGGGTCAGGACCCCAATGTTGGGTCTCTCAATTTCGGGATGGGGTCGCCTGAAAATCTTTTGAAAGATAAGATGTCATAAAATATCAGTCTTTAAAATATGTGAATGTAGGCCCCTACATGTTTAACATTACAACAACCCAACTATAATAAAGAAATTAGGCATGAGAGGTTGTAGTGTATAGTGTGTAGTGTTCCAGTATAGTCTTGGCTGGGGTGTTTAGGCATAAGATGTGTGTGGCTTGGGTGTTGGGGTTGTGTAAGTTTGTGAACATTAATTTGGGGTCACATCAGAAAAATGTTTGGGAACCCCTAGTATATATTTTTACTCTGAACATTGACTCTTGACATTAGTACATGCAGATCATTAAAGCAAATACATTTACATGTAGCCACAAATGCAGCTGATGTGGTGGTTTGTGACTGGTGAGCAGTGGCAAGCTAGCTAGCCTCCAAACAGTGCACAACATCTTGTGTTTAAAAGCTTAAAAACGATATTTTTACTGTGAATTGGGCATTAGAACAGATTTGGTAGATTATTGTTCTACAAAATATTTATGAAATATGATATGTATATGAAAGCCTAAAACACACAAAAATGTTTACATAAACATTGATTTATGTGAGATTGGCTGTCGCAATTGACAGAACGGGTCACATATTGACTTATCTTGGCTATAGCATGGACTAAATCATCTTTAATTGAAACACTGTTTTCTATACAGTGT
This sequence comes from Conger conger, assembly GCF_963514075.1. Taxonomy (NCBI): domain Eukaryota; kingdom Metazoa; phylum Chordata; class Actinopteri; order Anguilliformes; family Congridae; genus Conger; species Conger conger. The sequence goes on from NC_083774.1 coordinate 18,426,316, forward strand.
GGTAATTGAAAACCTTTGCAAAGAGAAATAATATGCATTTGACATGTTGAAATGTTGGTTCAGTTCCGGTCTATGTGAATCTAAATAACATGGATTTTTATCTCTTTTGCTTATTGGGTGTCTGCACTTTTCTAGTCATTGTCGTCCTGTTCGTGACGCTTCGGAGACACAAAAACGAGCCTCTGATAATCAAAGATGATGAGGATGTCCGAGAGAACATCATCCGCTACGATGATGAGGGCGGCGGCGAGGAGGACACGGAGGCCTTTGACATCGCCACGCTCCAGAACCCCGACGGCATCAACGGCTACCTTCCACGGAAAGACATCAAGCCAGACCTGCAGTTCATGCCCAGGCAAGGCCAGCACTCTGGCCCCAACGGTGTGGATGTGGACGAGTTCATCAACGTGAGGCTTCATGAGGCGGACAATGACCCCACAGCACCCCCGTATGACTCCATCCAGATATATGGCTACGAAGGGCGGGGCTCTGTGGCTGGCTCATTAAGCTCCCTAGAAACATCATCCTCAGATTCGGACCAGAACTATGACTACCTCAGAGAGTGGGGTCCACGTTTCAGAAGACTGGGGGAGCTCTATGCGGTGGGCGAGAGTGACAAAGAGACTTGACCATAGACCCACAGTTACCCTTTGTCATTTCCCTCATCCTTACATGTAATGCTAGGGTTGCCAGATATTAGAAACAGCTGTTAAGAAAGGAACATCTTTTTTTTCATTAGTACAGGAAAGTATAACATTCATCTACCATATCAAAAGCATTGTAACGTTGAGCCAAACTAAACAATGTTTATATTATGAGGTCTATGATTCTTGTGGAATGTGAATTAGATTTTGTTGAGTGTCTAGCAGTATTTGGGGTATTTTGTTGTTCACTGTGACCTCAAGAACATTAAGATCTGGATTCTTGATAATTGCTGGAATAACCAAGTTGGAGGACACAATGGACAAGGCACGAACCACTGAGACTATGTAGTTGTTGGTCTGTGGAGGGCATAGAAACTCTCTGGAGTAGATTGAAATCATGAACCATTATGTAGGCGGGGGGGTAGTATTGGCTAATTGAACAAAAATAGCAATATACAGTCTTCAATACAATTGTGAATGTAAGTATTTTAAAAATGACAATAATGGCTTTAATAGGCATTTGTTGAGATACCATTTGATACCAGGTGACCACCTTTATTATATAAACTGGATGAGCCGACTGGCTTTCTTTATACAACTTTATATTGATGAGTTCCAAGCACTGCTTGGATAGTTTGCCTATAATGGAAAGCTGATAAACTGAGATAAAGTGAGGCCTTCTTTTTGCCTAAGCAAGTATTAAATACAGTTGTATTCAAGATGTGTTTTTTAACGATATGCAGTTCTGTCGCTATAATATTTAGACCTATGTTTTATACCGTAACTTATTTGTGCTACAGGTATTAAATGGGTGTAATTTGCTTTCATTTTTCTAGCATTCACTAGGCTAGTTATTTCATTTAAATGGAATACGATGTTCAGATAAGGCAGTTAATATATTCATTTCCAAACAACATTATCAATTTTAAATTGGTAATAACTGCTAAACTATACATGAGACCTATGTTAACACACATTACACTGTATATACATGGATACCAGTGATCATTGAAGCACAATAACATGGACAATGAAGTTACGTGGCTTTCACATGATCAGCATCAAAACTCTCGACATGGCATCAAGCCATTAAATTCCTATGAAGGTGTGTTGATGCCCGACTTGGCAACAACGCAAAGCCTGGCATAGCATACAGCTCAAAATAAAGCTAAGTTCAAAGCCATTAGGGTTCAAATCGGTTAAACGTTTACCTTGTTTGAAGCTGACCTTTCCTAGCGTGTCCAATCACATCACAGCTTTGTATAAAGCAGAAAGACGTAGCCTACGCTACAGAGCCCCGGCAGAGCAGTTTCATGTCGGCTAGTTGCCTAACTGAGTTAACCGGTTAGTTCTTGACATTTTCAGATAAACTCAAATTATTAATTTTATAACCACAAAAAAAACTACTACTATCACATGATGTTGCGGCTTGTTACAGTTTAATGAAGAAATGGCTTTCTGGATGGATGAAGTTTCAACCTTGGTTTCAACAACTGCCAGCGCTCGATTCTTCCCATGTGTAGTCACTGCCTCACTTGGCGTTGAATGCAGCGTTTGAGTTTTGTCATGTGAAAACTGCTTTAATGTGAATATTTGAGCCCTGAACCTTCAAGCAGTTACATTTAAAAGGCTGCTAAACTAAACCAGTGCAAAAACAGAAACATGTTTATTGTGCAACACTGTATAATATTACATGTACATAGAATTATTCATAAAGTTATTAGCTTTTCTCAAAAGCAATCTGAGGTTCTATCAATGCCCATTAGCACACAGGAACGTGAAACAGCTTATAAGCTGTATGCATACTCAGTTTGTACCAATACAGTATATGGCAGTTGTCAGTAGACTTGACAGTATACAGTATATTAATTAGTCTTACATGCATATCATATTTTCTACTGTGCTTTAAGGCTTACAAACTTGTATGTTTAATTATTTACTCTATGTATTGTTATCAAAGATATCCCTGTATTGTTTCCTACTTTGTGAAATATATTTTTATAAATATTTGAGGGTGTGGTCTTCTTTTAGCCAATTACTTCTACCAATTATTTCTATTAATGAAAATATTTCATAGAAATGAATTAAGTATTCACTCAAATCCCGTTCTTTCTCCACACACAAATATGGTTTAGGAAATATCAACAGCAAAAACAATAATGTTAATCAGCAAAAACCTCTTGATGTCAACAGAGAGGACAGGTTAGAAAATAATAATAAAAGATTTGTTGAATTCCAAGATCGTATACTATTCAAAAATCTCATGTGAAAAATTACAGCTGTTTCCTTCATGCTTTGCTGGGTGCTAAAACAATTCTCATCAGTGTGCAGCTTGACAGCAACTAGAACTGCAAATAATTATAGTGGTTATATGTCAACAATTCACCCTGACCTGCTTCAGGAATCATAATCAACTTGTATAATTCATGTCAAAATTATTCATAATTACTCATCTAATAGCAGCACCTTTGGAATTATGGAGACAGCCTGCACTAAAATGCATTATTATCTTTTAAATGTGGCATCCTTCTTTCTTTTGTTTTAAACCAAACAAACAGAGAATGGCACCATATATTTCACATTTGTCATTAGTCCTGTTACATTTCATGTAAATTCAAAAAACAAAAATAAACATCCCTTCAGAATGACACCTCACTTCTATACATGTCACAATTTTTTTTACATTTATTATTATTTTTATTTTTATTTCAGTGTCAAGTCTATTGTCTGTATGTACTGTATGTGGCAAGAAGGGAAAAAAGGTTACAATGGGAAAAAGAACACAAAGTGTGGATGGTATTCGGCCAATAAGGCCTATGAAGCCAGCATCCTGGTGTCTTCACTGTTGCAGATGAAACTGGTGTTTGGCAGGTACTGTTCAACGAAGCTCTCAGCTGAGGACTTCCATTTCTCACACTAGGTAATCTAATGCATTTGTCCTCTAGCGCAGTTGTCCTTCTATCTGGGCCTTCCACATCTCCTTCTGTATCGGTTAGATCCAGTTTGGTCTCTTCTTTCAAGACAGTAGTACACACCTTTCTATAAAATCTTCTCTGTTTTTTTTTTTGGCCGCATAGAATAGCCGTCCTGTCTCAACAATTGACTGATGAGTTTGAAGAGAAAGCGGGTTCCTTTTGGACTATATACACCCAATATGGTTGCAAATACCCACACATTAAAGGTGATCGTCTGCACTTTAACCTTGCATTCATTGTTCATTTAGAATCCAGTGTACAGGAGTATACAGCCAAACTAAAATTGTATCACTGCCCAAATACAGACTACAGCAATTCATCTATTTAGAATTCTAATGTACCAACTGGCATAAAAAATTAATAAATGAAAAAATCTCCTAAAATTTGATTATTCTCCTCAGACACACATTCATTGTACGATACTTTTTGATTGAGCTTTAATTATCTGTCCCTCATCATGTTACCAGACAAAGAAAGAGGCTTAAAGGCATTGTATCCCTTTTTTCAATTCACATGCCTTTTAAATGAGTGATTTTATCTTATTAAGCCTTAGCTACTCTTTGTGACAATCCTGCTAAAAGATTAGAATTTTTGTTCAGCCTTATCTGATAGTACAACCTTTTCATGAGTAAAATGAAAGCCCTTGATCTTGTCATTTACTGAAAACCATTGTGTGGATTAATATGTTGTGTGCATCACACAAACATGTACACTTGTGTGCAAATAAAGACCAAGGATACACGCTATGTATTTGTCAAGACTGGTCAAAAGGTCAAGATTAAGGGAAAGGTGTCCAGGGAGAACATGGCTGTACCATTACATGACCCCTAATTCTAATGAGACAGGGTATGCTTTGATGAAAATCTAACCTTGCTTGTACTGATTTCAGATTTATTTTTAAACCACGGTACATGATAAATATATGAGATTGCAGTGTATACATAACACTGTATGGTACTCCAAAATATTTCTGTTCCAAAAACCAGGATTATCACAAAGCTTATATGCACAACATGATGTAGTTTATATCTTTATCATTTCAATTAAATATAATGTTTTTAATTTTTTTATTTTATTCATCAAGTATGATTGAATGCATGCATGCATTATTTCCATACAAATACAAATATTTTCTTGTTTCTTTCATATACAAATTCACTCCTCTATATCGATTCAGCCATCTCCTGTTAATTCAACTCAATGTACATGGATATACCATAAAACTTTATTTAGAATACAACAAAACAAAGAATGTTAATGTCCAAAATAAACGTTATTGTACAGGTTTCAATTTCACCAAGTATTCAACAAATTCACAACTTTTCTGAAGAATTCTGTGGTAAAGCTTTCTTTACACAGGTGTTTCATGTAAATCCATTATCCTCGTCTGCTAAAATTGCAACACATGGTTTCAGGGGACACCTCATAATCCAGGTTATGTTGAACACTGGGGCATTTTCATAATTGTCTTAAATTTGAAAAGTATAATTCCTTTCCACATTTGGAATCCAGCTTGACCCCACAGGTCAATAACCTCATTTGCAGTCAGAATCACTTTCCCATTTGAATTTATCAGCAAGTCTGGAACAGACTGTTAGACTAAACAGCAAATCAAATTATCCACACACCTTTGTCACCTAATGGAAATGCCCCTCTGGTGACAAGTTACCCTGCTCAATTCCCCGGGATTTAAATGCGCCACAGTATTCCCTGTGAGTATGGGAATCAAAAGACCTAAAGTACTGCTATCCATCAAGAAACATCTGCAGATAGACAACAAATACATCAAAATATGTAATGAATGAATTTGATTTTTGTTGTGTTGTTGTTGTTGTTAATATGCCAATATCCAGTGGCACATAAGTTAATGAACAAAATGCTTTTTACCATCACCAACTCTTGGCTCACAAGATGGTATGAACCTTCAGCCAGTCTTGCTCTTCCACTGGACTTTGAGGTGCTGAGGTCATGTTTCTGATTTAGAAACTTCTCACAACATACCCTTTTGCATCTTTCCACCCAAAAACTAAGGTTATAGCAAATGCTGAACTAAAGTGTGACCCATTTGTTGACATTCACTTGCAAAGCTGGACAGGGATGAAACATTACAAGCGACCAGAAAACAATGATAGTGATAGTTTTTGGCTGTGGGTTTTCTGTCCAGGGAACTTGTGAGGGACAAAGTGAGGTTTCAGATCAGTTTTCTTTATTGTCTTCACCCACCCCACCACGCCAGACTGGGAGTGCTAATGTGTGTATGGCCCACAATTGACTGATTGACTGCTGACTGATTGTAGATTTCAAAGCTCTTATGCCTTGTTCAAGGAAAAAAAAAACATAACCTAAAAAAAAACATGAGAGAAAAAAGGAAGAAGAAAGGGTTTATTTATCCACATTGCAGATGCAAGTTAGCAAGCAACACACAGGTTGGTGGGCTATATTATTGTTGTTTTCATGCCAATGAAATTTCTACTATAGTAACAATGGGATCTTGGAAACAAATTCAAATGAAAAAAACAACAAATATTCCTTCAAACTATCACTTGACAAGTAATACTCTCTATATTATCTTCAACTTATACTTGATATGCATCATCAAGCACCAAACCACCATCTGGGAATCTGGAGACTAGACTGTGATTAACATTTCCCCCATCTTTTTTTGTGGGGAGCAAAAAAACCCCCAAAAAACTATCGATTAAAAAAAAAAAGAATCACAGTATTGTGTCCTTTTGGCCCTTAGGCCTGAGGCTCCATGTTTGGCTACAACTCACAACTGCTTAATTGTAATCAGCTGAAAGCAATGACAGAAACATAACTGCTTAAGTGTGCATTGATAGAGTAAAAGGACAGCTCAAACTGCAAATTACAATTCATTCCTTAGTGTTAATTATTCACTCAGTGCTGTTGTTTTTGTTGTGAAGTCACTAAAGATTGCCTTGAGCAATCTTTCTCTTGGTTTCAAGTTCCAAGAACCAGATATAGCTATGAACTTTTGATTTTGTCTTTACAGGTTTTAAAGCTTAATTTGTCTACCCTTCGGAACATTTCACGCCATCAAACTAGAAAAGTATTATAATAATAATAATACTAATAACAACGGCAGAAAAGCCCCGTCATTGTAGCACCTAGTATGAGATATTGCAGCTATTTTTCAGGGGCAGAAATGCAATATTAAAAGTTCATTCTAACTACAAAATGTTCAAAAGTTTTGTTTTTGAAGATGTAGAAGGTGATGCAGCAATGCAAGCTGTGAGCTGATTGGCTGGTTTCACTAGTTAGGAGCTATGGGAATAAATAAATAGAACCTTGCCAGATGCAAGTCAAAATGAATGCAAAACAAGCTTGCGAATGTGGCTAATTAGCAAGGAAGACTTTAATCAGGAAAAAAGGTGAACTTGTTAAATAACACATACATACACTCAGAATTGTTGGAACTGATGAAATACACCCCAATTAACTAAGAAGCAACACACTCAAGGAAACACAGAATCAATATGGTTGAGTAAGTTCACTTATTTAGCCTGTTAAGACAATCAAACCTTAGTTAAATTTTCAGGTTAATTACAATTTTTAAGTATCTCACTCTATGGCTAATGTCTCACCTTGTTTTTGGAGTATTGCTCCTAGTCTCATTTTCTTCCGAAGGAAAATATGGATGTCATTAACCTACAGAGAGGCTGCAGTGTTTGTAATCTTAAGTCAAATTTTAATTAAAATGTGTAGCCTCTCACTTATGATGTTTGATAAATAAATATTTGCACATTAATTAAACTAAATATGTATCCTGAAGGATGTGTATAGCAGTAAACAAGCACGCAAAATAAATGATTTAGGCGGCAAATATACCTTAATGAATTCCCGGCACACAGACCATTAAACCATCAGAATGCAAATGAATTGACTTCTGACTATCTTAAATCTAGAGGGAGGGCAAAAAACGCTGCGGTGCATTTTGACAGGCACCACCTCCCAATGCCTTAGCCATCAACCCACAAAACAGTGTCTTAAAACTGCACTTTGTTAACTACAGTACCCCTGTGGAGCCAGAATGGTGATGTGTGACACTGAGCCATCCTCATTCCCATGCAGTGCAGTGTAAGAATACAACATTATGGGAAGAAAGGTTGCGCTCTATGTCTGATTAGAGTTTTAAACTTAATTATCCCCTGAGGGAAGCACATCATTGCTTGTGCTTCTCAGATCCTGTGTGCTCACTGTTCCTTCCCACATCCAGCTGCAGACTCACAGTCAGTGACTGACAGGTCTGTCAATATGGATTATGCATTATTATCTGCTGTGGTTCCTTGAAACATCTGTTCGCACATCAATAAGGGAACTGTGGATATTTTTCTGACACCAAATAATTGCTTTACGTATTCATTTTTTTTTTTTTATCTATGCTTCTCAGAACTACCACATTGATAAGACACAAAGTAAAAGGCAAAACTCTTGTTTGGAATACAATTCCAGAAGGTGGTCAAATTGCATGTTTTTTGTTCAATCTCAAAATGCTGATTTCTTCCCATTAATATGCTTTTTTTGTTACCGTAACACCACAGTGGACTGGTGCATTGTCAGCTAAACCTTTCTGCCACTCCATTGCAGTATATGTGGGTTTTGCTTTACATACCTGATCTGTTCTACAAACAATTTGCATTCGTAGCATATTATGGTTATTTTAGGGAGGAGACCAGAATTGTGCTGGATAAGAAGTAAACAAAACCACGATGCGATTCTTGGCCACCATTAGCCCTCAAAAAGTTTGTCCAACAGGGGAAGTACCTAGTGAAGTGTAAACATAATAATAATACACGCATAACAACACAAATAAATAATCAATGAGCAAGGCTTGTTATAACAAGTTGAATTAGTATAACACCTGGACACATTTTCAAATTTTGAAGGTGCCACCTTTAATTGTTGTCTTCCACTTCCACCCCATGCCCCTTCTACCATGTCATGCCCTTTTAACTTGAAGGGCGGACCAATGGGGTCAATTTATTTTTTGAATCAGGACCTGACAGAATCCAAACGCTTTCTGAAATGGCCGACCACAGCCAACAACACACACAACAGGGCAGTCTCTACTCCAATGCACAGCCCCCGCAGTTGTCAGCCAATCATTGTCTTGGTGCATTCCCGGGCTTTAAATCCACTTCACTGAAGATGAGTTTTAAGCCTTGAATTTCTAAGCCTTAACTGAGACATGGATTGTGTGTGTGTGTGTGTGTATGTGTGTGCTATCAGGTTGGATGGACAAGACAAAGTGCCTTTGAATGGGGGAAGGCGGTGCCAGGGGAACTGGCTTGAGTGTGTCAAATCTTCAGTGCAGCTAGATTTTTCCCTTGCACATGAAAATGGCCTACCACAAAAAGATAAAGCCAGCAGGCAAGTCCCCTTCATCTACACTCACAGAAGTGGATTTAACAGGTGAAATTAGTCACCTAGATTCACATGGTCAGACTATGCCCTCGAAAGCACAGGTGTCCATAATGTTTTGTACACTTATGGCCTGACCTTTAGCACAACCTTTTAGCTCACACAAAACAAATAACATAACTGATGCTTGGCGCAAACAAATATTACAAATCATTGGTCATGTTTTTGGTTTTGCATGTATGCATACAGACACAAGCCAGTAGTTTATGAGCCATATGTGAAGCTATAAAATGGTATATTTTCATAGTTTCAGAATTCACTTTGAATTCAACTATCCCCATGTCAGAAGTACTGCTGGACTTTCCGTTAATAATAAAGCAATCTCACAGCAGCTGGATCTCAAGGTCCTTTGACACCATTTGTGCTGAATTTATTGTTGTAATTAATCCTGCCAGCATAAAATAATGACTTTCCCAAAATATGCAGAGGGACTGTTTGTTTCCTGCTTACAGAGTGGTGCCCAGCACAAACTCCATCAGTCATTTTTCTTAAAGATTTGTGTTTCTGCCACGCTGTCAAACAACATTCCCAGCCAAGTTGCTGTATTAAGAGCAAAACATGTTCATAAGTGTTAATCTTATTATATAAAAGTGGGTTTGAATCCAAGTTGCATTACTTCTATCACTGGTCACATTCTGCTTGGTGTGATTAGTGTTGCACTGGAAACAGATTCTCTGATCCTGAAATCACCTAGATAGCTCCTCCCATTCACTGAGCTGATATACATGAGATGAAGATCAGTGGATCTGTGCATATTAAACCTAAATCCAAACCAACAGAACGTACCAACAGTCATAAACTTAAGAAATCTAATCTCAGATAGCAATAATAAAAGGAGACATTCACTTAAAATAATTTAAATTCACAAAAATATCTCTGATAAATAATCTGCTATTTGGTATTACCTCATAATAATCAGAAATTTAAGATTTTAACATTTTTATTTTTTTATATAATAGCAGTCTACATCACTCAATATTTCAAATACGTCATAGAGTTTATTAAAACTCATGTGTTGAACCAGCATCACAAATATCAACTGTGGTGGTGGGTTTCCTGTAATAGCAATACAAAAGGAAGTACAACAGGTCTAAAACGGCATCAACATTCTTGAATCGCCAAAATGGATAAAGCTAATTTAGAATCATGAAGTATTCATAATAAAATATTGATCATGATATTTCAACATGGAGCACTAAAACCCTTTTACTGCGGCATGGTTTGCTGAGCTGTCCTATTGGAAACGGGAAAGAGGGTCTTGTTTACAAGCAATCGTGAGGAAATGAGCTCCGTTATGGAATGACACTATCAGCTTGGCAGATAAGCATCATGGCAGGAAAGCAGGATTTTTGTGGTGATGCCTGTCAAACATCAACAGGGAATGTGATGGGCATTTAAGAGCATGCAAGACAGAGGAAAAAGTATTCTAAAATTACTCAGGCCCTTAAATGGACTTGGATCAATAGAATACAACATATTAAGCTTCCTTTGAGATTTTATCATAATCGTTAATTTACAATGTGCAATTTATCAAAGAAACTGCAAATATGATTTTTTTTTTAAATGTCCTATGTACAATATTAGTAGTATACAACAGTGCAATTAGGACAATTATGGAACACAAGGAAAGCAGTCCAGATAATTCCACAGATTCAATGAGATTGGCAGATATATTGAGGTTATTTGGAATGTTTTCAACAAATATCCTATCCCATGTGAATTAATATAATTTCAGAATGTATCACTGTTTATCAGAATTTATATAATCACAGTGTTTGCCAGAAACACATCTTTGTTGAAATTATATTTGTGCCTCTATCAGAAGTGAAAAGAACTCATCATCTTAGGAAATCAAACGGCACTTAAAACTGCCATATGTCATGTCGTACATTATTGTGGTTCACGATGCTGACTTGAAGTCAAAAAGTTACATCATTTGACAAAAAAAGGAATTAAGGTTATTTGAAGCTGAATTGCAGAAACAAATGCAAAAATGGTGTCCTCCTTGTCCTTGTATCAGGGAAATGATACAAAAGGAAACTTATTCAAAAGGAGGCTGGCTCCGTATTTATAAGCATGCTGAATAATAATCTAATATTTTGAGAATGTATTTAGATGCTCACCGATGTAAAATGGGGTCACGTCACTGAAAATGCCCTCTATTGTGTTGTCAACGGTGCTTTCCTCAGAAATATTCACGCAGACGAGAGATTCACTGGAACTCCTCCAAAGGAAGTCCTCTATTTAGACGTAGGCATGGCAAAATAAATGTTTCGTTGTAAAACGTCAACTTTTTTTGGCATAAAATCTCGAAAACTGTTTTTGGACCAGAAGTGCATATTGAAAATGCAGCAATTTCGTTACGCATGTGAAAAAATGTTGTGTTGTTTTATGCAAGCCTAACAAATTATACACCATTGGAAACAATGACATTAGCTAAAATTATTTTTAGTCGTCACTTAAATAACATTCCCATAGTTGGTTTTTAGAATGAGAAATGATTATGCATTTGGTCTGCCGAACACTTATTGTGAAAAGGATACTGGCATTACCTATGTAGATTTCCAAAATACAGAGAAGGTCAGGTCCCCCCACACTTGTTTTAACACAGTTAAAAAATGAGGAACTGTTGTCTCTAAAGCAATGGCATGTTAAAATAGGTTATACAGATAGAAATGTGAATTTGAATGCTTTCAAACGGTATATCGTGTTGCCATAGTGAATTGCAGGCTGAAAAATGGAATTAATGTAAAAAAAAAAAAAAAAAACCTCAAGGGGTTAACAAGGATTTCGTTTTAGAAATGTGGATTGCACCTCTGGGCCGCCGGAACAAGCAGCCTGCCTTATTTAAGTAACTCATTTATAGATATGAAATTAAAAAAGACAAATGGCTGCTTGGTGGTTTATCTGCTTAAAGCACCATTGTCATTCTACTGCATGGATGGGCCCACCTGCCCCGGTATTGTTTCATGACTTTGCTGATGTTGACTATAACTGCTAGCCCCTAAATGCATAACATGCTCGTGGTCAGGGAGGGTACAGTCAGCTGGGATACACATCTCATCGTATGAGCTGTGCGGCTTGTAGCGTAGTGGCTAAGGTAAATGACTGGGACACGCAAGGTTGGTGGTTCTAATCCCGGTGTAGCCACAATATGATCCGCACAGCCGTGGGGCCCTTGAGCAAGGCCCTTAACCCTGCAATGCTCCAGGGGAGGATTGTCTCCTGCTTAGTCTAATCAACTGTACGTCGCTCTGGATAAGAGCGTCTGCCAAATGCCAATAATGTAATGTAATGTAATGTCATCATTGTCTTGCAACCATCACTGATCGTTCGAAAAGTCCACCTGTTTGGTCACACATGACATGTCTCCATCCTACTCATTTCTAAAAGCCCAACTTGTGAGCTGTGGTGTGATAAGAAATGACACCTAGCATTGTGTGCTTTGGATAATAATGCATGTTATTGCCTGTCAGTCTGAATTGACAGTGTTGGATCCAGTAATGGGCTTGTACTACTGGGCAATCCGAATTGGGTGAAAAAGCAAGGGGGAAAAGTCAAGTGTTAAGTTATTCAACACATCTAAGCACATCCAACCCGGAGATGCATGTGTGATAAGATTCCACTGTGCAAATGGCAACAGTGGAATGGTAATGAGAAGAGATTTGAAATTCTCCATTTTGTGAAGCAAGATCAGTTCCTCCATGTGCAGCCAGTGCCCTTGAATGGGCATCAACCCCTCTATCTCTGAGGTGCAGAGGGAAATGAAAGCAGCTCGATTTCACCTCCATCTAAATTTAAATATAATGGATTCTGGCTATAGATTTCAAAGCTGTGATCTTGGCTCTCGATTTTTGTAATCGGCAAGCTCCTCTAATAAAGACTCATTTGATGTTTCCAACAACAGGAAGATAAGCAGACACTGATTATCTACAAATGAAGGAGCTAAACACTGAAGGAATGTAGAGGGCTAGGATGATCCTTCATTACTGCGGAGATGAGATGGCCTAGTCCTCAAAAAAAAAAAAAAAACCCCAGGGGAATACAGCAGCTGAGATATGATTGCATAAAATGAAAGGGTTGTCATGTGTGCTGGTACATACGTATGTATAGTGTCCACACAGGATATTCATCTAGGTAAAACATGGAACATTTGATCCATCTGCCTTTGTACCCCACTGGACTCATAACTTATTCATGTGAACTTTTTTTTTTTTCCAGGTAGATTTTCTTTTAAAGCAATAGTCCATTTGTTTCTACAGATGTTGGTGTCACAGACTGACAGCACTGTAGGACGGTGTGGTGGGCTGCTAATGAAATCATTAGCACCTTTCACAACCCCCTGTGTTTAAAACAGTTGAAACTGGGACTTGCCAGGCCTATACTGGGCAGGCCACAATGGTGCTGAATGTTCAATGTATGTGGTAATGTGGTCATTTCAAGTGGACCCAGAAAAGTGCCAAACCAATGTATAGGCATAGGTTATGTAACTAGGCTAATGACATAGTGATGTTCTATCAAAATCACCATTTGTGAATAAACAAGCAAATAAATAAATTAATTATTGTCTAAATGAGGAGTGTTAACAGGGACACTAGGTGGTTTGTATGTGTGCATCACAGAGAAAATATTGTATCAATAGCATGTAAATTGGGCTCCATAATTATCAGCGCCTTGATAAATATGCAAAAAATGCTGTAAACTAAAAAATAATACAGTTATTGACTTGTAAAAATGGGTTACCATATGTGTCTTCTGAATTGACAGTTTGTTGGCTTTTCCCTTGCTGTTGGTGGACAAAGGGATTTTGTATGCTTGATACCTCATTTTTCTATTCTAGTGAAACAAGAAATTATGGAATGACAATATAGTTACTTTAGACTAAATTAAGTAAAATTGTATCGCCAAATTTCACTTTGTTTGATTTTATTTACAATAATTGTTAGGGGTGCCAATAATTTTGGCACCTGTGGTTTTCAGAAAGAATGAGAGCTACTCCACTCCTTCAAACTCTCCCTGCAATACTCTCCCCCAACCCACAAGGCGGGCAACCTCCTAGACCCGGTCTTCGTGAGGAACCACTCATGCTCGGATTTCACGGTTACCCCTCTGCATACATCTGATCACCACTTCATTTCCTTCTCCCTCCCCCTTTCTGCCTCTTCCTTTGCCCCCACTGTCACCGCTTCTCTCCCCCCTCTCGAATCCTTCTCCAAACTCCCCACTGACTCTGCATCTGCCACCCTGCTTTCATCCCTCTCCTCTGCCTTTGACTCTCTCTGCCCCCTTGTCCCTGGGCCACATCGCACATCTCCTCCCAGTCCTTGGATGTCCGACACCTTACGTACCTCCAGGGCCAGCCTTCGTGCAGCTCAGAGGAAGTGGGGGAAATCCACGGACCCATCGGACCTCTCAACCTACAAGTTTCTCCTGGCAGTATTCCCTTCCGCTGTCACAGCTGCCAAGGTAAATTACTATCAAACTCACAACTCCACTTCTAACCCCCGGAAACCGTTCTCCATTTTTTCATCGCTCCTCAGCACGCATCCCGGTCATGCAGATTATTCTGTTACAATATCTGGAGAATCCATCCCCTTCTCACCCACTACTCAACCCAGCTCCTGGTCCAAGAGATGCTTTTGTCCCACCTGGACTACAGCAACTCTCTCTTGGCTGGCCTTCCGGCATCTGCTATCAGACCCATCCAACGCATTCCAGAATGCAGCAAATTGTCTGGTCTTCAACCTTCCCAGATATTCCCACATCACCCCCCTGCTTACTTCCCTCCACTGGCTGCCTGTCATGGCTCGTATCAAATTGAACACATTGGTGCTAGCTTTCCATGGAGTAAAGGGGTCAGCTCCAAAAGATCATCAGACCCTACAGGCCTACCAGACCTCTTTGTTCAGCCACCGCAGGATGCCTAGTGTCTGCCCCTCTCCGCACTTCCACCTCCTGGTCATAACTACCTGGAACAACCTCCCCGTGGTGTCTCAATAGTGTCTCATTACTTGTGTAATAACTTGTTTGCTAGGATGTTAGGTATTTTTCTAGTTTCATTTTAGCTATGCAAGCTGTTCATTGTTCCTAAGTGTTTATCATTCCATTGTGCCCTACGTAAATAATTGTATTAGATTTATCAAATAGGCCCAGTCCTTATCTTTGTTGTACTCTTAGCACTTGAAAATGTACTTCCCTCTAGGGTCTTTGATGGTGGTGGTGGGTATGCACTTTGCACTTTGTTGTACGTTTGGATAAAAGCGTCTGCCAAATGGCAATAATGTAATGTAATGTAATGTAAATAAGGAACATTGAAACATGAGACTAAATGTATTCAAATAAAAGTATATAATTTTCCCATATGTTTGAACATAAAATATTGATAATTCTTCATGTTGTTTATTATATACGGCTGTTTCTAAATTTTTATTAAGGGTGCCAATAATTCTGGAGTCCACAGTGTATGTACAGTACTTCTGTAAGCCAGTCATAAGTAACATTTGGTCTCATGCGCTGGTCAGCTTGCTGACTTCCCCCTCCTGGAGCATACATTGTTAGCCCCCACCGTTGGCACACATGTCTGTGGGGGAGAGCTAGAGAAGGATTCTTAGAGGCACCTTCCTTTCTCACATTCCAGAACAGGAATATTGGAGATGGTATAAAGATGTTTCCTGATAATCCCAGGTCAGAATATAGTGATGTTTGGTGTTATTCTGATTGGTTCAGTGCGACTGGTGTAATGGTCTAGTTTTTGTAACAGTCTACCGTTGATATCATAACCATTCAGGAGCCGAGGGGAAACTGGGCAAAAGCTGTCTCTGTAGAAGCCATGTGTTTTAGCCCCCTGCCTGGTGGGCCTGGCTGTAAATTATAGATGGGTGACTCACTTTTAGGGTCAAGAACTAAGGCCTGGATTTCGGAGATAAGGAGAAGAAACCAAACAGTCTGGGATGTCTCCTTTCCTTTCATTCACCCAAATCAGGTTTATCCAAAAGGTATATTACCATGAGAGGCACAAAGACATATTTACAGCATAATGCAGTTATCATGAAGACTCCCAACTACAGCATTCATAGATAGGATGGGGCGGCCTGTAGCATAGTGGTTAAGGTCAGGAAGGGCTGCCATTTGTGAGGGGTCTGAGAGCTGGGGTTTCAATGTTGTTTAGACTACCTGTTGGGGAGTTAAGATGTATGAGCGGTCCAAGGCCAGTTGGGTCATGGGAAAAGAATCCTCCCGAACATTGGTGACCTCCCTGTGACCCCATACCTGGTCACTTCCAAGGGGGAAGACTCCGGACAATGCCACAGTGCCCTCATTTGGGCACTGCTGTCATTACACCGGTGACTGCTCTCTTAGATTAAATATTCAAAACTGCTATTAAGATAGTAAATAGACCCGGTAACACCTTGAAAACATTGCCCATGTGATCCTTGTATTATTGCATTAAGTCTTATGTAATGGTAACAGGAATTGCATGTAAAATGGATAATCAGGAGGGAAGTTTCATGATAACTGCAACATAATAAAACATAAGGGTAATCTGTTTGGTATGGATGTGATCTGATAAAATCATGGAATCGGATGAGATACATTTCATACCAAATGGAATTTAATAAACTATAGTTTCAGTATCCCAAGGGAAAACCTACACGTCCTCTCCTGGTAATCATCTCATTTTCCCTACTCAACAACCCCCAACGGTGGGGGTCTAAATTCCAGATTTGACCACCCCTCCAGGTTGATTTATGGCACTGCCGCCTGGTTTCAAACGTATGATTTGGCATAAAAGCAAGGGAGACAGACCAATCTGGGAAGATCGTATTCGACTTCCCACACAACATGTCTTGTGTATGTATGTATGTATGTATCTATGGCAGTGGAAGATCGTATTCGACTTCCCCCACAGCATATTGTACGTGTATGTAAGTATCAGGAAGATCGTATTCGACTTTCCATACGGCATATTCTATACTCTGTGTTTGTGTGTAGTCCAAGCAGGCTAGGTATGATTATTACTCTCTCTATTCTTAATTTGTATATTTTATACTTGATTGTGATATTCTAAAGCTAATAACCTACCTGTCTGCGAATAAACTATTTTGCTTGTAACTTTCGTGATCTCCATGACTCTAATTCATCTTGTACCTTTTCAGCCTAAATTACAACTGAAATACTCAGGGGGAAATGGTGGCCGAAGACCGACCGATCGGCGGGGCGGTACACCTGTGGTAGTTCTAAGTTGTCCGGCCAGCAATTTCTGTCCCTTAAAGGGTCGGGCGACGCACAGCTCTTGTAATCTGGTGCGAAGGGAACCCATGGGCGTTATAGCGTTGGTTCCTGCCAAATTAGCTCTAAGGAACCCAGACAATGCTACGCCGACCTGGGCTCGCAAATATCATGGCAGGTTTGCATGTATTGTGTTGACTGGACCCGCAGCCTCTGAGTTCTCCACCGAACTGAGATTTCAGCAGTAATGCTAATCCCGGGAGCATCTATTGAGTAACGGTGGCGCAGGTACAAGTTGAATGTAATCACTCCCGAGGTCCGCGTAAATTGCAAACCCAAATTTCTAAATTATATTTTAAATGGAGTCAGATAAACGAGTAAAACTATAGTAACCACTAAGCGTACAATACGGCCCCGTTTGAGAACGGAGAATATTAAGAATTGTACTGATCCGTTTCTGGCCAGCTATAAGCGGGATATGGGCCAGGTCAATCCATATCCGACCCATGGCAACGGACCCAGTATATTCTTAAACATAATTGTGCTCTGTTCTTGTACGGAGGATAATAATTAACCCAACTAATGTTCTCCCAGCAACGCCAGAAGGACAAGCACGCAAAACCCCCTTCGGCCCCCGCTAAATTCCGTCATTGGGTTAGCTGTGGGGTTTTACACTTCTATACTACATTGTTGTGTATACATTATGGCCCTGAATGAAACAACGAGTACAAATACATTATGAAGAAATACAGTACAGCAAGGTGACTATATTTAAACATGTGTTATAACAATCAAGCAATCATGGATTGCAAAGAATTTAATTGAATGTATTCCAAATATCACATCTTTGCACTTTGATTCTTTAAAGTTTTGCATCTATCACATGTGAATTATTTGCTTTGGCAAAATGAGTTAAGAGTTAGAAATTTTGCTCCTTTGTTAATAATGAATTGGTGAGACTCAAATAAAGACAGTCTCCAGCTGAACCTGCTTGATTAAATGTGGACATTACATCAATCTCTGGCAAGAAATTGTGGGAAATGTGTTTTCGTAGCTCAGATTATTCAATATTCGAAAGCAATTAAGGACACCTTTAATAAAGTAAGGTATGTGTCAGTGATGGTGTGGGAGAACAATGCCTTACCAAAGAAATGGAAAAAATCACAATAAACATTGGTAATATTTCAACAGCAGGTACTTTAAAGAACATGCATTTTGAAGCAAAATATAATTGCCAGTCTACATTAGTATACCTGTTTGAATGTAATCTGGTGGGTGAGTGACACAGCAATGCACCAATGCATCCAAAGATCTTCATATAAATCATAATCCTCAAAAGTAAATGGGGATAACCTATCCCTGCATAAACCCATACCTACATCATCCCCTGAAGGCACTTCACAGAAAATAAAATAAAATAAAAGCCTTTTAATCCTTTTTTTTAAGCATCTCCCAGGCAACCTTTATCATTATTCAAAATACAGTGCCTTGTGGGGCTAGGGAGTACTAGTATCAACAGATTGTTGGGATGGTTTTGGAATGGGTCTGAAATTGACATTGCTGCTCTCAGCACTAGAGCAGAACAGGAACCCTGGAGTCCGTTGATTAGATAAGTATGCAAAGTGGATGTCTGCATTTTGCTGGTGCTGTTTACTGTGCCCTCCTAGTGATGGACAACTTGGTTTAAAGAGGGGGAAAAAAATAGCTGAAGCCAAGTTCCCACCGATACCAATTTGATCAGGCCAAGCGACTTGTCAGAATGCTTTGTGTTTTCTGAAGCCTAGGCTCATTAAAAAACAACAAATTCGCCATTAAGCCATTAGGCCTGGAACCATCAGCACAAGTGCCTGTTGAATTGTATTATGCTTCCGGCTATATTGGTGGATAATGACAGACTTCAGAGTAATTATGATGTGTTTCTTCCCATCAAGACTCTTGCTTTTGCAATCTATGCTTTCTGATTGCTGCAGATTTAAAGTAAGCACAGCGGAAATGCTATGATTGCAGATGTCTTGTGGACTTTAAAATAGACTTATTCTGCATGTCAAGCAGGACCCATGTCTTAAAGCCTTTTCATGAAAGTTACATCAGCATAATGTACTCAACAGAACTGTTAAACATACAAAATGTTATGCTGGGGGGAACAGAGGAACCAGAAGCAGACACAGGGGTGTGGAAAATGGCAAGTTTACTCACAGGTGATGGGGCAGACAGAGCGTAGTCACAAAACAAGCCAAGGTCGAAATCTAGGGGGTCAGTCCAAACAGGCAGAGGTACAATAATCCAAAACACAAAGAAGGGTCCAAGGAAGCAGGCAGGGGTCAAAACCAGAAAACCAAAAAAAAAACAGAAAACCAGATAACCAAGGGCAAGGGCAAGGGCAAGGGCAAGGGCAAGGGCAAGGGCAAGGGCAAGGGCAAGGGCAAGGGCAAGGGCAAGGGCAAGGGCAAGGGCAAGGGCAAGGGCAAGGGCAAGGGCAAGGGCAAGGGCAAGGGCAAGGGCAAGGACTCGGGAACAGGGGCAAGGGCAAGGGCAAGGGCAAGGGCAAGGGCAAGGGCAAGGGCAAGGGCAAGGGCAAGGGCAAGGGCAAGGGCAAGGGAACAAGGAGGCTAGACCTTGGGGAAGGAATCAAGGGCTCGGGAACAGAAACAGGACAAGACGAACTAGCAGCGTGCAACTGAAAAGGACAGGTATAAATACACAGGGGAATGAGACAAACTAGGCGGGGCATGGGAGTGAGGGTGGTCTAACAAATAAACATCAGGTGAGACACATGAAAGCGTAATAGGACAATAACGAGGGGGAAAAAAAACGCGGACTGGATTCACAATGACACACATGTAATACAAACGGCTCCGGACTAGAGAGTAGACAATTGCAGAGAATCAGGAGATGCAGAGATAGAGAGAGACAGGTGCGAATACTTCGCTGAAACTAAGCAAGTCATCAGTGATAGAATAGGGAGGCGGAGTTACAGACCAGAATTGAAACTGGAGATGCGTTAGTAAGTTAGTTAAGTGATTTAAATTACAAATACCCAAAACTAGTGAATGTTAGTTTGTTAGTTTGTAAACATATTAGTGTGTTAGTATAATTAGTACTGTACAAATTCTATGTTAGTTGGGATTAGTATATTAGTGCTATGTACAAACATGAAATGGAGAGAAAGCAGGAAGTAAGGAATGTAAGATTGGAAGGAAGACTGAACCCCGGAACTACCGTAAACACCCGAATAGTGGGGCACACAGACAAGGGAGTGACTGGGCTAGAAAACATTCAGACTCAGACATCACAGGGGAAGACGAGTGCAACGACTAACGAATATAAATAGAACCAGACATGAAATATGAAAAATAATAAATTACAAGAATAAATAATACTAAACAATGATACACTAACACACAGAACACAGGAACATAACACAAAATGTGAATAAGACAACTTGCTCACATACACGTAAGACAAAGCCTACATTTCCTACTAGTCTGTAATATTTTCTAAAAAATGTCTGCATACCAATTATTGATATTAAATGCTGTTTTTACAACTTCACCAATATGTTCTACAGAAACTAAGCTAAAGCCATGCTCCAAAAAAGTGCTACTTTTTTTTTGCATTCAAGTAACTTGGGCAGGGCAATCTTATTCCAATGGGGTGCAATGACTGCTGGCTAATTGATAGGCTATTCACACTGGAAGGCTGAGATTTGCTTTCTCTGAGAACAAAGTGGCACACTTTGTATTTCCAGCCACAGAGCTATTTCATATGCAAAGGATAATCCATGATTAGGTGTATGGTTATATGATTTTAATGCACAATGTGGAGGCAAAGAACCACCTGAAATTGCAATGCATTAAAATCTTAAAAACCACATACTTTTGTGCAAATTAGCGTGCTCCATTTATAGCATGGTAACATGCCAAAAAAAATAAAAAGAGCATCTTTTATATCATTTCCCTGTCGTCGCTAATAACTTAACATCTGTAAAACAACCACTGCCATCCCATAATTTTGTAGAACTTAACAAAATATTAATTGAACATTGAAAGTAAAAGGAATCGAATATAGCCAGCGGCGGTGAATATTTTAGTTGCATCGTCAGTAAACAGTAAAAAAAGCTATACGTTTTCTGAATTGTGACTAATTTTGGGGGCCACTGGCAATGCACCAAACCTAGCTGAGCTCACAGTTGCTATGTAAATGTAGCTTTGGGCCTTACGTAATCATCTTTTTAAAAAGTAACAAATAATAATCTAAAAGGGTTCCCAAACCTTTGCACAGGGCCCTTTTCCTTTTTTATAATTTATAAACAGCATAAATTAAAATAAAAAAGCAATCTTGCTTTAAAATGTGCAGAAAGATCTCATGTTTAACTCCATTACACCATTTAGAGTTCAGGTTTTCTTTCGATCACAAACAGATTCATTGTAGACGGTTAAACCAGGGGTGCCCAAATTTCTGCACCCCACCGTGTGTCTCAATTAATAGTAGAGATCCCCTACATAACCAAATATTTATGAAAAGTACCTCTACTGAATTTACTATGCGTCTCAAATTATGAAAACCTGTGATAAGAAATGTGAATTTTTCTCAATTATATCCAATGGAAATGTGACACCTGTGAATGGTTTCCTTTATGCATGCATCAAACAAAGGGGGCGTATGATGTTAATAACTTTCTAAAGTAGCAGAAAAGTAGCAATGGCACTGTTTTACATGTCTGCTCTGCACACTCTAATGAAATCAAACTGCCTCGTGCTGCACTTTTACGTGTTTTCAATTTTGTCAGCAGGTTTTCAAATGCACCCATCTGAATTTCAAATGATAAATGTAAACATGAATCCTACTCTTAGGAAAGCAATTACATTAAAGTCTGCATTATGGAAATAAAGACAAAAACCTACAAAGCATAATTAGATTTTCTCCATTTAGTTCCTCATAAGAAAGATGAAGAAAGGAAGACTGTATTTAATTTACAAACATTTAAGTGTTTAAATCTTCGGTGGAAACCAAATTAAGTAACACAAAGTGAAATATTTGCATGGTGCCTATCCCTAAAATGATTTTCCTTTATTTTATATTTGAATAAAACATTTCCACAAAAAAATTATATAATGCATTTTTAATGGACTAGCGTTGCTCAAAAAGATAAATGTGAATTTTATACATTTCAGTGTAAGAATTGTATTTGCTGCCATCTTCGCCCCCATTCTCACTGTTCTGTTTGCATGCTGCAATTTCACATATTACAGCAATAAATATCCTGTGAAAATAATCCTGAGCAGTATATGTTACTATGCATCACGGTCACAGATTCCTATAGGTTAGTCAAATACAAATTACAATTTGTGATTTGTCAATTACAAATAAAACTTTATTAGGTAGACTATCAAATATAAAATAATTGTATTATTAAATAAATTAGTCACTGAGTGTGTGTGCATATATTCAGTACACATATATCCAGTGTCACACACAGTGACCACTTTATTAGGTAGACCGCAAGGCCCTTAACCCTGCACTGCTCCAGGGGAGGATTGTCTCCTGCTTAGTCTAATCAACTGTACGTCACTCTGGATAAGAGCGTCTGCCAAATGCCAATAATGTAATAATGTAATGTAATACAAATACTGTAACTAATCAACCAATCATGTAGCAGCAACTCAATTCATAAACGAATGCAGATATGGTCAAGAGGTTTGATTGGTTTGGTTCAGGGAGAACTCTGATATCTCAATCAGTCTTGAGTGCTCATATGCAGGAATATGACAGTTTGTAGATTGCAGACCGTAGGAATTTGAAAGCCCCATTGCAGGATAATTATTTAAACTGATGCAGCCTGGTTTTTAAGAGGTTCCTTGCAGTTCTTCGACTCAACTCTGTTATCAGACAGTCCCTATTTGTGTTATTGATCAGAATCTGTGTGGTGGGCATTGCATCTTTAAATAGGCTCCAGTGATCTGTTCAGGCCAACTGAGTAATGTGTACTCCTCTTTGAGCCAAAACTGGGAAGCGTTCAGTCAAATACTGTTTTAAGACCTCAAGTCAATTCAGTCAATTACATTTCTTTTAAGAGTGTGGCTTTTAAGTGCGTATTAAACTCAATCTCTTACAGTTCTTTTGAGTCTGCGGCTTTTGAGAGTGAAGCAATGCTGGTCTATTGCAGTTATATGTGGGTGTGTGGCTTTCCATCAGAACTGGGGAAGAACTAGCTTTTAATATCTCATTTGATATTACATCTCTTGGTTTAAATGTTCAATATCAAAATCATCACATCTATGCTGCATAGGCCTTCTGCAACAGGGTTTGACACAAATACAGTGTGTGAATCAGTGAGTTTCAGAATGTGGTGTTAAAGATATGGGTAATATCAGTGGTCCAAGTCCAAGAGAATGAATTAATTAATGAATGAATAGTGCAAATTCTTAACTCACTGTGAATAAAATGAATGAATTCAAAGACATCTCTCACTTTAAATATGCAAACAATTATGATCAATAGACAGCCTTTTTAATGTGGTTGTCTTTATTTTCATTTTGCCATTTCCCCAGGAAAGGAAAAAATATCTTGATATGTCCATGAAGTGCAAAACACATAGAATATATAGTACATGTGGTTGCTCTATTGGAGCAAATTGTAATTAAAAATATTGCCTAAAAAAACATTTGTATGACTTAAATTGATGATATCACTCTTGAGGATGAAAAAATTTGTTTTACGCCTTTTTATTGAATAACACTGTATCTTAGAGGCTTGAATGGGGGGGAGTAACAGTAATCGCTCTAAAACACAATTTTAAAATGTTAATTGTTTTCTATCTGGATAGATAATGTCCTTGAGAAAATGTAACTTAACAGTCATTGAGGTGTATTGATTTTCCTCCCAGTGAGCACAAACCACTAAAATCTTCATTTCAGTTGGCAGTTTTGCACTTCAGGAAACATGATGACTGCAAATAGCTGCTGTAGTATTTTGCATGAATGTATTACATTTTATTGCTTCCGTCATGCTTTATTGTTGTATCGCAGTCCAGTGTGACATTCAAAATCCTCTCCTCAGTCTAATTTTAAATGCTAAGTTGTTCATTTTCCTTCCTCACTTCAGTTTTCCATGATGTTCAAACACACCAACATGTTACAAACAGATGTCTGTTTCTTCTCTCCATTGTTGGGCCTGCATCCACACCCTGTGAATTCTTTATTTTATTTTTTATTTGTTTTACTTCTGTTCCACCTAATTAAAAGTGGTGAAGAAAAAAAGTCTTGAAACAAAGTCATGGTTTCAAAAGGGCACCACAGTTAAACCATATAATAAGAGGCGCACAACCCTTCTAACCCTTGTGCTGTGTGCTTTTTGTATGGCGGTGCTATGCATGACAAAATACAGCATGATGAGCTCGATATCCAGATGGATATTGAACAAACAATTTCTCTCAATGTGATTTTCAGAGACACATTTCATCCAATTAGGTCTTCAGGTAGTGGTGAACCATGTCTGTTCAAACAAGGGCGGCTCATTTGAGGGAAAGCTACTTTGATTGCTTTCACATGATTGACTGCACATGCAGACATTTTTGGTAGTCAGACACTCGTTTGAATGCTCTTCGGATTGGTTAACCTGAACAGAAACCGAGAGCAGAGTGCAGATTTGAGAAAAGAAAGTCAGATCTCAGGTCCCCAATGAGGTGTATCACACTGTCTTAACAGGAACATTTTGTCTGGCCTTTGTCATAAACAGGGGTCTGTGTGTGAGTGGAGAGATGGTAGGTGGGGACCGAATGACCTTTCAGAACACTTCCCTTATTGGAGCTGTCCTGTGGTATTACATTAACATTTCAATACATCTAGCCTGGTTCAAGATAAAATATTAATTTGACCTTTCAGAAAATCCTACATAAATGCTGTCATGTCATTTAACCTTGGAAATGTGCAATATGGGCTCACACAAATAGCCTCTCTCATTATTAGTCATAAAAAAATATATATATTACTATTATTATTATTATTATTATTATTATTATTATTATTCATTTATTTTTTTCTACATTTATTGGAGGCCCTGGTTTGAAGACATAGTCATAGTCAGTGAGAAGACCACCTGTCCCATTGTAATATTTTGTAAATCAGTGGGTACATATGATAAACAAGGTATGTCTAATTAAGCCCATGGACCCCGTCTGCAGATGCCTGTAATAAAATGGATGTGTGCCCTTTGAAAGGCCTGGAAAATGAATACTGTTGACAGAACAATTAGCATTTAAAAGGCAGAATAACCTTTACTTAATAGATCATTTTTATTACTTTGGACTTTCATTTTCACCAGCACAGGTCCTGTGGTGCGGGGAAGCTCATAGCCTCTGCAGTCGGCACCCTCATTTAATGTGGCAAATCGGGTGCAGTCAGATCAGGAAAGGGCAGCGCAGGTGAAGCAGAGTCTACGTGAGTGTCACTAGCAGAGCAGTGTGTGGACAGTTCCACACTTCCACAGAGGACAAACACAGCTCTGGGCGATGCTGTGTCTACACCGGCATTGAACTGCAGGACCTCAGAGCTTACTATGAGAATGCTTCATTCATCAAGCATGTTGCACTGCTTTCAGTTGTCCAGTTATCATTGTCTTTTGTGGTTTGCAGATTGGCTGAAATAATAGGCACAATGGAAACAATGATCCTTCCTGGTGGTCTCAATATAAGTGCACAACACTAACAAAATGTGACACCCCAGAACACCTGAATCCAGTCAAATCATTCACTTATTCTGCCTACTGGTTGACTTTGATATCTTATGGAATGCATACAAATGTTTTAAACAACATCGTTGGGAAGAAAGGGATATACTTTTAATTTCATCCATTAAATGAAAATGGGGGAATCACCACAAACATTTCGGTAAAATGGTAAAACACACATGCAGATAAATACCATAAAATAACTACTTTTGTCTCATATTCATCTTTCATAATCTCAAATCCAAATGCCTGAAGTATAGACAGTACATATAGCAAAAATATCAAATGTCGTTCTAGAATTCCCATAATTTCTGAGATGTAAAGATGTGAAGAGTGACCAACAAGTATCAGAAACTGGCTGCTTCCCTGGGGGCAAACGGGCATCACTGAAGTGAAAGAAAAATGGAGGAACCACGACTACTACATTGAAGCTTTACCAAAGCCTGGGCATTATAGTTACACCTGCTGAGAGTATTTTCACTTACTGTTATATGCATCTTGTTATATGTTGTATGCACCTTCATGGACAATTAAAGCTGCCATTTGCATTTCACTGACTTCCTGTATCACACTGGGAAAAACAGGGAATAATTGTTTGGGTGTTTGCTTGTGGTAAGCACTGCAAGGGAGCTGATTAGCCCAAGCATGAATTTAACTAATTTCCAGATAGGTATGTGAGTGTTAGATCTATGATCAAGTATGTTGCAGTTCACTTGTGATTCCCAATTTTTGGGCTGCTGTCTTCAGGGTGGGCCTTGATTTGCATGTATTAACACTCAGTGACCACTTTATTAGACATTTTTTTAGACTCAAGTCTTCTGCTGTTGTAGCCTATGGACTTAGAGGTTTGACACATTGTG
The DNA here is from genome assembly GCF_963514075.1 of Conger conger. NCBI lineage: Eukaryota > Metazoa > Chordata > Actinopteri > Anguilliformes > Congridae > Conger > Conger conger. The sequence continues at coordinate 18,453,193 of NC_083774.1, forward strand.
TGTTCAGAAATGCTCCTCTGCATAGCATTGTTGGAATGCGTGCTTATTTGCGTTACTGTCATCTTCCTGTCAGCTGCAACCAGTCTGGCCATTCTCCTCTGACTTCTCCCATTAACAACGCGTTTCTGTAATGTTTCTGTATTTGTTCTGTATGTTTTCATGTTTATTCTTGTTTATCATTCAGTTCTCTTAGTACCTGGTTTATGTTTTCCCATTACAGTTCTCTATTGTCCTCCCCTGTTATGTCTATGTCTGAATGTTTATCAGTCTAGTCACTCCCCTGTCTGCGTGCCCCACTATTCGGGTGGTTACGGTAGTTTTCGGGGTTCAACATTTTTTCTAAACTCGCGATTCTTACTTCCTGCTTTTTCTTGATAGTTAAATGTTGTAAAGCACGATTCTTACTAACTATCACTACGTCTTCTAACTATGCAAATGTCTAATCCCTAATCCGGAGCCGTATGTTTCACATGTTTTGTTTCGTGCATCCAGTCCGCGTTTTCGTCTCCCTCCCGTTATTATGTTATTACCCTATTGTGTTTAGCCCACCTTTTCCTCTGCCCCGCCTAGATTGTCACCTTCCCTCTTGTATTTAAACCTCAGTCTCAGTATGCTTCGTTGTCAGAACGTTGATCTTGATAAGTGCCGATTGTTTGTAAGCCTTGTTATAGAGATTCTTCATAGACACCCCTTTGCCTTGACTTCGACTTTGCTTTTGCCCTGCTGTACCTTCGCCCTGTGATTTTCTGGATTTTGACCTCTCGCTTGTTTTTTCGACCATTCTTTTGCTTTTTTGTTTTTGGCTGTGTTTTGGATCTCTTGGCTTGTGACTACTGGACATTAAAACTACTCTTTTGGATTATCCTGTGGTCTGCGTCTGGGTTCCCTGCACCGTACATAACAGTTTCTGCCCGCAGAACTGCTGCTCACTACATGTTTTTTATCATTATTATTTTTTTGCAAAAAGATTCCAAACTGAATGAACATGCAGTATTGATATTCAATTTCAAATTATTATTCAAGAAGAACCATTGTGTGATGAATTTAATACACGTACAGTATCTTAAGATACTATATACGCATCACAAGAAATAAAAATAAAATATAAATATATAAGTATACAATACATGCAGTTTTGGATAATGGTTAAATATTTTTGGCAACAATCTAATTAATCATTCACAACTACTAATATAATCAAGTCACTTTGCAATACACTTGGGTGACTTTTACTCAAGCATAGCATCACCTCATTAGTCACAGTGATGATTGGGCATAGTCAATGAGATTATTTAAAACAGTTGAATGTCAAGCTTGATGAAAAAAAAAAATGCTTTTGTGAGAATAGAATCACTGCTAAAATAGAATAACCTCCAGTGTGTGTGAATATTCAGGATGGGAGAGCAGCCACTGATATCAGGTCACATAGTCTATTGATGTGTTGTCGAACAGGGTCAGAGGTATAAAGCCAAAAGAGATCATAAACATAGTGCATCATAGCAATAGCAATTAGCTTTCAGTACACTTTGAGGAATACATTTTGCATAATGTGAGACAGAACTGTCAAAGCAGCCCATAAAGAAATAACATAATTTATATTTGGAGCAATGATTTCACAACCAGAAACCTTGTAAGTCTCACAAGGACAAAATATTTTCACAGCATCGCAAAAATTTGGCACAATATAAACTAAAGATAAATCACTTCTCAACTTACATCAGTTCCCAACAGAAATAGCTGGCTTTTTCTGTTTTCACCCAAAATATTAGCCACTGCTCTGCTTGGACAGCATGTCAACAGAAACTGTTTGCTTGGTGCTTGTTTTGTAACAGAAGTGAGCAGTACCACTGGTGCCGGAAAATGATTATCCCTGCTAATTAACTTACCAAAAGTTGCAACACTTATTTTAGTTGGGTAAAATAAAGCATGCAAACATAAAAAGGAGGAGTAGTCACATTTCCAATGATCTGTTTTACATTGTTTGTCAGATCAAAATGGGTTAATTTTAAACTCGCTATCAAGTGCTATAGACTTGCGGTCATTTGCTTCTGCAAAGGTAGCAAAATCATGAATATTACCAGATCATATTAAAGTAAAGTAAAATCAAGCTACATAAAATATTGCTCACAAAATCAGGTCAGAGTATGTGGCTTTTTTCTCAAGGATGTGGCCCCTGCACTTCTAAAATTACTCTGCCACCCCTTGTCAGGACTCAGCACAGGGCAGATCAGACAGGCAGGGGTCAATCGCAGACAGACAGAAACAGCAGGGATAATCAAAGGCGTAGTTGCTGTCACAAGCGAGAGTGCAAACACATAAAGGCAGTCCGCTAAGGCAAAGGTAGAGAGGATAATTCAGAAATTGCAACCATAGTTTGGCAATGACAGATCAAAATGAAGACAGAGAAGAATCCAAAAACTGAAGGTAGGGGTACACGAAACAGGTCGAAGCACGAAACAGTCAGGAAACCGCTGGAAAGAATGAGGTGAACACATTACAATCTGGCAAAGAATAGACAAAGACACATATATACACAGGTAAATAAAATTAAATGACAAACCGGTGTACACAGGTGAAATAAATTAATGAAAGCAATAGGGAAAGAGAGAGAAGACAAAAAACACGAACATAGAAGAAACAGAAAACGCCAAACAGAAAGGACATGGAGTATGACACCCCTTGCCAAAACCCACAGTGAGCAATCTACTCAGTCATATTTGGCAAAACAAAAAATACACTTCACAAGTTCAAGTACATTTTTGCTGATTTATTTACTGACCCCATCTCAATTTCAAATGATTATGATTGGTGACACTTTATGCCACAATCACTGTTGTTTGCATAAACATGTTTTTCATTCATTTCCATAGTCCACCAGAATATTAACTGCCACATGTCTTTTTGTGGCTAGATTTTCGGCGATGCCACTTTATACCTTAGGTTTTCCTGAAATGACACCCACACACACACTGTGGAAGAAGTACTGAACCAGAAGTGCACTCATTTGAAGTACTCACCCACAAGCCACTGAGCATTTCATATCCTCCAGGCTATACAGGGCAAGAGAGTGGCAGTCAGAAAAGAGGAGTATCTCTCATCGCTGACAACTGGTAGCCTGCAGGCACATTGTGCGACTGATGCAGTGGTAACTAAAGTAACCTTGGTCAATTTAAAACCATCCCTGGCAGGGTGAGACAGAGTGTATCCTGCTGCAGACTCTGAGTCATAGTCAGTTAATGACATAACAGGGTCTGAAACCGGTGATGGGCCAGCTTATTAGCCCAGCCTGCCCCCAACACCTCCTCCGACTGAGCCACTCATAAGTCTACTTTGAAGTTCTTCAGTTAGCCTATGTCTGTGTTGGATTTGAGTTTCTGGAGGATATGCAAAGTCTCCCAGAAAGCACAGCCTAACATACGTTGAACTGATGTTGGCTGTCAGTTCAGGGAAGAGACACCCTCCAGCAGGTGAATCTCAGAATTCATACAGTCATAGCAGTGTTGTGCAGTGATCCAGGCTAGTCAACACCACGATCTGCCATGTACATACATATGCAACTGCTTGAAGGATTGGATGCCATCTATTTCTCTTATTATAGTCAAAATATTGAAGAGAAAACATATGATTTGCCTACAAGCTAAATGAGCATCCCTGTTTAGTCTTCATAATCTTCTATAACAGGCGTTTTCAACTGGTTTTGATCAAATAACCCCTAACTATAGTCACAACGAAGATCACATTGGTTGATGTTGAGAGCCTCAGGGCTAATACAAGACTTGCCATTTTCATTGAGCCCTGCGATGTGTATTGGATAAAAGACCCCCCCTCATAAACCTAACCGTTGGATGAGTGGTCTCAAATATATCTGTAAACATACCTGTGTACGTGTGTGTGTGTGTGTGTATACTTATGTACATTGTGAAATTTAGGGGGAAAGGTAGCTTGGGTATCATGCCTTGTTCATTTACTAACCCTCTTTGGCTTATTGTGAGTCTTCAACTTCAAAGAGAAAAGTCTATTTCAGGTTGATTTTGCTCCATCCTTTGTAGTACTAATCATCCCAAGGGTAAACACCATGGATAAAACAAAAGTTATCTTGAAAGAAAACATGAAAAGTGATATCCCCATTGTGCATAATTTAACTCTTAATTTAACTTTTTATTTTTATTCATAACAGATAAAGTGTAAGGAGAATACCATTTGGGTTGTATAGTACAGTCATCAGTGCTTGGTGTCTCATTTCAGATAAGGGTTTCTTGGAGATGGGAGATCAATAAGCAGAGCAGTGGGAGAAACTCACATCAGCAGAACAAGAATACCACTACAGCGCAGCGTAGAATCTTATTATCAAACATCCTTGCATATTATCGCATTTCCATCACGTCGTCTTTTCTTTTTACTTTTTTCTTTTGCAGTCAATTTGCATTATAACATTAAATCCAATAAATCTAAATCGTAATTACACTTATTAATAAATAAACATGTCTTTCCAAAAGACAATGTATCTAAAAAAACCTTGTGCTCTCAGTGAGCTCCGAGGTTTATATAAAACAAAGACTTGACCTTTAAAAACAATTTTTCCAACCAGGTCACACCACTAGAAGCATGGCCGTAGGTTTCAATTTGTTTTCTCTCCTTTTTTTTACTCTGCCACTATTTATTTACATTATTTTTGGGGTCCCTTTCCTCCAGGAGTATCAAGGTACCCTTCCGGCAGAAAGCTTGCGGACAGATGAAGGGACATCGCCGTCGCCGACATGTTGTCACAGCATGTAGGCAGTAGCAGTGAACCGATATCCTGGTTCTGCCTGTAGGAGATCGAGGACACCAAGGCTAACAGGTCTCCTCATTCTCCCGACAACACAACAGGTGGAAAGCCCACCTCTGATGGCACTCCCATCAAGAGCTGCTGGGAGGTGTGAGTGTTGTGTGTCACACTCAGTCTCTGGAGAAGGGCAAGTCAGTGGTGTGGTGTTACCCTTTAATTATTATGACCATTTGTTTTTGACGGTCCATTTGTTTCACTGCCTTGCCCCAGATATTTCACATTAAGCTGAACTTCTGCTGCCATTGCACCTTCTGCAGATAAGGACAAGTGGGGAAAAAAATTTAACAAGCAATTGAAAAAGCCCTTTTGATACGGTGATACAATCACGTGCTATTTAAAAAAGAAAAAAATGAAAAAATAAGTGATCATAGCTGAAAAACATTGAACTCTCTCAGGATGTATAAACACAGTTTTAACTCTGTAAGGTTTCTTGTCAGAAAAAAAAAAAACTCAATTAAATATGACCAATGTCCATGAAACTGATAACATATATGAACAACGATGTGGCCCTCATAATCCAAACTTCAAACTTTTAGATGTCTGCTTGTATTGTGTACAGTACCAGGAACAACAACCGATAAGAAACATAATAGTAGACATCCTATCATCATGGGGCGGCATGGATGGTGCAATGGGTAGCACTGCCGCCTCACAGCAAGGGGGTCCTGGGTTTGAATCCCCGTCGGCCGGGGCCTCTCTGTGTGGAGTTTGCATGTTCTCCCCGTGTCTGCGTGAGTTTCCTCCCACAGTCCAAAGACATGCAGGTTAGGCCGATTGGAGAGTCTAAATTGCCCGTAGGCATGAGTGTGTGAGTGAATGGTGCGTGTGCCCTGCGATGGACTGGCGACCTGTCCAGGGTGTATTCTTACCTTTCGCCCAATGTATGCTGGGATAGGCTCCAGCCCCCCTGCGACCCTGATCAGGATAAGCGGGTTCAGATAATGGATGGATGGATCCTGTCATCATATAGGTTCCTCTTCTTATCTTTCAAGGTTGCCACAACATACCTTTGATTCCAACATTTATTTTGCGGGATATCTTTGAACATTCTGTTTTATCAACTGCACTGGGATGATTTGTTATTCTCAAAAAAAAATGTTCTGTTCTTAGCAACCAGGAAAGTAATTAATCAAAAACAAAATCAAAAATCACAAAATAATTAATTACAAAAAATGTCTTAAGTGAAATGCCTCAAAAGACAGATCTCCGACAACTGCTCCAACCCTGTATATGTCTAATGTACTTCAACATGTACTCACCACAAGGCAGATTGAGAAGGTTTGAATTTTAAACCTGTCAGTAAACTAGCAAAAATTCTGAAATCTGATGTTTTTTTCTTATTTCATACAGTTTAACAAAATCGTACTTAGCATCCTAGTGGTTGCATTACAGCATGTTTGCTAGTGAATCCTGTTTTGGTTTTAAGCTTTTTAATGGCGTCAAAAGTAACATTAGCTTTATTTAGATGATACGTGGGCACATATACTGTAAGATATGTACATTGAAAATAATCAGACAATAATACTGCTTTGCAGAGCTGCCATCTTTGTTCTTCTGCATTCAACCAAAGACCAAATGATGTTGCACTTCCTCCAAACTTAACCTCCATCAATTTTCCATCAAGTGTCTCTGGAGATTGTCCAAAACCAATATGGCTGCGACCGTATGAACTCTACAAGAACAGTTACCATTATTTTATCATATCATGATCGGTACAAGCCTCACAAAAAATGTGTTACAAACATCATGGGTGTCCATTACAATGTCTGCTATAATCGGAATACATCAAATAATTACGTTTTCACCACTGGAAAACGCATTATCTGACATTGACATATAAACGAAATAGACAGTGCAGTTAGATAGCTAGCTCGCTGGTGACAATTTAGACAAATTGCATTCACTGTATATTGAATTATATTGAACTGAATTCAATTGTCAGATATGAAATTCAGGAAAAATTTAAGACAGTTAGGTTTTGGTTTGGTGCATTTGTTGTTGCTTCTTGTCTGACATCGGTTAGATTTATGTTAGCCTATCTTACTGCTGTAAAGATAACCCTTATACACTCTGGTTCACACATATCAGCCAACTTATAAGGGCTTGTTATCTTGTCATAATTATATTATCCTTATGCAGAAATCTGCTGCTGAATTCGATCAAGCTGAGGCCAAGACAAGTCGGATTTTGTCTACTACATTCTTCGAAGCTGTAGGAGAGATAACACAATAGCTATTTTTAATGTATTCTTTGTTTCATGACCTGTTTGATACTATCATGAAAAGTGTATCCAGTGGAATGTCATGCCCTGCATTGTGTGTTGTGAAAATCCAATAGACAATTAATCATAAAAGACACATTTAAGACCACTACAGTGAAAGCATAGTCTCATTGTGATTAATTTGCATGCAGGCCTATCCAGTGACACTAACAGACATTTACTTTTTTTTTATTCAGCTCAGGCAGCATGCACATACTATTTTTGTGGTGATGTTGGATACAGTCACAAATATGCCACCCATGAAGAAATGATCTTTTCTGATCCAATGTATTCCACAAGTGTGTTATGTTTGCTTTCAGAAGCAGTGAAAGACATTCAGTCACATAGGACTGGTTCCTCTCCTGACACTATGCATTCCAGCCTGCACCTGTACATATTTTTCAAGGCTTCCATTCGTGTAACCAAATTCAGAAGTTTCTTCAGTTGACAGCTACTCAGCAATAATATAGATGAGCACGTTTAATTCTCATGGTAGGTTTTTAACAGAGTAATGGATGTTTTCATTAGATGGAAGGAGATGTTATCTTCGGGCCAAGGTACAAGATGTTCCTAAACCAGGTCCATGAGAACTATGGGCTGCTTGTTTTTCTGAACCAAGAAACCACGTGTTGTGAATGAATGGTGCATTCAATTGCTTTGTTTATGCACTTAATTTTCTTTCATTTTTGTCCCATTGCTACATTTCTTTGTGGGGTGAGGAAAGGGGTGCAAATTCATTTGAAATCATATTGTTAGTATATGCCAGCTATGTAGGCCTATAGTATTCCTAGAAGTACCAGTGTGTCATATCATATGTCAAAATACGAAATGAAAAACGATAAATAGTGTACATATCATGTGCAATGAATCTCTCAGGATCAATTTCAAAAATGTAACTGGAATATGATACATTGTTAAAAACCTGATGTACTCACATATTCTTCAGTCATTGTTCTTTTTTTCTGAGAAATCAAAGGCATAAAGAACCTGAATGATTGTTCAGAATGTAAGAGGTGAGGGATTGCATTGCAAATACTTCAGCAACTCACAAATGCACTAGGGATGGCTAATCCAGAATAATGACGATGGACAGTTGAAGGCCATGGTTTGGGATTTGTGATTCATTCTGCGATAAGGGGTTTGCATTTTATTTGTATGAAATAAAGGGGCGGCAGTCAGCAAATGAATTTGTCTGAACCTTGAGTCAACCTCTCTTACGAAGAAATCTCAAAGTCAAGGAGGAGACAGTGCAGGGCTGCTACGGTTCAGTCAGTATTAATAACCAGCTTTCATCCTCTGTCAATCTTAATACTAAACTCCAATTACCAAGTCTTTACTGGAGTGGAAAATAGTTGCCTTCTTCACACACAATGGGGAAGTCAAGAAATCCACCCATACTAATTTAGTAATAATTTTTGTTCACACCCTGCATACTTTTCAAATTGTAGTTTGACAACAATGAACAGTTTTGCTGAAAACGAGTCTGATATATTTTTGAGAGGGGGAATGGGGAATCATTCATGGAAGTTTTGCATGCACAAGGATTGATTTAGATTTCAGGGATATTTAATACCGCATTAGAGAATAGTAGTTCCATTACACTGTATACATTAAAGGCATACTATGCATATTTGAAAATATTACAAAACAAACATGCTCAATCATTAATTACTATGATACACATGGTAACCTGTGTATCTGTTCACTTCTGCCCATTATCTTGATTGTCTACTTGTTATTCTAAAAACTGTTGTTGGGGGAGTGGGTCTTTTTTTCCTCCTGTGCTGTATCTGAAAAGCATGTGTCCAAAATACTGAACTCATTCACTCCTATGGTCCAATAGAAGGAAGAGGAGATGTGTATGGATTGGCTACTACAAAATGGCTGGCTAGCGTTTCATAACATTACAGTTAGTAGCGGTCATTATTTTCCAACTAAATTCAGTTTTATAGGTCAGCTGACTGGTATGATATGTCACGGTACTGCTTATATTTTCGGGAGATTCTACCTGCTTATTTCCTCTCTTGGAGAGGGAGGTCATGCCTAAATCCAAAAGACTCCTGGACTTTTGTTGAAACTCCAGATGTTTGATGAGAATAAAAGCTCATCACTACAAACATTAACTTAATGTTAAAAATATCAGTGGGACAAAGGCGCTGATGCGAACCACCCATTCCAAGTTTGCTTCATCGTTTGTCTCCCCACCCCCACCTGAGTGCTAATGTGTGTATGGCCGCGATTTTCTTACACGCTCCCCCAAAATCCAAATTCACTCCAAATGTAATATAATTACTGCTGGGCAGATGCGAGGCACACTGAACATAATGTTATGTGACGTTACCAGCTACAGGTGGCTAACGTTAGGTAAAGTTGTGTGGAGCTTGCATGTTTCCTCCAGGTACTCCGGTTTTCTCCCACAGTCCAAAGACATGCAGGTTAGGCTGATTGGAGAGTCTAAATTGCCCATAGGTATGAGTGTGTCTGTGTGCCCTGCGATGGACTGGCAACCTGTCCAGGGTGTATTCCTGCCTTTCACCCAATGTATGCTGGGATAGGCTCCAGTCCCCCTGCGACCCTGTTCAGGATAAGCGGGTTAGGATAATGAATGAATGATGAATGTTTCAATTATGCATTTAGTTAATCTTAAAGATACAATTGGTAAAGTTTTTGTGTTAAAACCATTGTTAAAAGACCATTGTGTAAATCCCTTCCTGTCATTGAAAAAGGCTCACTGACATGTTGACTCACCCTCCGCCTGTGTTTATAGCCCTTGAATTCGGGTTTCAAAGTGTACATTTGTCGGGCCGTCACTGTATCAAAACATTGTACAGTTGTACATCAATTCAAGCTCATTGGTTGGATATTGGTTCTAACTGCCAAAGCCAATGGCGATAGCAATAGTATACAGAGTTTCAGTGGTCGCTTGTCTGGAGTGCAATTTGGGCAGCTACACGTTCCTTTTATCTCTTTACGTGTTCAATCATCCGTGTTTAGCTAAACCTTTATTTCTCTCAAACGTAAGTCACAGTTGCATCGTTTGTGGTAGGCATATTTTAGTTATATAGCCAGCTAGTTACGTAGCCAAATAACTTGCTTGCTCAGAATATAGTAGTTTAGCTAAAGTTAAACTTCAAAAAGACAAAAACTATAAATAGTGTTGTGTCACACACCAAAGTCAAGATTTCATAAAGTCACCTGCTGTGCACGAGAACACTGAACTGTATAATAACACTTCATATTATGCTCTCTTGACCGTTAGGAGTCCAAAATTACCCATTGTACCTTTAACTAAATCAAAATACTTGACATTCAGTTCATACCAAACTAATATAAATGATTCAGCTAAGAAGGTGAAGGCATTTTGGAGTTCTTTAAATTAGCAGAGGCTGACTTCATTCAACACAGGAGTAATATTAATACGAACAACATTGGAAGGTATAGCAAAGTTTATTATACGCAAAGTAGCGACCAGGGCAAATTCACAACAGTGTAATTACCTAAAATATACTAGCTAGTAAGTACCGTTAGCTAGGTAGGTAGTTGATATAGACTTTATATCAAGTATGTTAACGTTATTGCAACCGGAGAATGAAGTTGATGACAACAGCCAAAATAACATGATACAGCACAGCCTTACTGTGGCCAGTAAAACACACGATTTGTAGTAGGGATGGGTGGATCGATAATGCAGTATCGATTCTTCAATATTCACAAGCTACTTATTTGAAACTCGTTTAAGTACTTGAAAACAATACACCCAGATAGCTACAAAGAGGCTGAACAGAAGCAGACTGATTTCCTAAAATCAAAGTCTCCTGCACCACCCTCTGTCCAGCAGATTATGTTGCAGGAGAGTTTCAAGAGAAGCTCAACATACCCAGGTCGTACCGTTATTAGTTATTATCACGGCGTCTTAGCCATTGTTCTTTTTTTTTATTCAAAAAAGTATTTTGTACTCATGTTTGCTTTTGTAATAAATGTGTTTTTAATGCCTGCTATGTGTCTTGTGATTTGCCTTTTAATGTAATGATCTTTTTTTTTTTAATCACGTACCCATCTAAGAAATTACCAGTATCGGTATTGGTATTGGTAAAAATGTCTTTAAAAGTATCGGTATCGTATCGAATTTCAAAAGTTTGGTATCGCCCATCGCCCTAATTTGTAGCCTTTGCGCTGTATCTGCCACACATTCTTTGATTTTGAATAATGCATGCTGTGCAGTTTATAAACATTTTTGGGTCAGCGAGTGAAAGAAACAAATAGTAAGGCTTCTGCTCTGATTGTAGCTATATCTTTTTTCAAGGCATTACATGTAACGTTTGTTACATGTTACATCCCAGTGTATTATAAGGTTAGATCTAGGGATGTAATTTTAAGGGTACTGTTTGGAGTTTTTGGCTGGGTATTGCCGCATGCTGGTTTTTCCCTATACAGGTAGGAGTGCATCCTGTTGCCGGGTGACCTGCCTTGGTGGATGCCCATGACGACCGTCGGGGAGGAACCACCTGGCCATGCAGATGCTGCGGAGACCAGGATGCCTTTACGTCGCCCGGAGACGAGGGATCGCGGCGCAACGTGGGATTAAAAGATGCACGACTATATAACAGCTGGACGTCGTCATCTCATCAGAATCGCCATTTGAATCACCATACGAATCATCATTTGAATAATCTTCTTGAGACTCATCTACTTTGAACCATATTCTCTTCTCGCTCTCCCTTTTGGTTATTTAGGTTTACCACTTTTAGCTATTAATTATCAAGACTATAGAATACTTTATTTAGTCTCACAAGCCCAGCGTTTTCGGTTCTTCTTTTGGATTTACAAGAACCGACCATCGGACGACCTTGGACCGCTGTATGGACTGCCTGGTGAGGCTCTGTAAATAGTTTATAGTTTAGAGTTATAGGTTTAAGCTTAGGATTAAGACGATCATTAACTTGTAAATATTAAATGATTATTTAACCGATAAATCCCGTGTTGCGTTTCAGTCACGCCTTTACATATTACTGTGGTTGTGTGTTAAATGTTACGAACTTTTACACCCATTTGTCTTTGTTACATTTTTGGGATTCCGTTTCGTAACAGATGGGGGCTCGTCAAACTTTGAACCCGACACTCCAATGAGCTATATTGGGTTTTGAATTGTTTAGGATTTTACCACGGAGTACAGACTTTGTTCTGTTCTCTTTCGCGCTGTTAGGCTACTCTGGGAATTAACGGTGTTACTTTGCTTGGTAGCTACGTTTTTCGGTCCCGTGGGGATTTTCGGTAGTACCAGCTTTGGATTTTGTAACACTGTTATTTTGCTGAGGCAACATTACGTCCCGTCGGTAGTAAACAGTTTTGGTATATCCTTTTGAAATTCGCTACTTCTCTCTGTAGCGATAGTTGCCACAACCACGATAGTAATTGTTTGTTGACGTTTCCGTGACAACCGCGTCTGTGGGAGAGCTTGATTCTTTTCTTGACTTTCGAATTTAGCATTAGTTATAACAACAGTTGCCATGGAGTTCAATCTCGAGGCGTTTGTAGACGCTCCTACGTTGGAACAGCTGGACAGCTGCAGAAAAGCTGACCTCTTGTCGGTTGCGGACTACTTCGGTATAGATGTGACCCGCTCTGGTAGGAAGCAGGCAATTAAGGACAAGGTGTTGGAGGTGTTACAGGAGCAGCAGGTGCTACCTGTAGGTGCTGACACCGGGGAATCGATACCTTATAAGGTCGAGTTGCCCACGGTTAAGACCGAGTGCTCCGTCACTGCCTCCCAACACCAATTTGAGCTGGAAATGAAACGTTTAGAGCTAGATGCTAAAGCGAAAGAGAGAGAGCTAGATGATAAAGCGAAAGAGAGGGAGCTTGCCGTGAAAGAGAGGGAGCTTGAGGCTCAGATACGCTTGAGGGAGAGGGAGATGGAGATGAATGTGCGTTTGAGGGAGCTAGAGCTGGAAACCGTTCGTGTTAACGGTGGCTGCAAGACTCAGCGGGCCGAATTCGATGTAACCAGGTATATTAAAATGGTTCCTCCTTTTCGTGAGGCAGAAGTGGAAAAATATTTTCCCATGTTTGAGCGGGTGGCTATCACGCTCAAGTGGCCCAAAGACGCCTGGTCACTGTTGTTACAGTGCGTGCTTGTGGGTAAAGCTCAGGACGCCTATTCATCGCTGCCCTTAGAGCAAAGCCTCGATTACGAGGAAGCTAAGGCTGCTGTGCTCAGGGCTTATGAGCTGGTGCCAGAAGCTTATCGACAGAAGTTTCGGCGCTTTCAGAAGGTCGACAGACAGACTTTTGTCGAGTTCGCTCGCGAGAAGGAGAGTTTGTTCGACCGCTGGTGTGCTGCACAAGGGGTAAAAACTTTCGAAACACTCCGTGCTCTTGTGATCATGGAAGAGTTTAAAAGTTGTTTGCCTGAACGTGTCACCACCTACTTGAACGAGCAGAAAGTGACTCAGGTCGCTCAGGCTGCTGTTCTGGCCGACAAATTTTCTCTTACGCATTCAAACGCGTATGTTGGGAAACCTCCGGCACGTCATAATGACGTCACTCCTCGGAGGGAGTTCCCTCCTAGCTCGGCCGGGCCGCCAAAGGCCAGTGCTTCTGTTTCTGGTGCGGAACAGGATTCGTCGGGGAACAAGGCAAAAGTGTTATGCCATTTTTGTAAAAAGCCTGGCCATATGATGGCTAGCTGCTTCGCTTTTAAGAGGAAGAATAACCCTCCGAAAGGCGTCTCCCTGGTGAAAACCACGTCGCCTGCGTTTGTTCCCGGTGAGACTTCGCCTGTGTCTGGGCTTGGCGAGACTTCACCACTAGGGCAGAGTAGTGCTCTTCAGGATTATGCTCCATTCATTATGGATGGTATCGTGTTTTTAACTGGTGAGCCCAGTTCTCAGAGGCCAGTTAAAATATTGAGGGATACTGGTGCTGCACAGTCTTTCATTTTGGAGGACGTCTTGCCCCTATCCGAAAAATCCTCCTTACATACCAGTGTCCTTGTACAGGGTTTTGCGATGGGTTATACTAATGTGCCACTGCATGCTGTCTTCTTAAAGTCTGACCTAGTGACTGGTCGCGTCGTAGTGGGCGTGCGACCCAGTCTTCCGGTCCACGGAGTTTCTATCATTCTGGGGAATGATTTAGCTGGTGGCCGTGTTTTAGTTAGCCCTGAGGTGACGCCAGTCCCTATTGTTGATCGCCCTGATGAACTAGCACAAAAATACCCTGATGTATTTCCTACTTGTGCTGTCACTCGTGCCATGTCTAAGCGACTGGCGGAGAAGGATTGGGCGGCTGGCGAACTCGGTCTATGCGATTTGTTCGCTGAGAGGCCAGAACCCGACGTGCAAACTCCCCTTCTCGCTGCGGCGGGGGAGAAACGGGCTGAAATTGTGGAGGAGTTTAACAAACTGGCTCTAGCCCGAGAGCAGTTTGTTGAGGAACGGGCTGAATGTACAGAGGAGTTTAACAAGCCGTCTCTAGCCCGAGAGCAGCTTGTTGATGAGCAGAAGAAAGATTCAGAGCTTTCTTCTCTCTTTGAAAAAGCAATTCCTGAGGAAGAACTTGCTTTAATACCAATGGCGTACTTTATTAAAAATGGAGTGCTTATGCGTAAGTGGAGACCCTTGGACGCTTCAGTTCTTGATGATTGGCGCGTCAATCAACAGATCGTGGTCCCTTCTGCATTCCGCAAGGAAGTACTTAACCTAGCTCATGATAGCTGCCTTGCTGGACATTTAGGCATCAATAAGACCTATGACCGTGTCCTTAAGCACTTCTTTTGGCCTGGTTTGAAGAAGGATGTCGCTAGGTACTGTGAGACGTGCTCTGTGTGTCAGGTCACAGGGAAGCCAAATCAAAAGATTCCGCCGGCTCCACTGTACCCTATTCCAGTGGTTGGGGAGCCGTTCGAAAGGATTCTTGTTGATTGTGTGGGTCCGTTGCCACGGACTAAGTCTGGTAACCAGTACCTGCTCACCATAATGTGCGCGGCCACTCGATTTCCCGAGGCGATACCTTTGCGGAAGATAACCGCGCCGGTTGTTGTTAAGGCGCTCATTAAATTCTTTACCCTCTTTGGTCTTCCTAGGATTATTCAATCTGACCAAGGGACCAATTTCATGTCTAACATTTTCGCTCAAGTGCTAGGCCAGCTAGCAATTAAACATTGTCCCTCCAGTGCTTACCATCCAGAGTCGCAGGGGGTGCTTGAGCGGTTTCATCAAACTCTCAAGTCTATGCTTCGTGCATACTGCCTTGAGTTTGAGAAGGACTGGGATGAGGGTGTGCATTTAATGCTTTTTGCAGTGCGGGAGGTGGTTCAAGAATCTCTGGGATTCAGCCCTGCTGAGTTAGTTTTTGGCCACTCCGTACGCGGTCCTCTGAAGCTGCTCAAGGAGAAGTGGTTGTCAGAGGACAGTCACACGAACCTGCTTGATTTTGTGTGCAATTTTCGCTTTAAATTGCATAGAGCAGGCGAGTTAGCGAGAGAAAACCTGAAGACTTCTCAAAAGAGAATGAAGTGCTGGTTTGATCGCAGGGCAGAGTTGCGAATCTTTTCACCTGGTGATAAGGTTATGGTGCTCCTGCCCATTCCGGGATCCGCTTTGCAAGCGCGCTATAGCGGCCCTTATCTTATTGAACAGCGAGTGGGTGACCGTGACTACTTGATAGCCACTCCTGATCGCAGGAAAAGGAGTAGGTTATGTCACGTCAACATGATCAAGCCCTACTTAGATCGCCAAGCTAAGGAGGATGGTGAGGTGAAAGGTGTGGCACTGTCGGGCGTTATCCTTACTCCTCCCGAACAGGAGGAGGGAGATGTGTTTATACCCCCGAAGAGTATGACGGAAGGCAGGTTGCAGAATTCTGAATTTTTGGGCAGCCTTGAGGTGCAGCTGTCCCATCTGTCTAGTACTGAACGTGCAGACATTACCGGAGTTATTCATTCGCACCTGTCTCTGTTTTCTGATGTGCCTACTCGCACTCACCTTATAGAGCATGACATAGACGTAGGTGGTTGTTCCCCAATTAAGCAGCACCCTTATCGTGTTAACCCAGAGAAACGAGCACAGCTTAAGAAGGAGGTGAACTACATGCTACAGAATGGAATAGCTGAGCCTAGCTCAAGCAATTGGAGTTCCCCCTGCCTGCTCGTTGGTAAACCCGATGGCACTTTTCGTTTTTGCACAGACTACAGGAAAGTAAATACAATCACTAAACCTGATTGTTACTCTTTACCTCGAATGGATGACTGTGTAGACCGAGTGGGTTCCGCTGCTTATGTAAGCAAGTTTGACTTGCTTAAGGGTTATTGGCAAGTTCCCCTGTCGAAACGCGCTAAGGAGATTTCTGCTTTTGTGACACCAGATACTTTCATGCAGTATACGGTGATGCCTTTTGGTATGAGGAATGCTCCTGCTACGTTTCAGAGGTTAGTTAACCTTGTTGTGTCTGACCTGCCTGGTTGCGAAGCATATTTAGATGACCTGGTCATTTACAGCGCTTCTTGGACCGAGCATGTTAAACAGATAGGAGATCTTTTTGACCGTCTGTCTGCTGCCAATTTGACAGTCAACTTGGCAAAATGTGAGTTTGGCCAAGCAACTGTCACATACTTGGGCAAAGTTGTGGGAAGCGGACAGGTACGTCTGGTGGACTCTAAGGTGGAGGCTGTGGTTAAATTCCCAACTCCCAAATCGCGCCGCGAGTTGCGGAGGTTCTTGGGGATGGTAGGTTACTACCGCAACTTCTACAGAAACTTTTCTGCAGTCGCCTCACCGTTGACAGACCTTCTCAGTCCTAAGACCGCTTACGCTTGGACTGACCAGTGCCAACGATCGTTTGAGAACGTGAAAGCTTTGCTAGTCAGCACGCCAGTTCTCTCTGCTCCCGATTTTACCCATCCTTTCAAACTTACAGTGGATGCAAGTGACTGTGGGGCCGGAGCCGTTCTTCTGCAAGAAGACACTCTTGGTGTCGACCACCCAGTGTGCTACTTCTCGAGGAAATTTGACCGACATCAGCGGCTATATTCCACAATTGAAAAAGAAGCTTTAGCCCTGGTTCTGGCTTTACAGCACTTTGATGTGTATGTTGGTTCCTCATTACGCCCCGTCGTTATACAGACGGATCATAATCCGCTTGTCTTTCTTCACCGTATGCGTAATCATAACCAACGTCTTATGCGGTGGAGCTTATTCCTGCAAGGTTATGATTTGGACATTCGACACATCCGCGGGCGGGATAATGTTGTCGCCGACGCATTGTCCTGTACATACGAATGTGACAATAAATAAGGATGTATTTATTGTCTTAAGGGTGGGGGTGTTACATCCCAGTGTATTATAAGGTTAGATCTAGGGATGTAATTTTAAGGGTACTGTTTGGAGTTTTTGGCTGGGTATTGCCGCGTGCTGGTTTTTCCCTATACAGGTAGGAGTGCATCCTGTTGCCGGGTGACCTGCCTTAGTGGATGCCCATGACGACCGTCGCGGAGGAACCACCTGGCCATGCAGATGCTGCGGAGACCAGGATGCCTTTACGTCGCCCGGAGACGAGGGATCGCGGCGCGACGTGGGATTAAAAGATGCACGACTATATAACAGCTGGACGTCGTCATCTCATCAGAATCGCCATTTGAATCACCATACGAATCATCATTTGAATAATCTTCTTGAGACTCATCTACTTTGAGCCATATTCTCTTCTCGCTCTCCCTTTTGGTTATTTAGGTTTACCACTTTTAGCTATTAATTATCAAGACTATAGAATACTTTATTTAGTCTCACAAGCCCAGCGTTTTCGGTTCTTCTTTTGTATTTACAAGAACCGACCATCGGACGACCTTGGACCGCTGTATGGACTGCCTGGTGAGGCTCTGTAAATAGTTTATAGTTTAGAGTTATAGGTTTAAGCTTAGGATTAAGACGATCATTAACTTGTAAATATTAAATGATTATTTAACCGATAAATCCCGTGTTGCGTTTCAGTCACGCCTTTACATATTACTGTGGTTGTGTGTTAAATGTTACGAACTTTTACACCCATTTGTCTTTGTTACATTTTTGGGATTCCGTTTCGTAACAGTAAGGCAGTTTCTTTGTACATGATTCCTGTCAGCATCAAGTTTTATTTTCGCCTTTGACCACAATTGCATATGAAATTGAGAATTTCTTTAATTTGTTGGTCAGTCAGAATCAACAAAGTTAGCTAACTAACCTCATTGCATGTGATCATGACCATGGCATGATTGTTGGTGCCAGAAGGGCTGGTTTGAGTAATTATGGTACTGCTCACCTCTTGGGATTTTCTTGCACAACAGTCTCTAGAGTTTACTCAATAGTGCAAAACATACTGAAAAATCTAAATTCTGAAGTAATTTCAAAAAGGAAACATACTTCAAGTTCAGAAATTGTGAATTAAAAAACACATATTAGATGTATTAATAATAATAATAATAATAATAATAATAATAATAATAATAATACATCTAATATGTATTTTCAGTTTCAGTAATAATCAGATGCTGTATTCATTGAGCTGCTGACTGTTGGAGTATTTTACATTTACAGAAAGAGAGGGGATAAGGAAGAGTAGGAAAAGTAAGTTAACTATTTTACCAGCAAGTAGCACAGATATAGCATCAGTGCCTTACAGCCTCATAATTGACAGATGCCTTCAAATTGGATCCCAGTCACAATCAAAAGGAGAGAACAGTGATTTTCTCAATTCCACATCTTTTAGAGCCCTACACAGGATTTTAACAAAGGGTGCAATCAACCACATCAGACATCATCCTCAGTGTGTTAATGCCACAGAGGTCACATACTGAATATCCATCATGTACTATAGATAATGGAGCTATTTTCAGTCAAAAAAGAAAGTTAGAATGAGGCTGATGGGAAACACACAAAAAGTAGTCTCTTCAGAGAATTTTGGTGAAAACAGCATATAAAGACCTAGAATCCTAGAATGCATTGCTTGTGTGACTGCATACACAGTAATACATTAGAAATTAAGAAATTGGGGGAAAAAAAACATGGAGGAATGGAGGTGGAATGCAGGTGGATTCCATACATTTCTGTCCAAATTTAAACAGACCACCTGGCCACTGTGCTTTCAGAGATAGCTGAAAGAACTGTTCCCCATATTTGTGTTTGTGAAATAGAAAGCAGTTGAAGACTCCTTTGGTTTTTGTCAATGTGGGCGAGATCCACCACAAAAGTGCTTCCCTGCAAGAGCATGACACTTCTGGCTGTTTTGCTGGATGCCTGCCTCTGCTTCGCCGCGTCCCAGCTGCCACCTGAGATATTCCATGTGACATTTATCCAGGGGAGAGCACTGACAGATGCTTCAAAGGGGCTTTGTGCTGGAGCCAAGAGTGCCCCCCTAGTCACATTAGATAAGGCAGCGTATTATCATTTCTGACCTGTGTGGGGGACTGATCAGAATTTTTTTTTTTTTTAAACACATACGTAGGCCTCCACACATTGCACCTCAGGCAGCCATCACAGAGTAAAAAAGTAAGAAACTCAAAATAAACTTGGTAAAGATAGTTTTGTCACGTATACATACAGATGCACCAAATTATTTTTGAGGTGTTTGCATGATTTTAATAAATTTGGTTTATTTAATAAGATACGTATTGTCAATCCACATTCTATTTTAATCTGTATACAATTATTGTGATCAGAGCTGTAGATTCAGACAAACCATTTGCCTTTTTAGCCTTATTTGTTAAGGACAGGTAATGACATTTTATAGTGTATATGTTTGTGTTCTTTAAAAATTTTATCAATTAATTTTTTTATCTTGGTGTTGTTCAGAGTCTGCTTTCCAATAACATTTGAAGTAAGTACTGTGTGATAAATCAATAGGACAGAATATGGACAGACTTCTGCTAAACGGAGGCATGTCAAATTCAAAGCATCCCCTCTATTTATTGGCTGTGTTTAGTTCTGGCCCCGATTCATGCAACACCCAAGTGGCTTCGGTGATCATAAGCCCTCTTGTCTCTCTCATTCAGCTCAATGTTTGATGCACAGTTCACCCAGACAGAGGTAAGCAGACCTCATTACAGTTTCAATGCTGTTTTCACCTGTTCTACATTGCTTATTTGCCCCGTCTGCCACAATTGATCAAAAATGTCTGTCAACAGTGATCATAAACCACGTGCTAGCTGCAGCATTAATCATGCACTGTAGATTAAAGGTTGTCTTCCAAAAGTATATTTATCCGAGTTGATAAATGTATTCTAATATGGCAGTAGAATTGCAATTTTTCTTTCTCAGTACAGCCTCCCTGAAAAATGGCTTTCCTCATAGCAATGTTCATGTTGTGGCAAGTATTGTGCTACACGTTTATGCAACTATAGGTTTGCTTATAATGGTAACATTGTCCCTCATTTTTGTACAATGATGAACAATATATGTTTTCCCTAGGTGTTGGCAAAGGAACAAACAGAAATAATTGGTCCCAAAATGCAGCTTTGTTTACAAACAAAGGGGGAAATAAGTGTGTGTGTGTGAACTGGGGAGTAACCAGAAAGAGCAATCAGAGGAAATGTGTGTATTTACTGCTACATTGACAATTTACCTATAACGGTAATTATATTGTGTATCAGGAGTGCACAGCAAGGGCCCGTTTCAGGATTGTGCAGCAACTTTCATTGTTCATGTCTAAATCTGATATGTGCATAAGCACCAGCTACAGTCACAGACAGCAGGTGTATCCTAAAGATTTTACTGATCCAGTACTGGAGTGAACCAGTGTAATTTATAGAGCGGTCACAAAAGTAAAATTAAGGTAACTGGTTGGAAGGAAAACCAGCACCCCTGCTGTATACACTGCTCCCCTCCTGTATCGAACTGGTAGCCTCCCAGCTGTTTGGATAATCTCGTAGCATATTACATTTTAATCAGACAGTTTCAGTACTTTCATTTGACTTCAAAAATATTCTTATTGAATTGACATACAGTATATACAATACACATATCAAACCTTTATATGTAATCTACATACAAAACTCCATAGTTGTCATAAGGTCTTTATAGTGGCATGTCTTGAAGAAAACCACTTGCCAGTGTCAAAGGGGAGGCTGATATTGCACATTTCCAAATGAAGAGAGATCCAAAGATTAGTTTTAAAATGCATCATCCCATCTTCCATTCCAAAACATGTAATGTGCATGAAAAGTGTTTTTTCTGCTCCCCATGCACTAGTTCCCCCTTGGTCCCTCCCACACACTGGCACTGTAATTGTCAGAGTCAAATCATAATGAAACAGAAGACAGGGCAGAATGGTGGAGAACACAGGCAAACCAAGGTATGTATAGGGAAGCAAATAAAGTAAAATAAACCATACGTTTACCATACATCCTCTTCAGGTGTTCCACCTTTTTGCATGATTTTTTTGTTATTCCTAACCAGCATAGGATAGCTTGTGATAACTACTACTGCCAATGTACAAATGGTGCTAGATCTAAGAGATAAGATAAGATATCCTTTATTGAACCCTGTGGGTTAATTTGTCTTCTGCATTTGACCCATCCTAGTTACCTAGGAGCAGTGGGCAGCCACAGTGCAGTGCCCGGGGAGCAATGTGGGGTTAAGGGCCTTGCTCAAGGGCCCAACGGCTGTGCGGATCATTTATTGTGGCTCGACCGGGATTCGAACCACTGACGTTGTGGCTCCCAGTCATGTACCCTAACCACTACGCTACAAGCCACCCGATCTAAAGATCTAAAGAAACCTGTCTCAAGAAACTTATTTTTTTCCCCATTTGGTATAAAAGAAGGATAGATAGATTGTATCACTCCTTGAGTTTCAAACAATTAGGGCCCTTTCCTGCTCTGAGACACTTATGAACTACATGTTTTCTGTCTTCTGTTTAGCCTTTAGCACAGACCCATTAAAATGTGATTTTGCTGGCTAATGTGAATGGAAGGCCAGACAATAAATTGAGGATGAACAGAATTTAAGAAATCAGAAAACTAGCCTTTCTGCATTAAAACATAAAACACCCATTTTAATGAGTAATTACCCAATTAAGATAAGATTAGTGATTTAATTATTACTGGTTATCCGCAGCAAGCATTTAATTTAAATTATTCAGTGTTGCAGAGATTTTGGGGAACATTCTGAGCATATTCACACTTGCACCCACATGCAAGTATTTTTAATATTTCTTAAAAGTGAATGTGGATGTGTAATAATTATAGGCTAACCCAAACTTTACGGTAGCTTCCTGACGAAAGCTTATTCCATCATGAGTCCAGTCCAGCTCTGACATGCATGTTCAGGAAATAAAACAATTTGACAGTCGGGTGTTATAACACTTATATAAGTAACAGTAATCAAAGTTGAATCTGAATTGAAAAAACAACCACACAAGCGGTCAGCCTTACAGGATATAATGTCTCCATTGCTTGTCACTGTCAACCTCTTTAAATGCGGCTCTACATTGTTGCACTGATGGCTATGCTCCACTAGGGCAGTTTTCGTGCTACACTCCGGTTTGCACACAGCTACTTCCTGACTGACAGCCTGCTCCCAGAAGACCAGAGGGTAATTGGCATTCAAGATCATTCAACTGATAGGGAGGTTTTCTATTTCGCTGCATATTCCACAGACATTGTCTTGCTTTTATCCAGAACCTCAAAGTTGCTTTACCCACATCTCCTCGCCTAGCCTGCTTTACATGCAATGAGTTGGCAGGAGCTCCCTAGGGTAAATACGAAGCGGCTTTTCTATGCATGAGGAAAATATCCTTCACTCCCCCGCCCCCCCCTGCATTTCTGCAGGGATTTATGACCCTGTCACCTAGGAACTTGTGAGGGTGATATTTCTGCATCACGCTCTTCACTGTGCCAATCTGAATAAAAAAAGAAAAAAGATCCCCCTTCTTAGTGAATAATCACACTGCAACTTGTAGAAGCTGTGGAATCACCAAGGGAGGTGAATGCAGAATGCATGTTTTCTGAGGTACCTTATTTAATTGAGATCACAATTACAGTTGGCATGTTCCATAATTTGGTTCTTCCGGAATTTGGTTCCACACTCCATCAGTGATGTGTGTCTGTGATTGGGTAGGTATGAGTGATTGTTGATTACAGAATCGTGTGTGTACGTATGTGATTGCCAAGGCAGACCATTGGTCGGCCGCAGTTGAGTTATGCACGATACTCATTAGTGCATAAATCGTAGGCCCCACCTGTGATTAAAATGATCGAACAGAGCAAATTAATTATTTTCCCTGTGATTGTATTAGTCTGTCGTTATGCCCTATCAATAACATTACAACATTGATTCAAGTACTTTGCAATTCTTCAGTAGTTGGGAAAATTGGCTCTTCCTATAATTCATGCATCTGCGAAGTAGGCCACTCATTGTGTTTATGTTTTTCAGAGATGGTAATGAATACATAGGGCGTAAACAGTCCATTAATGCAAGCATAGTATAATGCCATTCGATGCTCAAAATGCCTGGGTCAGTCTAATCAAATCAATAGATGGGGATTACGGAATTTATGTAGGAGAGAAATCCCTCTTTTGACCGCATCTCTCAGGTGCATTCTGAGATGCAGTATGTTGATTTTATATACATTTGCTTTTTTACTACTTTGCTGCTGTACACAATGTTCGATTTATCTTGCTTGTATACATGCATATAATAAATACATGACTCCAGATCTTACCCCCTTTTCAGTACAATGGGAACGTGCATAAGGGTCTAACAAATTCTTGCCCCCAACTACATTGCTTTAGATGATTCCAATATTATGCAACATTGATAACATTTTCTTTTTTATCTAGGTATAAAAGGGAATATAGTGGGAGTATCTGCCGCTGCTCCTTTCTGAAGCCAGGACTGGACAAACTGATGTTTCTTGCAACAACACTTGTAAACATTAATGCAGTTGCCTTTTCTATCCTTGTGGTATGCTGTGTTGATCTATCCGTCTACCTCCCCTTTATTTTTTGTCTTGCTACATGATGCACTGAATTCATCTGAATTTGGTCGAGTCATATCTCTATTCAAAGGAAAACAGGCCTAGGCCTTGTATAATGTCATTTTCTTTACAAAATCATGTAAAAATCATGATCACAATTTTGTGTAACTTCGTTATCATATCTGTCATAATTATGCAGCAGTAATCAGAAGTATTCATGCACATTCTTAAGGCCCAAGAGAAAATCATGACTTTCATAGACACTGGAGCTCACAAGGGGATTTAGCCTACAATGAATGCATGTATGAATTAATTCATTTCTGTAGTGCAATGCCAATTTCCTGGCATTTTCAAAATGAATTCAGAATATCAGTGTAACAACCATGTGACACATGTCTTTAGATGTACACATTGCCTCCTGTAAATACATTTAAAAAAAAAGAGTGGTACCGAAAATTCTTTCAACGAAGGATCTATATTAATTTAAGCAGAAACACTTATGTCCTGTTCTGAAGTCCAGAATCCAACTGAAAGTAATGAACTAATGGCTTCCACATTTTCATTTAGAGCCGCATGCTCCTTGTGTCAGTGGATCGCCATTCCGTTTGAATACTGGGAACACACCAGATTCATTGCATTTTTACATTTTTATTTTCACTTTTTGGTAACAAAGCAGCATTGTACGCATTGTTGATTACAGGCTGTCTGTTCCCTCTGGGGGTTCCAGCTGCCTTGATGTTGCATTAAGATGTGTTTCAAGTTCTATTTAGTAATATCTAGCCCTCCTGTTTCCATTATTTCATCCATTTTCCTCCAAAGGTGCCTTTGTGCCTGTCATTTTAGTTTTGTAAAAAATAAATAAATAAATAAACTTGTGGACAGCTTGAAAAGCAAAAGAAATGAGGGTTGGATGAGAGCAGTAGAGATGAGGTAGAATGTGTTCCCATCTCTCTGAGAGGATACTCTGCCCCTACGCTCTCCGTTTTAATGTTTGATTTTAGCACCAGTCATTTAAAAAGCCGAGCTTTTCAAAAAAATATTTTTGACATTTCAAAAGGTGATATTTTCTTTAATGTTTAACAAGATAACCAATTTCCAGGATTCAGTCAACATCTGTCCAAAAATAAGCATATTTTAGCAAGGTCAGTAAATAACTTTAAATAACCCACCCATTTTAATTATCATGATTTTAATAATACATCCGCACATAGTCTCTCAGAGGTGGCAAACTCCAGTCCACAAAAGGTCTCCTGGTCTTTCAGCTTATTTTGACACGTATACTCTTGATTTATGTAATAAATTGAATGCAGATTACATTTTTGTTCCAAAATATAATTGGCAGTTTATTGAAAATAAACTACAAAAGCCAACAGATACCAAGTCCCTCCAGGACTGGAGCTTAGTGGAGACCCCCATGGTATTAAACAAATCAGCTTGATGTCACAAAACAAGCCAAGGTAGCTCTGGGTAAATAAACAACTGAATAAACAACTTTGATTTTGAATTTGATAGTTTCTGTTTCTTCAAGGCCTGTATTTTTTTTTTTCCTTGACACATACATATTATTGTGAAATGAAAATTGACAGATGTTTCCCATCCAATCTGACGGAGCCTGAGATTAGCTGCCAGGAAGAACTGGATAAACTGCCCAAATCCAGGTGTGGAAAGCTTGTAAAGACTTACCAAGTAAGAGTCAGCTGTAATTGCTGCCAAAGGGGTTTATACAAAGTACTGAATTAATGGTCTGTATACTTTCAGATTTAAGTTTACATTTTTAATACATTTGCAAAAATTTCTAAAAAAATGTTTTCACTTTGTCATTATGGGTTATTGAGTGTAGATTACAATGGATAAAGTTTTTGGCCATCAAATTAAATCTACAACACAATGTGTGCAAAAAGTGGTCCGAAAAGGGGTCCAAATACTTTTTTGAAGTAACTGTATGCACCCATATGTATAGTCTTCTTTCTTTTTGTTAAAATCAGATTTGCAGCATATTTCATGTATTGGACATACAGCCCTCTCCATGTTATAGACATATTGCCAAAATAAAATGTCCCAAGCCTAATGATCCACCTTCCCCCCTCCCTATGCACAATCCCGCATCAATTCGACCTGGCAAACTGTACCAAAGGGTCCAATAAGTGAACAGAACACAAGGGTTAAGGTGATGTATGTAACCAAGAGCTGCCATTAGACAGCAAGTCTAATATTTACATTACATTACGTGGCATTTAGCAGACACTAATATACTGTAGATGTGTAGCAAAAATACGCTATTAACACACTATTAACACGGAAGTGGTTTGTTCCTGGGCAGCATGGTTAAAGGGCGGTAGCTAGTTAACTTGCAGATGTTACTTCCAGAGACACCCTTATTTTAAATCTAAACAATATGTTATTTTTACACTTGAGAATGCACTCACACCTGCTTCAAAATGATGCAACTGGTATGTGTAGATGAATAGGCTGTACATATGTAGGCTAATAATGTACTTACATTGAATACATTGTTAGAGCTAGTCTTTAATGATATTTAGCACCCAATTTAATATGGTGTGTTGACATGTGAGAACTACCGAATAATTATCCAGCAAATGCCGGGGCTTACTTGCATTGGAACATATGGGCTTTGAATAAAAGTTTTACAAAATATAAATTATGGCAAATTTCAAAGGTTGTTTCACACATATGGAAAAATAACATTTCCAAAGCAATGATACACATGTTGTCCTATATACATATATTAATCTGACTTACATTATGCACATATATTTCTTCATATTGCCATCTTAATTGAGTTTTTACATACCGCATTCAATTCTCATACATTTCTATCAGCAGTGTGTAACATGCATACATGATTTGTATTACTACAGATTTGTTCCTTGAAACAGGACTGCTTTGGAAGTGCGTATGACTTTTGTGGCCACGATGTCCTCTCAGGTTGTGAGCTTCTCTGAAGCTATCCGAACTGCTCCACAGAACACAATAGATCTGGTATAATGGAGGCTATAAGCAGACTCAATACAATCAATCCTGAGCAGAATTAATTTTATGGACAAAAAGGAAGACTTTCTAAAATGAACTGCACAAAAGGATCAATGTTCTGTCCCTGGAATTGAATGGCCAAGTCAATCTGGTTCAAATGAATCTGATGGCCGTGATGAACTCATTAAAGGGTAAGTATGCCACCCAAGACATGATTGGACAGTTTGTCATACTCAAAACATATTCTGAGGGGGTAGTTTAATTAGAAGATTGAGTTCCACGTCTCATTGGAGAACTGGGGCAAGTTCAATTGGAAAACGCTTTGCTACGGTAGCTGTGTTGAATGATACGTTTCCTCCCAATGGTGTGCAACGTTTTGCAACAGCTTTGAAATATGTCCGCTCCCGTTTGTTGGGTGTGTCGGGAGTGTAGCCTGAATCAATAATGACATTGGCCTATGCTTTAAAGCCAGCAGCATGCCTTCTCAGATGCCATAGCAGCAAACAGTACTACTGAAAACCGTTTATATAAATGTTTTGCTACGTTTTGTGGCTGCTGAACGTGGTCCTGGTCAAACTCAGCGAGACAATTAAGGGTTTACAAAGCAGGCAGTGTCATTAGAATGTGCAATCAGTGGCCACTTTGATGTACACCTGTTCATTAATGCAAATAGCCCACTCACCCTAACCGTGAATCACGTGGCTGGAATTCAAGAATGCAGAATGCAGAAATGGTGGTTCGAACAAATATCAGAAATGGCAAGAGGTGTGATTCCAGCATCTTTGAAAGGGCTGCCTCACTACTGTAAAGTCTGTTTTACAATCAGTGCAGTGATGTGAATGGGCATGGGATAATCTGGCCATATTTAAAAATAGTATGCAATCGCATTTTGTTGTCATTTGACAATTGCAAAGCAAGAGAATGACCTTGAACACATTAACTACGCAATTAAAGCATTCATCGATAGGAAAAGATTTGGACTGGTCAAGTCAGTCACCTGATTTAAATTCAGTTGAGCATGCATTTCACTTCCCTTGATGGAGGCTGAAGAAGGAACCCCCCAAAACAAAAATCAGCTGAAAGCTGCTGCAGAAGAAGATGCATTTTGAAATGGAAGGTGGTCTTTATTTTAATTTTTTTAATAAAGAACTGTTGCTCACTGTTTTTTGGGGGTTTTTTGCACCATTCTTTGCAAACACTAGAGACTAGTGTGCATGAAAATCCCAGGAGATCATCAGATTCTGAGATACTCAAACCACCCTGTCTGCCACCAACAATCATTCCATGGTCAAAGTCCCTTAGATCACATTTTTTCCCCATTCTGATGGTTGATGTGAATATTAACTGAAGCTCCTGACCTGTATCTACATGATTGTATGCATTTCACTGCTGCCACAAAATTGGCTGATTAGATAATCACATTAATAAGTAGGTGTAATAAAGTAAAAATGTTCCTAATAAAGTGCTCAGTGAGTGCATATATTATTTCATTGTTCAATGTACCTTGTCAATGTGCCTAGTCAAGCAGTCAGTCTAAAATGTTATTATTGCAAACATGGATTGTGATAAACAAATCTTAATTTGTCAAATACTAGATGACATATGTAGTGCATGATTTAGCCAGCAGATGCACCGCTGGGTCCAAACATTTCTGACAAAGCTGCTGGCAGGTGCAGGAGGGTAATTAACCCATGCATTATGAAAATAAGGAAATATTATAAATGATTCTGTTTACAGCAGATGTGGAAATCTGCTTGGCTTAATTTGGCTTGTCCACTCTGCAGATTTTTTTTTTTGTTCCCTTTAGTCTACGGCATACATCTCAGTCTGCATGTATAAACAATGTGAAAAAGCCACATTTTTTTAAGACAATAAATCCTCCTCTCAATTTCTTTCAAATGACATGCAATCTGTCTTTAGATGTGAAATGAAACAACATACCAACTCACCATGGGGATAAGTTCCCATGACACTTTTGAAGAGAGGACTTTCATCTTATCACCCAGCTTAAAGGGGCTAATAACTCCCTCGCTCACCACCTCAAACAAATAGACGAGTTTCCTGTTTACAAACAATGAGAATACACATGCAGCTCAGGGGAAGAAACATTTGCTCGCTAAACAAACTCAGTCGTTTAAGCCTCTCCCTCCTCTATATTATTTTACCACCAATAAAAGGGCAGTAAAGTATTTGTAAAACCACAGTTGTGTGTTGTTCTTGAAGGGAGATAAATGTAAGGTTTCACATCAGTTACAACTATGAATTCAGCTATGTGGAATGTTTTTATAAGATTAAATGTCAATATCTAAAGAAAATGATAACTTGAGGATGTAGTCTAGTCTAGGCTAATGCGCTCTGGATATTGTTACCGAAGTTATACATTGGCTGTGTTGACACTGTCAGTTTTTGGGAGTGACATCCACATTCATTTGAGAGTACACCTCAGTCTTGCCTGGTAACCATTTACCCGGGTGGGGCACCATACACACGCACACACACATTGTTAATTGTTTACAAATGTTAGGTGAGACTCTCATATTTGTAAATGTATCATCCTTTTTAATGTAAACTGAATGATGGAGGCATGGGTACATTGCTAATTGTCCCAGTTTATGCAATGGACTGTTCTAGAACACATGGTTATTCAATTGCAGGGGCCACACTGATTGATGGCTGACAGAAACCAGAGGGGATGCATTTTCCTCTGCCCCTAGAGCAGAGACTGCTAGCAGTTCTTTAAACTGAGTGTTTTTTCTGGTTAGATTGCGATTCTGGGAGGCTCTACCAGCATCTCTGGCAAAGAGTTTAAAGGAAAGCTTCTACATAGTCTTGGCTGCTACCCTCCACATATTCCTGGGCAGGTGAGAAGTGAAAAGTAATGCAACGCACTCCTAGTTTATTTGCATAAATGAGTGTAGCCTATAGAATATGCGTTCAACAATTCAACTACGATTCTCATCTAGTTCTGTACGTTCTTTAAAGCTAGTAATTCAGTCTCCAGGGAGAGCGATTATTACTTGTACTAAGTGGCATGTCACGGCATGGCATTTTACAGCAAGTCCTCCTTATTACATTGAAATTAAACATATTTTATTTCTGCATATTATATTCTTTACCATAGTAGTTATCAAAAGAAACTCAAACCCTGATTGATTTATTTGCACAATGATGTGACAGGTGTTTTAATATGTATTATGTATGAAATAAAATATCTAAACCATTAAAATGCTTCTAATCATCAAAGTCTGCTATAGCATAATAGCACCCATTAGACATTGATTCTGATCAAGGAGTATTCAGCTGTATTTACTGAAAGTTGTATTTTGCTTCATACAGACAGTCTGTTAGATAATATGATGAATCTTCCTCATGATTAGACATTCCGAGCACACATTTAATCCATGTGCTCACAACCAGACTGCTTTGTTTTATTATTTATGTTTAGGAACATATTAAGATTTGTACCCTATTTAATCATTAACCCTTGAACATGTATGTATGTCTATGATACACATTTTATATTAATTTAGGATTACTCTGAGAGCACAGTGGAAATATGAAAGCATGATTTGAAAGAGAAGACTCAGCTGGGAAGCAGCCTCATTCTCTCTCTGAGAATTAATACAGCAGATGGGCCTTTTTAAAATATTAACTTAATAACTAAAGAGTATAGCAATCTGCCACGGCATTCTGCAGGTTCTGTGCTACATCAAGAACGCGATTACATTTCTTTCTTACAAAACATGCAAGTTCCTTTTCAATTTCAGTTTAATTTCTGCTCTTTGTAACAAACCTGATTTATTTCCTTCTTCCTGTCTTTTTTGCATACAAGTCATTACTTTATATTCAGAGAATGGAAAATGGAGAGTATATTTCTGTTGGTGGGGGTGAGCGATCCAGTAATGCGGGAACAGCTCATATAGACTGGAAAAGCGAAGGACATATTCAAATAAATAAATAAAGAAATAAATAAACGCAGTGTTGGACACAGAATAATTAGAAGCCAGAAACAGGCTCTGGCTGCAGGCCACACCTTTCAAGGGAATTCAGCAAACAAACAGCCACTAAATCAGGCCACATCAGCGGAGAGGGCTGGGAGATGTTCCTCCACAAAGAATCTCTTTGGGCAAGCTGCGACAGGACGCCGTGGCTGTTAAATGACCCAAAAGTGTCCCCCAGCGCTTTCTTAGCATACGCCCCGCAGAAGAGTGGCTACATCACGTACGGGCCAGTCTGCGCTATGCTAAATTATGCTATTTATCATTTCCCTTTTAATCCCAATGTGAAAACTGGCAGAATGAGTTTGAACAGGAAGGAATGTCAGAAGAAGAAGGTAACACAATTGTTTAAAATGGTTCCGTCGACAAGCTGTTCGTGTTTAATAATCACAGATCCTCTTTAGTCGCAGACAATCATTGCTCAACCAAAACAATAAATGGATAAATTGGTCTCAGTGGTCTAGCAGCATAACAGCTTGCAATAAATGGACAATTTTAATATTTAATTATACAAGGGACTTGGAAAAAAAGAGTCTTTACCCTGAAGAAAAGTCATATTTAGTCATAAGTGTGTCATACAATTCACTGAACAGTTTATTAACTTAAAGTTGTATCTTTGTTGCACAAAATGTAATGGTAGCCATTTTGGCTCCTGTTAAATGTTTAAGTAGTTAAGACAACTTGTGAGATCCCTTAAATATGTAGCAAATATTGTTTTTGATTTGTCATTACCTGTTGGGGTTTTTGACAATTTAGTCTGACAAGAAGATGCACTGAATTCATGTGAATTTGGTCCAGTCATATTTTAATTCAAAGGAAAATAGGCTGTGCAATGTGTAATACGTAATGTGGGAAATTGGAAAGTGGGTTTGTCGTCGATTTCCTTTACAAAATCATGTTATAATCACAATTTCAAGCAACATCTTCAACGTCATATGCAGAGACTCAGACCGGATGCTCTCACACTCCCCCGGTCTGTGATTGCAATCCCCAGCGCCTGGTCTGCAATCGCAAAAATCTCCTCTGCACTCCAGCCAGCTTACAAAAGTTGCCAACCCTGCTATAATACGTCCTAATTAGGGATGTTTCTATGACTCTTAGTTGTGAAATACAACTTCTGCACATGTAGTTGTGTCCTAAAATGTCCATTGTGATTTTCTTTGCAACGCGTGACTGATACGTAAAATGCGAAGGCATTTTGTGTGAAATATGCAATTGACTGAAATAAGTTTCAACATGCGTTTCTCTTTAATCACTAAAAGATGCTAAATTTAGCTACCTGTGACAGGCCTCCAATTCCTTCATGCTTATTCATGCCATTTCTCACAGACAAAGTTCTGAAATAGTATGGAAGTGAAACCTTCAGAGATTAAATGATTTGGAATACAGAGGAACAGCAAGTTTACGGCCTGCTGAACATGTCTGTCAAACTGAAAAATGTGTTCTTAAGAGATATTAGATTTTCACACCTGATTGATTACACAATATCAGCAAGTCCCATCAATTTAGAACAGGCTGTCTGTCTCTTCTGATTCTTTGAGAGATTTCATCATTTCCATCTGAAGGAGGTCTGCTTCGGTTGTATTTCAGTAGTAGACAGTTCATGAATACCTATGACAGAGCCCACTGTGTGCATCTGTCCGAATAATGCAAGTGCACAGCGCTTTGTAATAGAATGGTTAAACTTGCTGGAATTCCAGGGAACTCATCAGAATACAATTTAGGACTAAAATAAAAAATAAACAATAATAATCCAGGGGTTGTGTTCCATGGATTGTACTCAAAATTGACACTTTTGTGTCTACATCTTGGCAAAATAATATGGAAGCACATTGCAATTTTTCAGTGTATGCACAGTGCTGTCCGAAAGTATTTGGACAGTGGTACATTTTCCAGCAGATTGCACATTTATATTAAATCATTAATAGGAGTGCTTTCATTGGACAGTATTTACATCCATATTGGCCATGTTCTCAGCTGTTTCTGATTAGTCAGGTGTCATTCCATTGTGCAGGTATAAGAAAAAAGAAAGAAAGTTTTCAGTATCTCATCTTCATTCTAAGCTTTTGATTTCCTTTGGAGTCTGTTATTGGCATTTGGACCAGATTTATGCCAACGACAGTCAAAGAAGCCATTATACGACTGAAAATATGAAGAAACAATCTGAGATATAGGCCAAACAATAAGCTAATAGCAGTTAGCCCATCAGGATTGTTATCAGGATTAGGATGACACAGGTCAGAGATCATTACATTATGTGAAACACAATTAAAATCCCCCCCCCCCAGTTTTTATCTACCCAACAGCACATCCACTGGCACAAAACTTTAGTAGTGCCTATCAAACTAGCTCCAAGTTATTAAAAGCTTAGCCGACTTCTATAACAACAGGTGGCTCAAATTCTCATCCAATCATTTCCTCCAATATAGTAATTAAGACTATTTTTTGAGCTGGATCGAATCCCACTGAGCTATACCCTCTCTGGCTGGACTAAGAGTATGGGATTATCCTCGGCCAGGTGCAGATGAGAAAATGATTCCTCACAAAAGCCATTGGAGCTAATGGACACCTGCCGGAGGAATGTCACTTGAATATCACACCTTGAGTAATAGTCCTATGGGCCCCCAAGCCTGTCTCTTATTGCAAAGTAATAGAACTATTATCAGTTTCTAAAATTGGGTCATTCTGACCATCCAGGATGTAGGTGACACAGCAGCCGCTTATTCCACCTGGAAGAAAAAAGAAAATCTCCATCAGTTGATGAATATAGGCCTCTTCTGACGGTCAGTGTTTAACTTTTTTTTTTTTTTTTTCTTGAAATGGTGATTGCACGATCATCTGCAGGTTTCACAGCGGAATGCAGTTGTGCCAACTGTTTAAAAAAGATGGATCTGTAGT
Source organism: Conger conger (assembly GCF_963514075.1). Taxonomy (NCBI): domain Eukaryota; kingdom Metazoa; phylum Chordata; class Actinopteri; order Anguilliformes; family Congridae; genus Conger; species Conger conger. The sequence goes on from NC_083774.1 coordinate 18,487,112, forward strand.
GTCATTCTAGAAAATGTGCCTGCTGTTTTTTGCAAACTGGGGATTCACATTTTCTGTAATTTAAAAGTATGAAGCAGCTTCAGAGCATTTGCAAGAAGTGAATGAATGTGACAATATGAAAGAGAACCTCCATATACTTATTCAACTGAAAATGCGAATGCTCTACAGACTGAATCAGGAAAAAATGGTACTTACTGTACAGAAAAGTCTGTATAACAATAATTATATGTACACAGACAGACACACAACTTGGTGAACCATAGATATTGTACCTGAAGACCTCGATTTATGATTTAAGAATGGTAATTAACATTGTGGGCTTTTAAAATGGCAATTCACCCCAAATTAAATAAGGCTATGTTTCCACTTACTCAAACAAAGCATGCCAGCATTCTGGGGTGTGCTGTGAACACTGTAAAACAATCCGCAGTACCACCGATGCAGCAGAGAGAGCCTCAAGATGGCTGTGGCTCAAAAGAGGAGAGCCATGGAGTCTTGGTAGCTAGCCATCTGGACACAAGCCGGGGTCTGATCAGCCCCGGTTGGGTCACCTGGTGGAGGGTGTATGATGTTGAAAGACCCGAAACACCCGATGATTCCAGGAACATCACTGAAGATGTGTCCTGTGCATCAGTAGATGTATGGACACAGCAAACCCCTGAGTTGATCAGTGACCGCCAGGAAAGTCTGGATGACAACCACGAAGAGTGTGGTGACTACTGGAGAGTCAGTGACAGCTCGGAGAGACGGCGACTGGGACAGAAAGGGCTGGCACCCCAATCTGTGTCCTCTGAGAGGAGGACGCCCAAACAAGCTACGATTAACTTAATGGAAAAATACCCACAGGGGTGCCCGAGAGGGGGGGAGGATGAGCACCCCAATCAGACGGATATAACGGCAACTGACCCAGGCAACGAACAAACGACTATGAGCAAGCAGTGTATATGCGGCAAAGTCTGCATGAACATCCATGGCTTGAAGATCCACCGAGCAAGGATGAAATGTCCGATGGGACCAGAAGCAACACAACGCACAGGTGTTCAACCTGGTGAGACGCAGGAGGGGCCAGGCCCGGAGTCACCCCACAGTGCCCAGAACCTCCAAGTGTTGCAGACTAATCCCTCAAGCATCAAGTCTGACAGGAGGTGGATCAAATGGCCTGCAGCGAGCATGACTTCACTGTGGAAGCAGTTTGATGACAATGTCGACCAAATTCTGGAGGCGACGGCAAAGGGAGAGGCCGACGGAAAGCTGCAAGTGATGACAACAATCGTTGTCAGCATCGCGGCTGAACGGTTCGGTGAAGAGGAGAAGAAAATCTCCGGAACACCCTACACAAAGAACCAAAGAGCTGTTAAGATCCATAACATCAGGCAGGAGATGAAAACAGTTAAGTCCCAGCACAAGGTGGCAGGAGAAGAGGAGCGCATTGGCCTGGCCCAGCTAATGAGCATCCTAAGGAAAAAGATCACGATTCTCCGCGGAGTAGAGTGGCATCGGAGGCGGCGTCGTGAGAGGGCAGGTAAACGTGCCGCCTTTATCGCCAACCCCTTCAAGTTTATGAAGGACCTTCTGGGGCAGAAGCGCAGTCGGAAACTTGCCTCCTCGCAGGAAGACATAGACCAACATCTCACTCGGACCTACAGCGATCCTGAGAGAGAGCAGGAGTTGGGAGAGTGCAACATCCTCATAGACCCCCCTGAACCGGAAGTGCAGTTCGACAGGTCGGAGCTGCAGCTAAAGGAAGTCAGAGAGGTTGTACGCAAAGCAAGGGCTAGCTCTGCTCCAGGACCAAGTGGCACTTCATACAAAGTGTACAAGAACTGCCCCAAACTCCTACAGCATCTGTGGAAACTCATGCGAGTGTTCTGGAGAAGGGGGAAGATCCCAGAACAATGGCGAGTGGCTGAAGGGGTGTGGATCCCGAAGGAGGAAAACTCCACCCAGCTAGACCAGTTCCGCATCATCTCCCTGCTGTGTGTCGAGGCGAAGGTCTTCTTCAGTGCCATTTCCAGACGGCTGAGCACCTACCTGGTAAAGAACACCTACATCGATACATCAGTCCAGAAGGGTGGCATTGCAGGAATGCCAGGCTGTATGGAACACACCGGTGTGGTGACACAGCTAATCCGGGAGGCCAGAGAGAACAAAGGCAATCTGTCAGTGTTATGGCTCGACCTGGCGAATGCATTCGGCTCCATTCCTCACAAGCTGGTCCAGTTCACTCTGATGAAACATCATGTCCCCAGCAGGTGTAGAGACCTCATCGTGACTACTACAACAACTTCAGGATGAGTGTTTCTTCAGGAGCAACATCATCATCTTGGCACAAGGTGGAAGTCGGCATTATCACAGGGTGCACTATCTCTGTGACGCTGTTCTCCCTTGCCATGAACATGCTCATCAAGTCTGCTGAGCCAGAGTGCAGAGGGCCCCGATCAAAATCCGGTCAATGGCAGCCACCCATCAGGGCATTCATGGATGACCTCACAGTCACGACAGAATCAGTCCCAGGCTGCCGGTGGATTCTGAAGGATCTCGTGAAGCTGGTGGAGTGGGCCCTGATGCGTTTTAAACCAGCCAAATCAAGATCCATGGTGCTGAAGAAAGGGAGGGTGGAGGACAAGGTCCGGTTTAACATCTCAGGCAAAGCCATCCCTACCATCACAGAGAAGCCAATCAAGAGCTTGGGCAAGATTTTTGACAGCTCTCTGAGAGACACATCATCAATTCAGTCCACCTGCACTGAGTTGGATGGCTGGCTGAAAACCGTGGACAAGTCAGGCCTTCCTGGGAAGTTTAAAGCCTGGGTGTACCAGCACGGCATTCTCCCCAGGATCCTGTGGCCCCTCCTTGTCTATGCCTTCCCAATCTCAGCGGTCGAGACCCTGGAGAGGAAGGTCAGCAAACACCTCCGAAGATGGCTTGGGTTACCAAAGAGCCTGAGCAGCATCGTTCTCTATGGGCGTAACAACAAGCTACAGCTGCCCTTTAGATCCTTGGAGGAGGAATTCAAGGTGACGAGAGCCAGAGAAGTGGTGCAGTACAGGGACTCGAGTGACCCAAATGTGGCCAACGCTGGGATCCAAGTGAGGACTGGCAGGAAGTGGAGAGCAGAGGATGCTGTCCAAGAGGCAGAGGCCAGGCTACGTCACAGGAACCTTGTGGGAGTGGTCACACGGGGCCGAGCTGGGCTAGGGTCCTTCCCAACTCCTCAATTGAACACCAGGGGAAAGGAGAGGCGGTTCCTTGTCCAGGAGGAGGTGAGAGCAGCAGAGGAGGAGACAAGATCCTGCAGGGCAGTGGGGATGAAACAACAAGGAGCTTGGACAAGATGGGAGAATGCGATGGAGAGGAAAGTGACCTGGACTGAGCTCTGGAGAGCCGAGCCTCAACGCATAAAATTCCTCATCCAGGCAGTCTACGACGTGCTTCCAAGCCCGTCAAACCTGCACACATGGGGCTTAGCAGAGACATCAGCGTGCCCCTTGTGTTCCAAGCGAGGAACCCTAGAACACATCTTCAGCTGCTGTACCAGGGCACTTGGAGATGGAAGGTACCGTTGGAGGCATGACCAAGTCCTTAAGACCATTGCTGAAGCCATCAGCGCTGGACTTCTGTGGGCAAAGCAGTTCCGACCCTCCAAGAGAACCATCTCCTTTGTCAGAGCTGGGGAGCAGGCAACCCCTGCCAGAAGAACATCTGCTGGCATCCTGCAAGAGACTGGCAGCTGCTGGTGGACCTCGAACGACAGCCACATTGCTGCTACCACCCTGCGGCCAGACATTGTCCTCGTGTCTGAGTCCACCAAACAAGCGGTGATGCTGGAGCTGACGGTCCCATGGGAAGATCGCTTGGAAGAAGCCTTTGAGAGGAAACTCTCCAAGTATGCGGGACTGGTCAGTGATTGTCAGCAGGCTGGGTGGAGAGCAAGGTGTCTTCCAGTGGAGGTCGGATGCAGGGGTTTCGCAGCCCGTTCTTTAGCCAGAGCCTTCAGTAGCTTAGGCATCGTGGGAGAGAGGAAGAGGAGAGCCATCCGCAGTACCACCGATGCGGCAGAGAGAGCCTCAAGATGGCTGTGGCTCAAAAGAGGAGAGCCATGGAGTCATGGTAGCTAGCCATCTGGACACAAGCCGGGGTCTGATCAGCCCCGGTTGGGTCCCCTGGAGGAGGGTGTATGATGTTGAAAGACCCGAAACACCCGATGATTCCAGGAACTGAACACTGAAGATGTGTCCAGAGGCATCAGTAGATGTATGTACACAGTGACACCCCAGAGTACTTATGTGCTTTGCGCAGATATATACAATTGGCTTACTTTGGTAGAAGTAGTAGTTTCCGATGAAACCATGCATTACAAGGTCTGTGGATGTCCGTGAGTAATTGTGGCATTACATTTGGAAACAGAAGGTAGGTTTTTCTAATGTCAAATTTCGACACTTCGATTTCCACAAAAATGCTGAGGTCATTTTATCAGGGTAACCTGCAGCAGATATCTCGATGGAGAGATACATTTCCACTTACCTGGAGAGCTATTCATTTTTGGGTGAATTGCCTCTTTAGCAAATGTCATGATCTCCCCCACCCAAGTAAATCTTAAAATGTACTTGCATGACATCAGGTACGATAAGTGTCAATCTGATTCATCCCTGGACTGCTCGTTTTCCTCAGTAAAACCTCAGTACAACCTTCACTCGCTTTACTGCAGTCAGCCAAACACATGCACCGGTACCTAATGCTTTTTCATGACCTGTGTTATTACACCATGAAAGTGATGTCATATATAGACATTAACTGTGTATTACATTGTAAGAGTAATAATTTGTAAGTTAAATCAAGCATTACATTTTTAAAATAAATTTTTTATCACAAGAAACCAAAAACCTGCATCATGAATTATTTTCAGGGTGTTGGCTTTCTATGAACAATGGGCTAATATGCATCTATGCGCTGCACAATCAAACAATATTTCAGTCAGAACCTGTGTTCACTAAATTACGTCACTGATGTTTTCACTATTCTTATGCGATTTCATTCATAAAGAATACCCAGAAAGTTTACCTAAATTGATTAACTTAAAAGATAAAGGAAACATACATGCATCATGTCATAGTTGCATTGATAAACAGTGTAAGGAATGTACAATGTAATGCATAGGCTATTCACTACACTGCTATCATGCCGATTATTTTTCCAATTGTGTTCTGCAAGCTAGCCTACTTCCATAAAAATAATTTTCCGTCTTTTGAATGGATTTACAGTCTCAGTATAATAGCTAAAATACTTTCAGTAATTTAATGAGTGCATCACTGAGTTCCAAAAGATTATTTGGCTTCTACCAATTTAAATGGGATGTCTCTGAATAATATAAATATGATGTCAGAAACTAGCATGCAAGGTAATGAATATATTTGCGAATATGTTTATTGATTATAATGCTTAATCACTTAGGTGACAGTTTTGTAAAGAGTACAAATGTCTCCCTGCAATGTTTAGAAGGATGGGAGCATTTTCATTCATAACAGGTGATCGGTGTAGGTAGAACAGCCATTTTCACATATACAGTACGTAGTCACCAATCGCTGGCAACTTTATCTCTATGTACTACCGGTAGGGCCCTCTTTGCCTCCAGAACAGCCTGAAGTCTTTTCAGCATCAATTCTACCAGGTACAGGAAGCATTACTTAGGGGTTTTGGTCAATGCTGACTCGATGCATGACTCAGTTCCAAACATTCATACTGCAAACCTGCTGTTCCACATCATCCCGGCCTGTAGCGTAGTGGTTAAGGTAAATGACTGGGACCCGCAAGGTTGGTGGTTCGATCCCCGGTGTAGCCACAATAAGATCTGAACAGCCGTTGGGCTCTTGAGCAAGGCCCTTAACCCTGCATTGCTCCAGGAGAGGATTGTCTCCTGCTTAGTCTAATCAACTGTATGTCACTCTGGATAAGAGCTCTTCCAAATTAATATATCTATATATATAATATCCCAAAGGTGCTCTACTGGATTGAGAGCTGTGGAGTGTGCAGGCCATTGAACTAAAGTCACAGTCATGTTCACGGAACCAGCTTGGACCATAATCGGTCATGGACTTCAACAAAGCTTTGAAAATGCAGAGGAATACAAGATAGATTATATAAGATTAATTACATGCAATTACAGGAGAAAATATGAAGTGGCACCATGTCAAACATGAACATTAACCAGATCCCAGTACATGCCTTCATTGCGGATTTAGAGAGGTGGATGACGACTCCCTATCATTGTTATGTTACATTACCTTACATAATCATCAAAGCATGATACACTGTAAGGATGGGGAGGGGGGTCTAGATCCCGAACCCATGACTATTTGTGAATGGGTACCAGTTAGACTAGTGTGCCTTGACTGATATAGACCTGCATACATGTAGTGGGGTTTCACAGGAATACCTGTATATATGGAAACACTAAATCCGTAAGATTAAAAGGACTGAATCAGCAGTGAGCACCGTCACCTATATCAGCTATTCAGTGATCATGTTCAATTTACAGAAAGGCACTTCTGGGAGGTTGGAAGTACTGTATGTGTCATGGCATTACAATGCATCAGTGCTTCACTTGAAGACTGGATTATATCATTTTCTATTTTGTGGGCATTTATAATGCCAAATGTACGCCTTGCGTGTGTGGTTTCAATGATTGCTGAATATAAATAATACTCTCACTATGCAATTTCCTTGGATGGAAAGCTCTAATGTAATCATAAGCATAAAGACAAAAATGACACATATGCATCTGCATGTGTAAGGATTATTGCAAGGATTTTGAAAGCAGTGGTTTACATGAGGTAGACCTAATTCAATACCAGACAGCCGATAGTATATTCAGGCTTATGCAAATATGAAATAATCAGACTTTACGGTCTATCAGAGGGCTGAGCCCTTGTGCTCTTGTCCTTTTAGAATTCCATCAAATTAATTGAGAAGAGGGCAAAGGCCTTGACCTACAGTTATCATTAAAGTGCAGAGCCTGACACACAACTTTGTGCATTACATGTGAGGGCAACATTCTGGGCTGAAATGAGAAAAGGTCACAGAAAAGTTCAACTGCAAGTCATTTATAATGGGAAGTTCTGGGATTGCTTGCAGGTTTTAATACTTGCGGCTAGAGGAAATGGTTTGCACTCAAATGCAAAGATTATGGGTGTAGCATATGTTTTTAATGCATGGCGTTACTCTACATGGTGCTAATCCTATAAAATACACCCTAATGAATGATAGATTAAGGTACAGTTTTAGGCAAGTGATGATTACTTTATGCCGTTTAACAAGTCAAACATTCACTTACAGGCATGATAAGCCCTGGAGAGTAGTATATTATTAAAACCTAGGGAGATATGAAAGTTGTATTACCCTAGTGTGTTGCATAGCACTCATTTTACTGCATGATATTATTTTACAGCTGGAGGGTCAAAGCAACTGAAGATGCACTGATGACTGCTTGAATCCTGGCCTGGGTGTGAAAAGTTTAACAGAAAAGCTTGATGACAGATATGCCTACAGTTTAAAGCTTTGTGTAGAATCAGGAAATTATTCCATATATTTAAACCGATCAAAAAAGTATAATAATTGCGCCTCTTCCCCATCAAGTAAAATAGCAGATAGTCCTTAAATTATAATAATATAGCCTCCACTTCAATGTTCTTGTATTAATGTCTAACAATGCATTATATCTACTCATAAACATTAGGTATGTGATTTTTATTTTTACATTTTAAAACCACCATATACTAGACACACATTGATTATTTAGCAAAATTAGCATTTAGTCTGTAGTTACAATCAGGAAATATAAAAATCTATACAGCATTGCAACCCTCATACCAGATATGTGCTGGTGGGGGTTGAGGCTTGACATAAATGGCAACAGCATGAGCTCTGTCAATCTCCATAATATGCTTCTGCTTAAACACCAGGGATTTCACCTTCTGACCTGTTTATCTAATCAAAACATTTAGTTCCACTCCACTCCTATTAATTACAGTGGTGATATACAGGGGGGGATTGGCATCACCAATGCGTGTAATGCACACCTGTCATCTTGGGAATGAACTAAAATTTACCTCACTTCCCTCTTCCTCTGAGAATGGCTCCAAGAGGACCTAAGCTAATACATCTTCAGTATTTTTCATGTTATATGACCTGAAGAGGAAGGCACTCTATCACACAGAAAGGCTTTTTCCTCTGTGCCTTCAGCGGTCCGCACCTTAATATGTTGAGGGAACGTTTCTAATAATGTTTTGAGGTGTGTTTGTTTTGTGGAAATGGTTTCATACATCATTTTGATTGGGGTTCCAATGCTGGCGGTTGGTTTAAAGGAATATTATCTTAAACATTATCTACCAGATAATACTTTCGCAAGTACCTTCACAGCAAGGCCATTTTCTTTAAAAACCACGGTCTTGATCATTGATTTAATTCCGTTTAATTTCCAGCACAACACAAGGTCTTCATAGCATTTCAATCATGTGGCGCAGCCTGATAAACAACACTTGTTTGTACCGACTCGACTTTTCTCTCTGGAAAGGTCTATATACGCATCTGATAATGTGCCAAGTACTGTGAGGATCCTCTGGTGTTTGTCATTATCGGGATGTTTATATGGTTTGAGACATTTTCAACAAGCGAGCAGTATCATATTATAGGAATTACAGAGATATATTATTATTGCTGTTCTACAGCAGTAGGGAATATACAGTATAAGAAGCAGTCTTAACTCAAATCAGAAAATGATTGACAAAAGTGTTGGTGCTGCATTGTTAGTTTGATTGAAGTTTGAGAAAATAGCGTCACTTCAAAAGATTTTTTGCCTTCATAAATTTTAATTCAAATTAAAATAGGAAAATAGGAATTGCTAGTAGGGTTTTGAAATATGTAGGAACATAATACACATGGTAGCGATTGGCCATAAATTGCATTTTTTCCCATAAATATACACTCATTATCCCATAATTCCAAAGTGAAAACATGCTTAGACATTTTGGAAAATGTATTAACATAAGAAACTGAAATCTCTAAGTTACATGCGTATACAGTCCCTTTGCTGTGGCACTCAAAATCTCGTTTGCTTTAATTACCCTTGAGATGTATTCATTTTCGTTATTATGGGTTATTGAGTGTAGATGGATGGGCAAAAATGACAACTTTATCAAAAAAAAAAAGTGAATGGGGTCTGAATACTTTCTGAAGCCACTGTATGAAAACAAGGACATTTAATAATCTCTATTCCCTTGTGTCATTATATAGATTGCTTATGAAGTCATCTTTTAAAAATTCAGGTTCAAATCAATGTAATGTTTCAAGGCCGAGTGAATTTCATCTTGCATTAAGCTAATAATTATAATGGTATAATATAGAAGGTCTAAAAGTTAACATGTTTTCATATCTTAATGTAGCATGTCCAATTCTTATCACATTATGTAAGAAGTAATAAATCTTCATGTGATAACATGATCTTTTACACAATATGATTATTTCATATGAAATTGACATAGCTGTGTAAAGATGCTGTTGCATGTTTTTTTAATAATATAAATTGTTGTTTAGAGTAGGTTTGTATTACACTTATTATAAAAAGCCCTCTGCCTTTTTGGTGAGTAACACCAAACATTTGTGTATGTACAATGGAAAAAAGGAAGGATTGACAAAATGTGCGAATGCATATATGGTACATTTACACATACAGTACATTTTAAATCATCACAGAGGAATTAACCATGAATATTCTGTCCGTATGTTAACCACATATGTTAGTTAATGTTCAGGGGTAGATTTTCCTTTTGTTGCATTATTCCTATGTGAATAGTTTCAGGATTGAAGACTTGCATCTTATTTGCTGTGTAGTTGTGAGAAATGCCACAGGCTCTAGGTCCCTAATCAATGACTTGATTAATGTGGTTGTTCAGATAGAGGAAACCTGTATTTACTAGCAGGGAAGCCAAGAGATTCAAACAACCTGTATATCAATCAATTTGTTTCATTGCCGTTCTCTTGTTTGAATGTATTGCACTGTCATTGCAATTTAGTGCACCATAAAATGTCTGAGAAGATAAGGGAAGTCATTATCAGAGTGCATGTTATGGTTGTTAGTCTGACCAAAATTGGTATGAAGCACCAACCCTACCTCCCCCCAAAAAAATGGCTCCATTGATCGATTTCCTTGAAGCAGGAAAAGGCTCACATGACCTCCCTCCCGCAGACGTCTTTAAGAGAAAGGTCAGACTCAAAAACAACACCATTTGTCACTTAAAATACTTATGAACTATGAAAGGAGATATTTGTGGCTAATCCATAACTGCATTGCATATTGTATTGCAAAATTGTTTTGAAAATAATTTCAGAACAGGAAATTTTAGAAGTACATCTGAATCTAACAAGGTATACTGTTCACATGCGCAGATGGCGTAATCAGATTGATATCAAGTAATCAAGCTACATTCCTTTGAATGATTAAACATTGGCTTGACATTTAAGCAAACGAAAATAAATAAATGAATAAATCAGTTCTTGCACAGCCTTGTCTAGAGCTATACAAACTCTCTAAATTCACTTATTGGCCCATACATGCAGATGCAGGCTAAAATTACCTTGAACAACTCCTTCAGCAGAGTCCTGGTGTTGACTGTGTTTTCCCCCCGCCTCAGCTTATATGGATCACATGTGGAGCATGATATTTTCAAGACTCAAGTGATATTTTCATATATTGAAACATAACTGCACAAAATGGAAAACCAAACCTTTAAGTGTAGAAATGCCTTTCATATAAATTACATTACTGTGGACAGTATTTTGGGTTGGATCCAAAAGCGACAGCCTTTGTGTGTGCACTAAGATTACCGGGATAGGTTACAGCACAATCCTGAAATAAAACTTTTGTAGATCAGGAACCGTCAAGTGCCACGGAATGAACCTTCATCATCAAAACTCCATATATGTGCACTGCTGGAACACTTATTCTAGTTTGACTTAGCCGTTTGTATCATGTTTCATTATTTTTTGATTTTATTTATTTGTTTTCTACCCAAAACATTAAACCCAGAGTCCAGCTTTACAGTTATTTTAGATTGCAAAATTGTTCTCAAGGTCTTAGTCAGTGACAAGGAAGGATTCCAAACTGTGTAATGAACAGCTTAGATTTTGCCTGGTACTGATCATATTTTCATCTTCCCCAAGACAGTGCGATGAAAGTTTTCAGGCTTCGTACCACACATCGGTCTAAGGTTTAAAACTGTATTCAGGCAGTCTCTAACAAGTACTGCATGCCTGATTAATGCCTTGCAGATGAAACAAGGGTTGAAATCTCAGAGGAATAACAGAGCTCTCTCCAGAGGCCACACTTAAGCTGAGCCATCAAACAGAGAACCCTGCAGGTAATTCCATTCAGGAGTTTTACATAGTTCCTAATGTCTAGTCAAAGCATGATACGAGTGTTTTAGATTAGTACTTTTAAGAAAATGATAGCTGCTTGCATAAGGAAGTCTTATAAGTGGTTTTCTATTTTAATAAAATGGTGGACATTGCCTATGTACTATGCCCTGTGTGTGTATTTTCTCCACTTTATTTAGACAGGGGAAGCAGAGGGTTACAAACAGAGGCAGGATCACAGTACAGAAAATTCCACAGACAGCCGAGAATCAAACCCCTGGTCACATGGGGATGTTTTGTTGGGGCTGAAAGTCAAACGCTATTCAATGTCATCCAGCCCTAAAATGAGCTGAACAAAGTGATAATCAGATTATACATTTCTAAAGTATGATCCCCTTACATTTGTGCATGTTGCAATTAACACAATGTTCACTCGTTCTGTAAGAGCCCATGGAATTATGTGACTACAGATGTGTGCTATGAATATAGTCCCCTTCAAAAATTAACAATTTACTTCAAAGCAATGTTTTAATTCGTTTTGTACAGTATGGTAAAACAAACACAATGCCATGTTTTTGAGATAATAGGTTGCATTTTATGAAAATTATAAAGGTCTTTGAGCTGTGTTCTATGAATACAGTGCACCAGTGAAATGAATGGCTTCATGGTTGAATGCTAAAAGGAGTGGGGAAATGTCAAAAAAGTACATATAGTTGGACAGAAACGTTTTAGTATTTTAGTATAAAATATATAGTATAAGGTTTTAATATTTTCATAGGTTATTTTGACGATATTGGGAAAAAAAAAAGATTACTATCAAAATGGTAGTCAGGCTGCATCATTAGGTAGCCAAGGTTAGCTACCATCCACATGTCTGGAAAGAAAAGGAGGGGATTTTTTTTTTATTATTATTATTTTTTTTTTACCACATTCTGGCACCACTGAAGTGGGTGGCTGCAGTGATTAGAGAATACTGCCAATTAAACATTTGGTAAAGATCTAAATAAACAGGGTCACAAAAGTTGAAAATATACAACAGTTTGGCAAGTGACTAAAGTTAGGCTGACTGACAGGTAATTGCGTTAAGATGGCTGAGAAGTGCACTGGCAGAATAGAAATTGGCTGTCTGCTAAACCACTTACCTTTCGAAGCGCAAAAATAGAAAAAGGATTTGAATTTCTGTTACAGCAGAAATCACTCAAATCTGACATCAAGTGCAAGATGCAGAACTATGATTACAAATAATGTACACTTTTGCACAAAATGAACAAACTTGTATCCATTTACTAGCATCCGGTAATGACTCAATGATATTTCATTTCAGATGTGAAAATTATGAAATGCATGAATGGATGTCTCCATATAACAAATCACTAAAATGGCCCAATGTAGATAATTAGTCAATTAATGGAGCTCAGTGTTTTTTCAGTGCTACGAAAATCTAGATTTAATGGCATCTCAGTAATGTTTTCTCTTTTCACAGCCAAAGTTGAAAACTAATATAAAGAGACCCATTTCAAATGATGTATGGAACACAAATAGCTGGAGGTGGTTAATTTAGGTTTGACAGAGATCTACTGGCTATGATAAAGTTGTCACAGGTTTACTGAGAGCTGCAATTTTCAATCTGTCCCCTCCAAAAGTCACTGGCAGGTTGCCACTAGCAGTGACACTGACAGACAACTCCAGGAAGGTGGAGGTTTCTGAAACATTATTGTTGCATAGACCTGCTTAGGACACCTCTTAAATCACTATGACAGTCAGAAATGTTCTATTTTTTCCATCAAAAATGTACCATTATGGAATAAAAATATTATATTAATCTCAAATTTAATCTATTACACACTCACACTGGACTAGTTAGGGTAATGAAATGTGACATTTTGCAATTACTCTATGAAAATATTTGCATGATAAAAGTAATGCAAAAGGCTAGGGATCATATAGGCCAAGTGTTAGCCTATATTTAAAAATCAAGTAGTCGCTGGGTGCTAATAAATGTAGCTAACAGGAACCTGTTGGAAAGATTACAAATAAACCATTTGATACCAACCAAGCAAGGAGAATAAATAAATGTCTGGGCAACACAGCTGGCGCTCTTAAATACCAATGCTACACACTTTCCGTTGTGCTTACACCCAGACTGACGGACATTCATTGAGTGGTGATTGTTAGGGCAACCATCTTAGAAATTAATTCAGCAGCAACTGCCAGAAGAATCCCCAAGCACAAACAAGCAGCGATATAATTCTTGGAGCGCAATTCGTGCAGTAGCAAGCAAAGCTTGCAGAAGCAGCACAGGCAATGAGCAGCACAGCAGATGTCTGACTGCTGGTGTAAGAAAGGAGCTCCAAAGTGATGTATGCTTTGTGATTGGACGAGTTTGAGAAAAGTAGTTGCATGAGATGATGGATTGATTGGTTTGTTGTGTGATTATGGGAACGCGCGTTTACGTAACTGCTGACTGAATTTGCTCTGCGCACTCCGCATGCACCCATCATTTCTATATTTATTTGTGTGCTGCTTTTGGGCCAAAACAACTGTAGTACAATCTGAGTACTGCACTCAGAGCTTTCATGAATGTTTAAAGCATTATCTCCCCCTGTCCACTCTCTCTTCCTCCAGTGTGTATTCCAGCACTGATGCATCGCACTCAGTGACTGAAGGTCTGGACAACTGGAGCAGGCAGGGTATGTTGCCAGTCCTGCAGCAGCACAGAGGAATTATTAATGCCACCGTGTGTCTCGCCCATATGTCTAGGTGTAAAGTCAGCATGCACATCTGTTGAGTCACTCCTCCCAAACATACACTTTGTTTATTAGGTAAGAGTGTGTGTGTTTGTGCATGTGTGTGGGGTGGTAATTAAACACCAGAGCTTCTGCCACTTCTTCAGCTCTGGTAGACCTTGACATTGGTGTGCGATTGATTAAAAACTAAGATTGGACAAGTGAAGGATTTCGCAGCTGCAAAAAAGTTATTTTCCACCCTTTCTTACATGTCTGACTCTCTCACACCAAGTAGTTTCTGTTGGGTTGGGTGAGAGAAGAGAGTGTTTGACTGAAAATGAAAGGCCAGGTATTTCTGATTTGAGATGGAATTGTGAGCAGGCACAGGCAGTGAATGCTAAAATGAGAGAGCAGTGCATTTCCAATCATCTCACTGGTCATTCAGCATCTGATCAGCAGTGGCCCAGGGCTTATGGAGAAGCAATCCTCTTACTTGGGAATGACTTAGCCACCTGGCACACAAGCCTCCTACTATATATTGCTGTGAGCACCAAGTCCACGTAATTGTTTCTCAGTGTGAGAAACATGAAGGGAAAGGTGAGTGGGGAACACTTTGTTCTCGTTCATGATGCGGTATGAAGTAAAAAAAGCTTAACGGAAAACATTGCATACTTGATTCCAGTGAGCAGGTTGTGCTGAAATTTCAGTTGACTGTAGATAGTGAAATCTACAAACATTGTTTTGGCCTTCATATCCAATTACAAATCGATGAACACTGGCTCTCATCTGGAAAGATAAGGAAACACAATGGAGAACTGTTTTTGTTTTACTTCACCGTGCTGAATAGGAAATAAGACATTGAGATGTTGATTTCATTCCCTAAAGATTCAGGACAGATCTAAGCTGTCCTTCATGCTGTCTTTCCGTAGAGAACAAGTGTAGGTCAAGCAACAATGGCGTGCATGATAATTTAACTATGTTTGTATCTGTGGGATTTTATCAAACACCGATTCAGATGACCCATCATACTGAACTAGGCACTTGACTTATATTGACACTTAACATTGATTTCAAATATTCATGATTTCTGTTTTTTTTTTTTTTTTTAAAGATCAGAAACTACACTTTAGTGCCAGGTGAAATGTTTTTGCATTGCTTCATGGCATATTGTATATTCATTAGCCAGCACTCCCCATGAAATTACACAGCTCAGGATTCTCAGACGAAAAATACAGGTACACAACCATCGCACAACTGCTGTAAAAAGTAGTGCACACAGGCAAGCCTATTCACAAAACAAGTTGAGGAAAAGAGATCAATATACAAACGAATATGCAAATGAACAGACACATCGCACAGAAACCCGCACGTGCACGCACTCACGCACACTGCAGAAGATGGCTTCTGATTTCCTTCAGTCGCACAGGAAATGAATGTGCTTTGTTTGTCCAATCATTATCTTTTAATTCATAATGATTTTAAAATGGTGCACAATGGCCCAGCAGCAGGTGCTCGTATGGCCTTGGCACCATATGTTTTTCCTGGCGAGGGCGGCATCTTCTCAGCACACACAGAAGGCCTGCATATAAACAAACCGCAAATTGGTCTGAAGCCCTGAGGAACGAGAGCAGGGGGCGTGCAGGAGAATATTGATTAAGAACAAAGGGGCAGCATCACTGCGGGGGGGTTTTTTCAGCGAGTCTCCCCGAGTCGATGTCTACCGTGTCAATATACTCCACCTTTTATCATTGTTCACAACCAACAATCGTTGGGATCGAGTTAGGAAAACCGTATCCGTTACCATATGGATGTGTCTGGGTGGCTCATTTTATTAAGACCTGGTATGGAAGCAGAACGTTTTCACCCGCCTTGTGATAGAGGAAGGGTTTCAGCCAGCAGGATGGTGTACATTCTGGCTAGCTGTTATGAAGAGCGCTGCCTCTAAACAAAGACTGCAGCTTAGCTGGTGGACTCAGTGTAAGGCTGCAGTAGCTGGCAGTATTATTCCAGAGGAGCATGTATGCAGATTACAGGTAAAGAATGGTGTAGTTTATCATTCCAAATTCATTCATTCTACTGTAATTACATTTCCCCTGAATTGTAGAAGTATGTACATCTCTGATTACATGTGCCATGCACTTTAATAACAATACAATTTACCCCAATATGTTTTTCCAGAGCATCAAAATATAATATTCGAGTTTATTTGAACCCCTGTCTAGGGTTTCAAGTTCTTACTACACCATATGATTCCCAGCCAACGTCAATATTAGCAGATCAGGTGCATCTGTGCATTGTCAACATTTCATCCACATCAAGTGCAAATAGTCATACATTAATACATATATAGGTGCATCTGGACAGCCCATGGAAATCTAAATGACCCGTTTCTTACAGTATGGTGAATTTATTAGCACATTAATAACTGACATTAATAGCATGGATAAATTCAGTGTATTTGTGTATTTAACTACTCTAGAATTTAGAAGCAGAATGGCATCATGCTGCTAGTAAAATATCAAAAAGTTGTTCTCAGATTCTTTATTGAAGTTATATTAGTCTAATCTATCAGTGAAGTGCTAGTAAATCCATAACCTGCGGTTTAATTTCACCCTTGTGTGCAGTTGCCTTTATGAAATCCAATCTTTTGAAGCATGCCGCCACTGAGGAGCTCATTTTTCAAGCCCCCTGAAATGGATGATTTTGTCAAAAATACAAAAAGCTGAGAGGTGTGCAATCTCTGTTTTCAGTCCTTTAAAACGACCCGCCATTCAGTTTGTGATTGATGTTATTAAATAAGACGGTCTTTTTACAGATCCATCCAGTTTCAAACATTGGCCCATTGTTGTTGCCGTTTGATAGTCCATATTGTTTTACAGTTAGCTGCCTCTCTTTTAGAGGCAGTATTGTTCAGGGGAAAATGCTAGAAGGGATGAATGCCATATTTTAATTTGATCGGTAAAACAATGTCAGAAAAGCCAATCAGCCATAAAATTGTAAAATAAGCAATGCCCACATCAAACAGCTGAAAGTCAATTCAGCCTTCCATTATGGTAATTATTTATGTAAGTAAAGGTGCATGAGGATCTGCACATTGGCTCAGGAGATAAGAAGAGTCGTCTGGGTTGCTGGTTGCCCCCCTTGGTTTGTCGAAATGTCCCTGAGCAAGATATCTAACCCTCAAATGCTCCTGATGAGCTGGTTGGTGCCTTGCTTGGCAACCAATCGCTGTTGATGTGTGAGTGTGTGTATGAATTGGTGAATGAGAAGTCTTATTGTACAGAACTTCGGATAAAAGGCACTATATAAAAGCCAACCATTTACAATAACCAAATTATCAGCACAAAAATGTCTGTATGTCTCACTAGCAGAGAGACACAAACTAATAAATGGTATAATTTTCTTTCTTTTACAAAAATGTATTACCTGCTCAAGTATAGTCATGATCAGGACAGAAATGGCATTTAAAGTTCACTTACAATGCAATTGTATCCTCTAGCGCTTCCAAAAATTAGCTTTAAAAACAATATCAAACATAATTGTAAATTCAATCAAGATCACAGTTTCTTTACTTGATAATGCATGTGGGCTGGGGTTTCACATTGAAATGTCTCAGTATCACTCGCCTTACGGCAGAATTTCCAGAAGAGTATACCCTACATTCCAAGCTGTTGCTTTTCGTGCAAATTTGAATTAGCATTATGGCATTATCCAGGATATAAATAGAGTTTATCATCAAGTACAAATACAGTGGCATCAAGTACAATGGCACACCATGACTGTATCATGATTTTTTAAAATGTGAGTATTCGGCAGCATAACTGTAGAGTAAAATGCAGCCACATTGATTGAAATTGTGAATTGTATTGCGGTCAGAAAAATATCCATAGGAGCAAACAAATAAATACGTACCCTATATCAATGCAAAGTACAGTTGTTCATTAGAAATAAACTGCAAGGCAATTAGCAAAATGTAGTTTTATGCCTTATGAGGCATAAACTTTGTTTAGCAAATAAGAGTGCATTTAATACATAACTGAGAACAAACATTTTCAATATGGTTTTGTACTGAAGAAACGCATCCTTAGTTCCACTGATGCAGACTATTAGTGCACACAAGAGCAGGGTGGGTGGGGTGTTGGTAGATTTGTTCACAACTAACTTAATTGGCAGTGTATCACTCAATTCTCTGCTTGCTGTAGTTCTCACTGTTTATGCTATCACAAAAAAAAAGTAGTCCTTCAACTGAAACACCAAATGCCTGGTAATTGACTGATGGAAAATTATCAAAACTGAATGTCCTCTGTCCCAGTTATTCTGAAGGAGGTTATTTTATGGATATTTTAAGGCTTGTTTGCATCGCCCCATTAGACTGGGGCACAGTTTTCAGGGTGACCGAAGCACCTCAAAGAAAAATGAAAAAATGATCATTACCAAATCGGCATGGTGAATATAGTTGAGAAATTGATACCAGGAAACAAAATCTCAGACTGTTGTTCAAGTGTTGTTCAACTGTCCTAAAACATATTTGTTGTCAATCAATAATGAAACACATTACAGGCTTCTTATTCTTTAGCATGCATAGACAGGCTACACTGCATTTGAATGTGCAGTATTAATTGGGTTTGGCTACCCGGGGTATGGCAGTTCTTTGGGTATGTAAATAGAGGCTTATCCAGGAGATATGGATGGACATTAGGGTAATTGCCCAGGGTTTAAGCATCCTTCAGGAGGTAAGCAGTGCCTCTTCTGGATTAGAGTGGAAGACTCCACAGGGTCACCGTAGATAGTTCTCTGACTCTCAGTGTAATCGCCATTGCGGTAAATCACACTGTGCGCGGACAGCGAGGTCATGACCTTGTGTGCACTTATGCTAATCTCCTCCCGTCACGGGGGGAAGCAGACCAGCAGCCAACACATTTTTATTTAGGATGCACTGCACTCCAGAGGAAAACCTGAGCTCACATCGTTCCCTGGATGGAGCAACTTCACAAAAACTTGTTACATTCCTCTTGCTGAGGATGCACCCCAACACACACACCCCTGCCTGGGCTCTAAAAATGAATTGTGGTTTGCTGTGAGGTTCATTTGTGTGTCAGCAACTTGCTGATAAGAGAGCAGGTATTTGGAACGGCGGGGATTCGCTTGGCATGAGAGCAACTTAGCGATCTGGGGGCTGTTGCTCGCAGCTTGAAATATTGAGCTTCTCCACGGCCATGTAAAGCACTTCACCACGGTGCCCGGGCTCACTCCACACACAGCTCCCGAGAATAGCGGCAGAAATGATATGAAAGCACTCAGAAAGAACAATTGGTTATTATTCGTGTTCATTTTCCCTCGCTGCTATAGCACACTTCTCGTTGCAAGGGAACATAAACTTTTCTGAAACCTGGCAACTGGCAAAAGTATAAACATGCTGGGATTATTTGTTTTATGCTCAAATCCCTTGGTTGGTGACCCGGAAGTAAAATATGTACTTAACCCCATACGGTCTGATTTGGGGGCTGGAATGTGTAGGTTGGAAAGAACACCTTTGCTCCGGCCTTCGATAAAAAATAGTGGATTTCTTTCCCCCCTCTCATCATTGACAGCCATTCAGCCTGCAAAGACATCAGAACAGTAGTGGCCTCTGGTTTCTTAAACCATCTCACTAGGAAAAGATGGTCCTATTCTACAACTGATCCAGAACGCTGCAGTCCATCTGGTATTCAATGTCCCCAGACATTCACATCACCCCTCTGCTCAGCAACCTCCACTGGCTGCCTATTATGGCTCGCATCAAATTTAAAACTTTGGTGCTCGCATACCACGCAGTTAAGGGATCAGCCCCTGTATATATTAAATTACTTATCAAGACGTATACACCAGCAAGACCCCTCCGTTCCGCTACATTGGGATGCCTGGCACCTCCCCCTCGCCGCAACTGCACTTCTCGGTCACGACTGCTGTCTGTTCTGGCCCCACGGTCATGGAATGACCTTCCTGTGGATGTCAGAACAGCAGAGTCTCTGGCCACTTTCAAACACAGACTGAAGACTCATCTCTTCAGGATGCACCTTTCCCCCCCTACCTCACCACCATGATTAGCCTTGTATATTTATATATAGTTATATATAGACATTGTTGTATTGTATTAGATATTGTATTGTTGTACTCAACCGTGGTATGCTATTTTGTAAGTGTTATGTTCCTGTGTTCTGTGTTTTAGTGTATCATTGTTTAGTATTATTTATTCTAGTAATTTATTATTTTTCATATTTCATGTCTGGTTCTGTTTATATTTGTTTGTCTTTGCACTCGTCTTCCCCTGTGATGTCTGAGTCTGTCTGTTTTCTAGTCCAGTCACTCCCTTGTCTGCGTGCCCCACTATTCGGGTGTTTACGGTAGTTCCGGGGTTCAGTCTTCCTTCCAATCTTACATTACTTACTTCCTGCTTTCTCTCCATTTCATGTTTGTACATAGCACTAATATACTAATCCCAACTAACATAGAATTTGTACAGTACTAATTATACTAACACACTAATATGTTTGTCAAACTAACATTCACTAGTTTTGGGTATTTGTAATTTAAAGCACTTAACTAACTTACTAATGTATCTCCAGTTTCAATTCTGTTCTGTAACTCCACCTCCCTATTCTATCACTGATTACTTGCTTAGTTTTCAGCGAAGTATTCGCACCTGTCTCTCTGTATCTCTGCATCTCCTGATTCTCTGCAAATTGTCTACTCCCTAGTCCGGAGCCGTTTGTATTACATGTGTGTCTTTGTGATTCCAGTCCGCGTTTTTGTTTCCCCCTCGTTATTGTCCCATTACCCTTTCATGTGTCTCACCTGATGTTTATTTGTTAGACCGCCCTCACTCCCATGCCCCGCCTAGTTTGTCTCATTCCCCTGTGTATTTATACCTGTCCTTTTCAGTTGCATGCGGCTAGTTCGTCTTGTCCTGTTTCTGTTCCCGAGCCCTTGATTCCTTCCCCAGTTCTAGCCTCCTTGTTTCCTTGCCCTTGCCCCTGCCCTTGCCCCCGAGTCCTTGCCCTTGCCCCCGAGTCCTTGCCCTTGCCCCCGAGTCCTTGCCCTTGCCCTTGTTTATCTGGTTTTCCTGGTTTTCCTGTTTTGACCCCTGCCTGCTTCCCTGGACTATTCTTTGTGTTTTGTGGATTTCTGTACCTCTGCCTGTTTGGACTGACCCCCTGGATTTTGACCGTGGCTTGTTTTGTGACTACGCTCTGTCTGTCCCATCACCTGTGAGTAAACTTGCCATTTTCCACACCCCTGTGTCTGCTTCTGGTTCCTCTGTCCTCCCCGCCGTAACAGTAAGTTGATGTATTCTTCAAGGGTTCCGATTGTATCTGTATGGTCACATTAGGACTCGGAACCGTACTGCCCTCTATGGTCTTCACACTCGTTCCTGTGTTTGATCTGCACTCCGTTGTACGTTGTTCTGGATAAGAGCGTGTGCTAAATGCTTTGTAATGTAATGTCTTCAAAACGTTGAACAGACTTATCTACTGCTTGTGTGGGAGATTCAATTTCAAAGTCAAATTATCTAATATGACTCAGAAATCTAAACATAAGCATCAGGACCTAGCAGGTTTTTCCCCCACATGTATTTACTGCATTGAATGATGGAATTAACTGCTACCCCAAGCTCACCAAAGCACAGGGGTATACAGAACACGGCTGCTACAGTAGGTCCTGAACTGGCACTAGTGGGAAAAGCTTATTGTTGGATCCCACCACTCTGACGTCCAGTACACTATGTTCTACTGTGTGTAATGAGTAAGTTCACGTTTGAGTTCATCCAGCAATTCATCAGGCCATAACCACCCTGTCTGCCACCAACAATCATTCCACGGTCAATGTCACTTAGATCACATTTTTTCCACATTCCGATGGTTGATGTGAACATCAACTGAAGCTCCTGACCCGTATCTACCTCATTGTATGCACTGCCACACAATTGGCTGATTAGATAATCGCATTAATAAGTAGGTGTAATAAAGTCATATTCCTAATAAAGTGCCCGGTGAGTGTAATTCAAACATCCCTGTGCTTGTAGATTCTGTGGTTGTATCATGGGAAAACATGGCGTAGTGCAGTGGTTCTCAGAGAATGATATGAAAGCAATAGCCCAACAATACTGCAATGCACGTTCTCACAGGCTTCATCCAGTCTCTCATTATGGTTTTATTTGCAGCAGTGTGCCATGTTAGCAGGATTTAAGAAACATACATTTAGTTTTGAGTGATTCACAAGGAATAACTTAGTAGAAATGGGACATTTGTGTCAAAAATGTTCTTTGTGCGATAACTACATAACCCCAACATGTGATAATTGGTACTTCTCTTGTATTCTGGGAATCATCCACAATATGCTGGCCTGGCAGAGAGGATCTGCTTCTAGTTTCATTTCACGTCCCTTGAGTGATGTTGCATGAAAATGGTCTGCCAGTTTATAATGGATCCATAGGTGTGCAAGGCTAATACGTGCCAAATAGTACCTCAATCTGCTGATGCACACATCTTCTTCAATGCCCTGTACAACACTCACGTAATTGGAAGGGTTCAGAAACTTTGCTATATGTGCATGAAACAAAGTGTCCGTTCAGGAAAGAGTTGTAAAACTGGCTACTCAGAAGGTAAAGGAGCCTGTTGGGGGGGGGTTGAATGAAGCCTCAGATACAGGAAACGTGAGTACGGTAGAGTACTGCGTCTCAACCCACACAAAAGAGCTTTACCGGACATGTCTCCTGTAGGAGATGAGGCCCAACTATGAATTACTGACACATGGATTTTCTTGCATTCATTTATGCAGCATTATATAATTTGTCAAGTATTTATGCAGAAGCGTGCCAAGTGTTAATCTCACTTCTGTACTGCAAACATAATCTTGTCGTGTCGGGGGTCAAGAGTCTGGTCAATTCAGAAGAATATTGCTTACCATTAGACTGTACTGAGGCAGAGCAGCGCTGGGTTATGTTTTTCTAGGCATACACACCTTATCATTGCATGAGAATATCCATCGCTATCCTGCAGTCTGCACAGCACAGACTGATGTGAAAGACTGAAGTGACTTTCTGCTTTAAAGAAAGTGGTCTCATGATGAGGCAACCCTGGGAATTATTTGCAGTATTATGTTAGCAATTTGGTTGGTTTAAAATGAAATAAACAGAAATAAACATGTATTACATGTATTGCAGCCAAAATGAAAACGTATCATTTCATTCACCAACTTGTGAATTTAGTGTTCCATGTAGCTGGTAATAACAATGTCGTTAAATTATATGTTAGGCTTGAGATTGTGTGACAACATACAAATATGAGGTGTAGGAGTGTGTAAAAAAAATATATATAAGTGAACATTGAACCCTCCTTAGGTGTGTTGTTCCTGCCAATTATATTCATACTATTCTAAGCTTTTGGATACTGTGGACTAGAATAGTAATCTCACAGTATGTATTGCCATGACTGAGGAGCAAACTGATTCAGTGCATATTGTGGACCATTATACTGTAGTTATTCAAAGACCCTTAAAAAAAATGTAAAGCAGTAGAGATGAAAAATGAAATAGGCATGCCAGTATTGAAAGACAAATCCCCAATCCTGTTTTTAGAAGACATTTCAGTCAGACTGCGTATGGCCACTGTGTTCAAAGCATTCATTTCTTTACTGACTGACTAACTAGACTATATGTAGCTATGTGCAGAAGAAAATGGGTGTTTTTTTTATTTATTTTATTCTATAGATTCCAGATATTAAATATGCTGCCGATTAAAGGGCTGCCCTTTACTCCTGAATTATATATACAACAATGTCATTATATGGGGGATTATGTGTTCTTGGAATTGGGTTTATTCATTTTCCTGTCAGTGATGGGCTTGGAGTTCCCCAGATAGCAGACCTGAAAATTGATTTCTGACAATCCATGATTCACCCCCCCAGTACCACTTCTTTACTGACACTTCAACAAATCAAGGCATCTGACAGCTCCTCGTAGCCCACTCCACACAAACAGCCATTATTTCTTCAGAAAGCGCCTTTTGTCTTGTGAAAAGTTTAAAAGAGAGCACATTTCTCTAAAGATGAACTATAGTTTAAAAATGCAGAGTGACACTTCGAAGCACCGGGCAAGAAGTGGGAAGCGCCTTTTCCGATGTATAACATTTAAAACCATTTAAAATGCTTTATCTAGTTTTTCAGGACTATTATGGTTGTTTTAAATTGGCCGTTTTGGTTTCTGTGTTCGACCTGCTCTTAATTTAATCTCCAAACAGTCTGTCTCCTGCTCAAGATAAATGAGGAGCAGCACCGGTTCTTAAAATGTTTTAGATTTGCTTCAAGTTTTTTTGGCCTATTTTGTTAATAAGCACAAGTGTGGTCATGCTGTGTATCGGCTGTAGTATATTAGTCATGCAGTTACCATCCCAGAATACTTTGTTTTTTTAAGCTAAATCTAAATGTATCATTGTATTGATGTGGTTTAAGGATTGCAAAACCTTCTCTACCAGTAGGCATTGATGAATCATCCACTCAGTTTTTTTAAAGAAACAGCTCCTTCACATTAGCCCCAATGAACTTGATGAACTGAACTAATGTACTATTTTTTGTTTTGGTGAAATGGTTTGCTGTGGAAAAATCTAATCCTGGATGCATTATCAATCAGAGACAACCGGGTACCAGAATGGAAAATGGACCATGCACAGTGCAAAGAAGCGATGTATAGCTAAGCTTGCCCATCTGTGTACATTATAAATAATAATGTATTTTAGGTTCCATAAAAAGTACCATTCCTTGTGCTGGCAGGTGTATACAAACGTTGCTACAGCTAACAGGGTCTGCTGCAGCAATATCACCACCTCCACAACTGTGTCAAAGCTGTAGAATGCTTGCACCCACACACTGCTGTCATTGTCCTTAGAGACTTTAATCTTACAAATGTAACAAAGAATCTCCCCAAGTGAAAATGAGTCCTGACTATATTTATAGATTAGACACCAGTGGCAATACAATTTGATCATGGAAGAACATTATATTATGCCAGGAAACATACGTTTGGTGTAAATACTAATCATTTCATCGTTGAGCCTGTAGCATAATTTATTCTGGCTAAGTACAAAGATAGTCAAATGATTCATTCAATGTTTGAAAGCAAATGCATAATTTACTGAACTGTGGTCATATGTACCAGAGGATTGAAACATATGTTTGTAATAATGGTTACTAGAGTGGGTCCAAGAGGATGAATGCACTGATGTTCTGAGACCTGGAGCCCAGCACCAAGGTGATTTAAGGGTTCAGTTGCTAATGGCACCTAAAGGCTTTTGAAAGGTCTCCAGATGATCATAGTAAGAAAAAGACAAACTCAGCTATGAATGGTAAACCCTCTCATCCATGGGTTTCAGTCCTGGAGGGCCAGTGTGTATGCAGGTTTTCATGTCCACCAATTACATTGGCGAAGAGAGCCAATTAGCTGTATACACTGACACAGGTTTATAGGTAGATTAGATTGGAGTAAAACATTTCATATAGGGAGTCATATAGGGAGTCATTCATGCATGTATTTTGTCATCTGGATATAGTATGACCTTTTCAAATCTGATGGGAATAAACAGCCATCATGAAAGAAACGTGACGCTGTGTTTTCATAAGATGCAGAGTGACTTGCTGATGGCTGGTGTGACGGTTTTCTGCACGGCACCCGAAGAGACAAGACTGAACGGTGAGAGAGTTAATCTGCGTGCTTCAGGTTTGCACATTTCAGTTCCTTATTGGAAAAATGTGCCACCGGTTAGTGAAGGTCCGCACGCCTACGTCGCCATTGGCAACAAATGTGGATAGGTTAACGATGCTCAAACACACAGATCTGATCGGATTGCTTGTAGCAAAGTTTCATGCTGCTGTAGCAGCTACACAACATCACCGCTGTGTGTTTTGTTGCCAGTGATGTAAGAGGAGTCGGAAATCTGATCAGACTAAGACACATGTCTAGAAATCCACCCAAGAATGTAATTTAAATCTGATGAGGAAAAAACTGTGTCTGTCGTTTTTTTGCTGTCCAGACTCAAACGGTAATTGAGTGATTCCAAAATGGCAAAAATCTGATTTGGTCAGAGAGCCTAAGTATTTTGACTAGACAATCGACTAAATTAGCCCTAATCCATCATAATCAATATACTCAAAAGTAAAATACTGTGCTGTCGAGGGTTGTAGCCACAATTTAATGAGTGACTGACTTCAGGGCATATTGGCTCAATTTCTTATAAATTAAAACCAAGACAATAATGATTGGCAGAGGTAGAAACCACAATTATCTAAATAAATACTCATAGGCCTTTAACTGAGGCCTCATATTACCTTTAACTAAGAATTGTATTTTATATCAGTTGAGATAGTTGCTAGAGATTGAGCAGATAAAGAATGCCTTTGAAATTATCACTGCCATCTGGCACCTTGGTTATCCAGCTTCATACTTGATATCCATGCAAAGGTGAACAGCCAAACTGTTGTCATAATGGCGGTATGACCAAAAAGGATAGTTGACAAGTTCACATCTGTTTGTGAGGACTTTCAGAACAGAGCAGCTGTTCCATTCAGTGGTCAGTTTCAGGGTGCTGTTTCTCACCGTCATTGTGTGGATCTACCAGATGTTCATGACTGAATGGCCTTTCATCTCCATATGGACAATTCTCTGGCAGACTTCTCCCTCTCTTTTTCTTATGATAATTTGTGGCATTTCACAGTTACTTATTTTTACTCCTAAATTAAATTTGTCAAACTTAAGTGTGAAAAGTAGTTTTTCCCTGGACACCTTCAGAATAAATATTGATGGCAATGGGTGAGATCTTGTGAAATATGCATCTAGCTTTAACCATTTTGGAAAGAAAATGAATGCATTACCCTCTCACATCATCAAATAATGAGATTGTGCCCAATGTTTGTCCTTTAGTTATTCTGATTGTACAGATGAATTTTAAAGATGTTCTTGTGAAGGGTCTGTGGCAATTATCCATGAATATCTTGGTCCATAATTAATCTTCTATGAATACCAATCATTATATCAAACACCTTATTCAGTGTACATCAAAATGGCAGGCCACCATTTTAAAACAAACATGGTTTATGCATTACAGAGTGATTACTAATTAATGCATATGCACATAGATGAAGGCTGATACAAGAACCATTGGTAAATATAGTGATTACTAACCCTCTGAAACATGAAAAATGAATGATTAAGTCTGAGTTAAGTCAAAGGTATGGAAAGATGTTAACTGAATTCAGGGCTAAGTATGCTTTTTCGGAGTTTCAGGTTAACAGTTGAATTGTAATCCAGCCCGGTGTTTTTACATTTTAAGGTCCTCATGTGCTGCACTGATCTCTACAAATAATTTTTGAAAGACTTGTTTCTTAAAGACGGAGTGCATAGCCAAAGATTTAACCAACAATCGGAAGGACAATCTAACAGTATGTGCATGGCAACTTTTAAGCAAAAAGTGTATGTCGTTCATACCAGAACACACCAGAACCATTTGCTCTGGCAAGTCAATTTCATTGGTATAGAAATACTTCAGAAAAACATTGTCTCGTCCCCCTCACAAATAAGTGGACAATTGGTTGCTCATTGTGAACCCCCTCTCTGCATGAAACCAATTTTCGCAGAAAACCCATTGGACTCCAACAAATAGAGGGCACCTACAAATACGAACAGAGGTCAAAACACTCAAGCTGGCAGATATGGAATCATTTTGTGAGTGACAAGTAGAATTTGTTATGATGTCTTTTGCATCCACTGAGTCTCTGCAGCAAAGAAACACTTTGGTGCTGCATAGTTTCTCAAAGACCGAGGCATAACTGATCATATATTGTAAAATGTAAACAGATAATGGCAAAATCAACAGATGACATTAATTCACAGTAATTTGTCTGATCTTTCCCCCGAGGTTGCATTTAGCAGAAAAGGGGCTTGTATCATGAAGCAGGCTAAGCCAACTAATTTTGGGCTTAATCCTGAGTTTCTGGCATCATGAAAGTTGCTCTCTTTGATTGGGCAAAATCCCTACATGTGACTAACTGTATGCTGCTGGGCTTGACTGCTCCAGAGCCAAGTGCACAACCCATCTAAAGACATTGCACCCTGACTGTAAAAATGGCATATGCATTACTGGAGGTTCCCATTTATGGAAGCATAATCCCATTATTAGTCAAATTAAAATACAAAATTGGCAATTCCATTTAGTCATGTAATGTGCAAAAAATTATGACACAGCCCAATTAAAATGCAAATGGCCAGTTTTGTAGAGTTATGGGAAATGTATAACAGCACTACAAATTCTACAACTACAATATCAAATATTTGCGATTAATTAAGCATAAAGCGCTCAGAGTCTGTTTTTCTTCATTTGTATTTTTTACTCTTGTAAGTTAAATTCATTTGCGAGAGGGAATACATGCATGATAAGTGGAATCAGTGAAACAAGGAGTGAGTGCAACAGAGATAGAAACCATGGTACATGTGGAAGTAACCAGTAAAGCTCAACTTCCCTTGCCGATTAAACCCATTTGATTGATTAGGTATTAAATTAAATGTAGTACTTCAGTATTAACAATATTTTTGTACACAATGTAACCAAGAACATTTACAATCACATAAAATGTCTGAGACACTGTGAAGCACAAATATAGTTCAGGTTTATTTACAGCTTACCACTCTGAAAGATAACTCAAGGGAACAAGCAACATAAACCATGCTTGCATTGCATGTAAAGGTGTTAAACAATTTAAATAATTTAAAAAATACAAGAAAGACATCTTAGAATCAAGAATCAAGTAAAACCCAACTAAATTTGATCATGCGTAATAACTTACTTAATATGTACACTTACATAAATGAGGAATAAATCGGTTAAAAAAAAAACATCCAAAGTTACCATCAGAAGATGACCAAAGAGACCAGAAAGCCAGAATTTGCCAGAGAATTACCCTTCCAACATGCCATTACAACAAAAGAAACTGATATCGGTAGCAAATATGAAAGAAACACACAGCAAATAATGAACCTCATCTGCTGCAAAATGCAACTCCAAACTCATTCAACCAAAAATAACCTCTCCTTCAGCGCTGAAGGGATTGAGGATCTTGGCTTTGATTAGGTGATACCAAGTAGAGAAAACAGGCTGAGAGCAAAATACTCCTTGTGATCAGATCAATTTGTAACAATGTGATGGTGTATCAATCATAAACATTGCTGCACAACTTACTGTTCATCTCTTCCATACACCTCATTGTAAAAATTGGGTATTAACAGAACACCAACATGAATCCCTCATAAAAGCCTGGTTGGGAACACATTTGTGTGGTGCACAAATTACCACCCTATTGTGTTGGTTATTATTAGACCAATGTAGCAGCCCTCCCATGTCCCCCCTCCAAATTGTTCATGCATAGAAAGGACACATTGATTTCATTGTCTCACTTTATATTACCATCTTAACCAAGCATAACTACTGCAGAAAATGATTTGCTGGCTGTCAAATGTTTTGGCTTTGTACAACCACTTAGTTCCTGCATTGAATAGAAGTAGGCAAGAAACACACGAGGCTGAATGCACTGCACTCACTCTACACAACGTTTATGCTTGTTTACCTCATTTACATTATGGATTGTTTATGTTTGTAACAGTGTGCATCTTCACATACACGTATACATCACATTGCTTATGACGCTCAGCCCATTGTTTCTTCTCATCCACCATAATTACACAGGGTGAACAATTAGACGTGTTAAAAATAAACCGATCATGATCATTTTAAGGCCTAATGGAACTGGACTTCACTTGAGATCATGTTGTAGAAGCGGCTTTCCACAAAACTGCCATTCCTCTCAATTTTGCTGCAAGGAAAATATAATTATTCTGAAAATTCCGTCCGATCATCTGTCAGTGACGTGAAGCTGAAGTGTGACTGGGTTATGCAGCAAAACATTGAAGAAAAATATAAAATGGTCCCAATTTCCATTCTGTGTGTGTCCTCTGTTGTCAGAATATTTAGTTGCGCTTAGTTTGACTGCACATTACTGTGTTGTAATTAGTCTCATCTCGCTTTCAATGGCAACTTGGTTTGAATCATATCATAATGTTGTTAACAATGATGTAAGGCTTTGAAAATTCCCTTTTAAACCCTCCCTAATGTATAATTTCTCATGCAAATGAGAAGGGCTGTTAGCATTCTAGGAGCAAGAGAGATAATTGCTTCCGTCCTTTTGACTGTGGCATGTTCTAAAACTTAGAGCTCAATTACTACAGCTTTAAAACTTAAAATTGTGATGCATGCATTAGGCAATCAAAATTGTTATTATTTCCTGTATGTATGGTACATCCCATTCCATGTGTACTCTGACACCAAGGGAATGCATGAGACATGGTTTCTAAATATTAAGGATGTTTAATAGTCTGGGCGGGTATGCCTATGAGACTATGTGGAAGCATGTACAATCATATTTAAAATAATAAAAGAACAGAGGCTATACAAATGGCTCAGAGCTCATAATAAGACTAGAAAGAAATGATAATTAATCTCCAACAAAACTGGAAAACTGTTTTTTCCAGCAAACTCCAGTGCCCATTATGTAAACAGAATAAGTGTTTAAAAGTGTAAAATTGTTAAAAGATTAGAAGTATATTTAAAGCAGGCCTAAAGTACAGTTATTTTGAATAGCTACTTTGGGCCAAATAGCATGCAATGAATGCCATAATCCCTCATTCAAGTGAAACGTAATAGATATTGTAAAGGTATATACTACTTCCAGTTTCTGGCTCTGTTGTTTACAAATACGTTGCCTAGTTTTGGATGAAGGCTTTTCTATTTTTCTGACCTATCCAGAGTCTGTGGAGTACCACACATGTGGCCCTAAAGCTGTCCGTCTCATGAGTGCTGTGGCCTTTGATTCACCATTTTGAGGTCCTCCAACCACATTAAGCAATCTAAAGTTCAGTGAGTCAGAGGCTCAGCTGCAAAGAAAATGACCTCCATCGCAGTGTCAGATGTTATATCTGGTCTCATTAAGAAAAGGTTCAAGACCCTCACCCATGTCATACCAAAATAAGTGATCCGGTGCCATCTCAACGAGTGGGCCCTACTCCCTCCCTGTCTTTCAGTGCTGTAGCCGGGAATGTTCTGAATCAGTGGTTAGCACTAACGCCTCACAGCAAGGAGGTCCTGGGTTCGAATCCCTGTCGGCCGGGGCCTCTCTGTGTGGAGTTTGCATGTTCTCCCCGTGTTCGCATGGGTTTCCTCCGGGTATTCCGGTTACCTCCCACAGTCCAAAGACATGCAGGTTAGGCTGATTGGAGAGTCTAAATTGCCCATGGGTATGAGTGTGTGAGTGACTGGTGTGTGTGCCCTGCGATGGACTGGCGACCTGTCCAGGGTGTATTCCGGCCTTTCACCCAATGTATGATGGGATAGGCTCCAGCCCCCCTGCGACCCTGTTCAGGATAAGCGGGTTAAGATAATGAATGGATGGATGGAATAAAAAAATATAGGTCTATGATTGAATGAAATTCCATTACAACCAGGGCTTGAATTGTTGTTGAATGCAAGGAGTACCATTCTCTATGTTAACAGAAATTGGAAAAGCCGTCCACCATGGTATGATAAGCAGTTCTAAAATTAAACGCATTGATTCACTATGCATGTGAACTGTGCTGAAGCAAATGAGTGTATCGTTGTGATGTCACAACTTTAAGGAAGTCCAAACATTTCCTTCATACAGATTGTGTGGATTTATTTGGGGACTGTGCATTTTTATACATTCATAGTGTTTTTATAGCACCTTCAACTCCTTTATAATCCACATAAGGGAAATGTAATTTTCCACAATATTGGACCTTCAAGGTGTTTTATGCAACTAGCCACTGGTACCTAGAGCAGAACCAATGGATGGTGCTGTTGCAGAACAGATTGCTTTTTATTTGTTACACAGTTGGATGTTTGCTGATAAGATGCCATTGCATATTGGATATTGATCCACTGTGGTAAGAAAACAATGTTGCCCAAGTTATATTCTACTCTGCGATATCTCAGGATAATCATTTTAAATAATGATAATTATGCATTATGCGGTTTGTTTCTCATTCCTTTAATCATCCTCCATATATTGCAAGACTCTTTGAAATGCCCTGTGTACAGTATTTGCATCTCTGGCTGTGCATTACAAAATTAAGATGAAAGAACATTGGAGGGCAAGGGCCTGCAAAACAAGCTATGTCTGTGAGGCCTAGTCGCTGTGGGGAGTTTGGCCCATGTCCGAGCAGGAAGGCGAGACGGAGTTGGAGAGGGAGTCCAAAGAGAACGGCAAAAGAGATTGGTGAAGAGACAAAGATCCAAGAGGCCAAGGGAGTGGACAATGGGAGATTGCAAGGTTTATTGCTTCCAGCGTTACAGTCTTGGTTTAACTGTAACTAGCCGTCACGCCGGGGCAGTGCTGTAAGCGTCACGGAAGTTCCCTGTGGAATCCTGGGAAATGTGGTCCCTGCTCAGGATGTTACTGTTGACGTATTGCTCATTAGAGTCATTTCATTTAACTACCCTTTCTTTGGAAGAGTACTTGGAATACATGTTAAAATCCCAGCTGCACAGGAGCTGGGTTTTTATCTGAATCATCCAAATATTCCTATAGCACCGCCTACAATACTGAGACCAGGAGCCCCTCTGTGCTGCTCTTTGTTTCCATCATAACTCTTAACTTGTAATGAGCTGCTAATTGTTGTTAATTAGACACTTTTAATGTCTACTCCCGGATGATTTAACCTCTTAAGACCACATTATGTTTGAAACAGTGGTGTCTCATGAAACAGCACTGTCCCTTACGGCAACTAATTTAAAACTTCTGCACAATTTACAACGAAACCATTATATGTTCACCGCAATGGCAGTTTTCAGGCCAAGTAATGTAATGACAGCCAAATGTATCTGATCAACTTCCAGTATTTGAACTAAAGGTCCCCAAGTACTATCGCTTCACAGAACTGCCCCAGCCCAATCTGATGGAATATGATGAACTGTACTTTAAGTTTTTCCTTCCAATACATCTAGAATAAAAATGTCAAATGCATTGGTTTGCTTTCGCAGAAAAAGAAAAAAAGAAAAGTAAAATGAAAGCTACAAGAACTGAGCATAATCTCAATTATGCTTGTCATTACAGTTCTTCTGTTCGGCTAACAGTTGGCAAATGTGAATTGTTTATATGTAACAGTGACATGACCACTGATGTTAGACATTTTTTTCCCCATCATAGACCACTTGCCATACTGGAAATGATGGTGCTTTTTTTCTGACACATGTAATTGTGTTATAAATGACTGCATATGTCTGATATATGTTGTATGATTCATTATTATCAAAGATGAAAAACTCAGAGCGTGCACACACTAATACTAACTAATACTGCACTAACACTAATACCCCACTTTTGGATCTACTCCGGCATAAACAATAGGATCTGCCATCTGCAGATGGGCTGGTGTGCTGAAACCATAGCCAGGGATCCCGTACACCTCAAAGACCTCAGCTCAGTCATTTCCATCTGCTATCTGCATAGCAACAGCTCGGGGGCAGCCAAGAACCCGCAGAATAAAATTCACCTACAGCCATTGCCATCTCCAACTCTATGGATCCCCACTTTCACAATTCACCCATTCTCAGGATTTCACCTCAAGTATGCCACATCTGAGGACAATGAGGCCCTCGTGTAAAATATACAGTACACAAACCATTACCAGTAGTACTGGTGCATTTCCCTTTGGTGACCTCAGTCCACGGTTAACCAATCTTTTCCATGTCTATTGGTATTTTATTAATTTTACTCTTAATGATAATTTTCTTGGAATGAGCAGGTTAGGTAAACTGATAAAAAAAATAAAAATAGTTCAGCTATGGAAACAAAAAGGTAAATTCCACATACATTTACAAGCCATGCTCTGGGAGTAATTAAAATGGTAATGTGGATCAATAGCAAAGTCATGAGAGAACTCTGAATTTACAGTATCAGTTCTCACTCTGGTCTGATAAGACCTATATACAAGAGTAGCACTCAGTCATTCATTATCTGGAAGTACAAGTTGGACCTTTTGATCTTGAATTTTGATGTGGTTTCATGGAATTAAATAATGGTCTGTGTAATATAAAGCATAGTGGTATCTGCATAAAACAATTAAATGTACTAAGGGAACATACAAGGTATTTAAATGATAATTTCTGTGAGCAGATGATGGTGAATTTAATTTAGCCCCCCCATTTTTTAACGATAACCCTACAGCAAAGCAACAAAGAAGATCTGAGGTAATGCCTTTATTCAGGTGGTCTAAATGGGTTGTTCAGATTTGCTCTTGGCTGTGGAACAATTTGACTTGGCATTCATTAGCATATCCATCTGTACAACATTAAAATGATGACAAAGGAAGCATTTTGTGAAATTAAAACCTTTGCAGTGATATGGTAATGAAATGTAAAATGTATCATTAGTAATCATTTGATAAAATACTTCATTTTCCCAATACAGTAAGCATTTTGAGATCAAGAGAACACACAAAACCCTGCAGCTTAAAGAATTCCATAAAAACCTCCCACTCAGTGGCAGTGTAGTTTAGCAGCAAGCATCAAAACAAAATCTGTGTGAAAGCACTTGATGACTCATGCTGCATTCGCTAGATCTCCATCTCATACCTTTCAACCACAAAGTCAGGAGCGGGTTGATTCCAATAAGGAGAAATACTGCATTGCTAAATTAAATCAATTTCACTGATACATTGTGCCGTACAAACTTTCTGCATTCTGAATTCAAACAAAAAAAAGTATGCTAGGATTTGATGACCAATGGTACAAACATGAATTTAAAATGTAAAAATCTGTTATTAGATGTCCCGCAATAGGAGACAATTAAGTTAATCTATTCTCATCTCAGCAACCAAAGTGCTTATTCTAGGAATTAAATCATTTCCAATGCTATTCCTTAATGTTATGTTGCAAATGGTTCCATGATAAGACTGACACAGAAAGACTGCATGCTTGACAAAACCAAAAGGAACATCATTATCGGTTTTGATATCCAATAATATATATATATATATCTATATCCCCCAAAATAAAGCTATTGCTCTCCAAGGCTGTCAGTTGATCCAGGTTGTCAGTTACTAATGATGAGCTGCATACACATTTGTGCATCTGCAAAATTTTTCAGTTAGGCCAGCTGGAGAATATATTTATCTACCAAAAAGCAGAGAAAGTTCTGAGCAAGAGAGATATCTATTGGGAATAGATTCAGGGGAAAATGAGGATCCAATTAATTGGAAACATATTTTGCAAAAGTTCTCGTAAATAAGTCAAACCAATGGGGACTGTGCTTCCAATTACATGTGCATATAATTCCATTAAAAACCATTGTTTGCACAATTTGGAATATCTACTGCAAGATTGTGCATATATTTTCTTTGAAGTACTCGCCAGGGTAGATGCAGTTTCGGTTGAAGCAGTCTTGCCATTTTAAAATCTTTGAAGCACATTCCACATGCCCCTCTGCAGTGTTCTGACAGACACCTGAGGAAGCTGCATCAGTACATTACAGTCCATGGGAATAGCCTTTGAAGAGATTACATCTGATAGAAGTTTTCAATGAGGCTCAGAGTGACAGCCATGAATCTGTTTGCAGACAAACTGGAAACAAAATGCTGCCACTCAGCTTCTGATTTTAGATTCCCCATCTTAAACATTTTAAAGGAAGCAGTTTCATGAAAAGCCAAGGGAACCACAGTATCTGCCATACCTCAATTGTTGGGATGCAATTGGGAATCATCTTTAAATGCTGACTGAATGAATATAAAAAATTAAAAGAAAACTGACATTGACTTCCTGCTTAATGCTGTCTTGGTGATTAAACTAAAGTTTGTTTTTTCTTGCGGCAAATGAGAAGCCCCTTTAGATGGGATGGAATGCTTATAGCTAATCTTAGCATTATTATTCCAATGAATGAAAAAAAAAGTTATACTTACATTAGTATAAATTCAGTTTTAAATTACATGCAATAAACAATGTCTCTGTCTTTGTCACATTGTAGATGGTAACATGGGTATCAAATAAAACTAATAGGGTACTAATGAAGATGCATTATTTATCAAAAGGAAATGCTGCAATATACACAACATCCCAGTAATGTTTGCAACACAAACCCCATTCAAGAAGTTTTTAACATTCATTTAATCATCACAAATATAAGCCAGCAAAGATATTTGGTAGGTCAGCACTTTTCTATTTTTATTAATGTATTTATTCTGAAACTAAAATACAACTAAAAGTACAAAAGTCAAGTCAAGAATCCTTCATTGCCAAATATGGTCTAAGCAAATGACATTTCAGATGCAATCCCCCAGAGATGCACTAGCCAAAGGCAGGTAAATTAAGTGGGCACTGACTGAGACTTCAGTGGACCTGGGACACAAGGCCACTGGCTTCTTTGGCAATTGTGGTCTGAACTGTCCTGATCAGGGGCCAAGTGAGTCTCCCAAGACCAGCCAGTGCTTCAAACATCACTTTGTGGATGAAAGAAGGAAAATAAGTGTGAGGACAGAATGGGCACAACACAATCACCATGCAACAGAACAGCCAGGCAGTGTTTTCCCCAGGCAGAACAGGAGGGGGAACATGCTGTTTCTGATCTGCTTGCACTGGTTTTCGTCAAAGCCTCAGGGGGAACCACCAGCTCTTAGTAACCATAGTTTCAGAAGTCATTCACACAGCATTGGATCGAATTGTAACGCATACACACTGTTAGTAGAGGTTAATATACTACTATCAAATGATTTTGAATACCAAATCCCACTTTTTTTGTGAATTGCCTGCAGTAAACCTTTAGGTTGTTGCAATTCTTCTTTTCAATTTTCAGAAATGAGAACATTGCCAACTAATAATGAACCAAATTATAATTTTGCCATGAGCCAGCATATACAATACCGCCATGACTGGTTGAATTTGTTGATGGATGGGAGATCTGGGAAAGAAAATCACATCTAGAAGTGGTTCTGGTACTGGTAGCAGTTGTAGATCTACATTTATTATGAGATGTTGCAGAGGTCCTGACTTCCCATAGTCATTAAAGTCCCCGCAGCATTTATAGTAATATGTAGATTGTTCCCATGTGTCCTTGAAAAAAATAAAAATAAAAATAAAGAACATTCATCAATAATTTGGCTGAATCATTGACCAGCCCTGGGGTCAACACAATGTTACCATTTTCTTCCCAATGTATAACGTTCACATGCATCACCCTTGAATTTGATGGTGACATATTAAATAATTAAAACTGGAGAACGGTGAAATTAAACTGGTGAAATCAGATGCTATCCAGAAGAAGGAACATCAGTCAAATGTATTGATCCAATTTTGCAAAGCATTTTGTTTATCATTTCTCAAAGATCTTGCTGGATTCCGCTCATCACTCTACATCTCCATTTTCAATGTTCCTGAAATAACTTTAGTTTTCAAGGGACTGTGGTCGTTTCCATGAACTTGATATTTACACGCTTGACATTTTGGCAGTATGGCACAATTCATCATGCCGCGAATAGCAGTAAGCTTACAGTTTGCAGTATTGATTTGGACACATCCCAGTTGAGAGGGTCTAGATCATGGTCTAATTTCACTTGGAAAATAATTTCACAAAATGATCAGAATTGCCCTTGATGTAGGATTCAATATGCTATAGTATGTATACTGATAGTAGTCTATGACAGATGACCAATGGACCTTCAGCAAAATCTGATGATTTAGCTCAACTCATTGATCAGACGATTAGCCTCCTAGAACTACTCAACTAAATAAACAGTTACCCACCAATTTTTTATGATATATTATGATAAACATATTGAAATATCTTTGGAGGCTTCGTGGATTCCATCATGTGAACCTTATATTAAAAGTACCATAGACATTTAATTTTAGTGAGGAAGAAAATGTATCAGGTAAACATTAAACAATTGTGACCTTTTTATGTTCATCCCCCACATTTACAACTGCTTCATCAGCAAGATCAGTCGCCATTGGCATGCAGCTATTTTTAATGTTTAACATGAGAAGGGATAAGAGGCTACAGTTTCAAGGAGAAACTTCACAATCCATCTGTCATTCTATTTCCTTAGATCACTTCTCACTTAGGCCCTTGTGACATGCAAAAACCCATGCATATTGGATAACAAAGACCCATTAGATGGCCATTTAAAGCTCTCAGCTACCAATGCCCCTTGTAAAGAAGAGCAGACTCTTAATTAACCTCCATCTTTCTGACATAAAATCTCCAAACATGTGTGTGTGTGTGTGTGTGTGTGTGCGCGCAAATCTTCAAGCACAACTACTTCCCTGTCTGCAATCTGGGTAAATACCTAGACCCAAATGATTTTCAAAAATGACTAAAACTGATTTCACTGAAATGTAACAATTTCTTGCATTTCATTCCAATACTGTTGTGTAATGGATATAATTAGTCAAATTGAATAATTTAAATTAGTTTAATTACAACTGAGAAAACGATCAAATTTTAGTATTCAAACCTAAAGAGAATAGATGTTTTTTCTTAGACTTGTTTATGGTACAGCATGTATTTTTCAAATCTTGTACACGCTACAGGGTGCAATGCGATGGTAACCCAAGTGCAAGTGTCATCACAAGTTTCTGAGAGATGCAATGACCCTTTTCCCTCTAGCACTTTGACTGTTGAAATAGCAAACGGCTACATATTTGGGTGGGTTGGTCTTTAACTGAGGTGTGGTGAATGCATGAGCAAATGGTTATAATCTTCCGGATAAAGAAATGGAGAATTGAGAGATTGAGATGAGACTGTGCACCATGGTATGATTACATATGATACCACAATATCCCAAAACAAATATCTTCAGAATGAAGGAATTAAGTCATCAGAATGAAGGGTGAAATAGGGAAAAATCACTATGCTCATCAAATTGATTGAGCCATGAGTACAAAGCATTAAGATTCCCACATTGAGAACTGAACATGCCTTTGCAAAGTGGGTTCATTTTTCCTCTCTCGGGGTTCTGGGGATTGGACAATGAATCCTGCGGGCCGATTGATTGGAGCCGTATTGAATGATCCGAGTTGTGCTTGCAGCCATGATGGCTGCCTTTCACCCATCCCTATCACAGACTGTAGACTGCTCTACACAGCTCCCCCAAATCCCGATGACACTGTCTCCCTATGCTGAAGGTCAACTACAAATGCATTAGGAGTGTCTGAAGCAAAGCTGCTTTCACAAAGCAAGCCACCCCTTGTACTCGGTGGTACCTGTCAGTGTCCGTTTACTGTAAGAATGACCCCCTTTCTGGCTTGTCGAAACCTCTTTGTAGCAGGTAGCAGGGTAGGGAACATGGGAAAAAAGCCCCGGAGCAGGATTCAGAACAGTTTGAGAATTGTGGTTGGCATTCTGTACATCCTAGCACAAAATACATAAAATACTTTCCAAGTGCCCTCTTGCAGATTCTTTTTTTTACCCCCTCACCATAATGATGAAACCAATTTATGATGAAATGTGCATACCCTTAAGAATCATGTGTTACCTCAGTCAGGGAATGGATTTTCTACTGTAGGTAGCTTGGAATCTGTATATATTATACATGGTACTGTATTATTATAAAATGATAAATTCAATGATTTCCATATGATTAATTTACTGAAATAAATAATGAATACTTCTTCAAAATCACTATTTTACCAAGTATTTTACCACACCAATGCTCAAGTTTAATCCAATAAATAATCAGCAAGCACTCATCTGATTTTATTGATCTGTGGCTTTGGATGGAAAAAGCCATACAAACTGATGTCATGGGAATGCAGTAACCTTAGCTATTAATTTAAGATTATAGGTATTTTTAAATCAGTCAGCTCCAATTTAATCTATTCAATCTGTTTTACAGCTAAGCTAAGCATCTGATTTCGCTAGCTAATTTGGTAGAAAGTTCTCCAGGTTAGCATGATACACATTTAAAACAGAACACTGTTTAACAACCTAGGAGAAAAAAGTATTAAAGTATTAAAGTATTATAACCCTTATTCAAGTATTAAACCCAATATGTAGCCAGGTACCTTTTGAGGCAAGTAATAATGGATGTAAAATAACATTTTAGCTTACAATAAGCATTGGTCTATGTTGAATCAAGAAACACCTTTCAGCAGTTTCAGTGTAGGCCAACCAACAGAGTACACAAACATAAACCCATGGTTAATGGCCAGCGAAAAGGCTTAGAATAGTCTCATCTCAAAAATATCTGGATGGTAAGGCAAAGCACACTGGGGCAAGGGACAGCAGGTAGAAGACATAATGGCAAAGAGAAAAGCGTGCAGGCTGGGGGATGTAGTGAGGCAGGTTTGTGCAGAAAAGGTGGATGTTGATGTATGTGGAGAGATTGTCAAATATTTTAAATAAAGCCACATATGGCAGATACTGCCATAGCTCTCTCCCTTCAGAAGCTTCTCAAAATGATGCACAGATAATATACTACTTGCATCCCAGATTTTTACCTGTTTGGATTTATTCACCTTTTGTATACAAATGTCATTGTTTGTAGTTGTAAACTCATTAAGGCCTGCTTGTATGTCTTCCCTTTTTCTGAGGGATTTTTTTTTTTTTTTCAATTTCAAGGCTTGCAGTTTAGAAAATAGTTACACGGTTATACTTCATTATATACTTAGTTATACTGTATTACAGTATAAAATAATTATCCATCTCACATGGCCCCCATCACACTCAATTTACCCATAACCACATCGTGAAAGTCTACTGGTGCTTGACTGCCATTGTAGCTTTATAGTGATGCATACGTGTTCCCCATCACAGAACT
Organism: Conger conger; assembly: GCF_963514075.1. NCBI lineage: Eukaryota > Metazoa > Chordata > Actinopteri > Anguilliformes > Congridae > Conger > Conger conger. Next base: position 18,528,142 of record NC_083774.1, read on the forward strand.
CCCTGGAGGGTATAACATTGTACGGTCTTATAAGCTAAATGTTTTAAAATGTTTAACAAACGCCATCTGAAAATGAAATCACCAAGTTTTCTTGATATAGCGATTCTCAGAAGATATTGCTTTTATTAGGTTTCACAACTGACCCGCCGTGTACATTGTTGGCACCCTTTCAGTTTTGGGGAGGTGAAATTAATTTAAAGTAGTTTTATTTGAAACAGTGCTGGCCAGCATTGTGCAACATTCATATGAAAGGACATGTTTTCAGAAACTGCAGTTTAAAGTGACTGCCCTCCCACGGCTAGTGATCTATGCACACGTGCATGCAGCACACCTCAATGCAAGACAATGCTGAGGGAATTCTGTAATGAAGTAAACATTCACAAGAAATTAAGACTTTTGATCAGAGCAGTCAGACTCTTGCCTGAAGATGGAGCGATGCATTTTGCTGACGATAGGTTCTCCCGTTCTTGTCACTGACAGGTGCACCACTCAGGAGAATCCTAAGAGCTGAGAGAAGGACTGGGCATGGTCCCCATGGGGCACTGAAGCTCTTAAGCATCCGCGCAGAGGCATTGGGTCACTAATGCATGACCGGAAAATCCAGTCCGGGAGGGAGGGGCAAGGCTTAAGAGCGGAGAGTTTCATCAAGATTTGGGAGGGGACAGTTGTTTTAAGGAACCTCCTGATGATATACGCCTGTATGCATGTTTGGAAAAAAGTTGTTTGATTTGTTTCCAAAGTCACAATCCTGAGGTTTAATAATTAAAATATAATGACAGTTTTAAAAATAAATAGTCTGGTGAAGAGAGGCATCACTTGATGGAATCTCACTTTATTCATGGAACATATGGTACAGCATGTATAAATAACCTACACCAAACATTAAGTCACAAGTTCAGAGTGCAAGCTGTCAATGGAAATGTTATTGGGTTACATTATCCCAAACAATAGATATTTGGTGGTATCCCGTGGTAAACCTTTTACCAGACATATGGTGCATATAAATGGTTGGCATTTATATAGCACCTTTATCTAGAGCGCTGTACAATTGATGCTTCTCATTCACTGGATGCTTTTTAGCGCAGAGGGTAGCACAGTTGCCTCACAGCAAGACCGGCCAGACCGTGGCTCAAACCCAGGTTTGCATGTTCGCCTCGTGTCCGGGTTTCCTCCGGGTACTGCAGTTTCCTCCCACAGTCCAAAGACATGCAGGTTAGGGACTAAAGATGAAAATTAGCCAACTCTGGTGCACAGTCCACAGTCAAAGTCACTTAGATCATATTTCTTCCCTATTCTGACATTTGGTCTGAAGAACAGCTGAACCTCTTGACCACATGTGCATGCTTTTATGCATTTAGTTCCTGCCACATGATTGGCTGAATAAATAGTTGAATTAACAAGCTGGTGTACAGGTCAACCTAATAAAGTGATCAGTGTATACTGTGGCATGCACCAGGTTAAAAATTGATACTTCATTTAAAATGTGCACTGAAGTTTCTTTCATCCGGTTAAACCTTTCTTTCATGCTGCATGGCGCTGCATAACCATTAGTGAATACAAGTCGCTTGCCTCATTTTTAAATAGCATTAAAACAGTAAGCCTCAAGTCAATGAAGTTGATGCAATTTAACATTAGTTTCTGTATAATGCTGCAATGATAGGACATGGATAGTGTAATAAAACTATTTATAGCGCTGCACAAAGTACTTTACAGAACATAAAGTAATGAGACATACATGCTCTTAAATGGCAGTGATGAAATGCTCAAATTAAGAAAAGCCAGATAGTAAAATTGTATCAATCATTAACATTGCAGAACTCAGTAGCAAATGCTTAGACAGACAAAAGCAATTTTGTAAAATGCAATTCTGCATTATGTGCTCCTCTGATGCAATCCTTAAGCAGCTCAGCTGGAGGACTACATCGTGAAGTGGGAACAGTGGCAGACAGAATATACTTAGCCTTGGCAAGCACTTTTCCTGCTTTTAAAGTTTTCCTTTAAGTCAAGACAAATGCAATGCATGCTTTTACTTGATTATGGATAGAAATAGAATTCCATCTTAATGTAAAATGTCATTAATAAGTACCAGTGCTAGAGGTGTGACATGGGTTTTAGGTCTGCATTGACATTCACTTCAAGTCATCTTTTCATTGGCAGCCCACCAAACAGTCCCACTGCCTGCTAATTTGGCAATAATTACAGTCTCCACATGACCAATGTGGAGAAAAGTCCAATCCTCCAATAATGGGTAATTTAAATGATTTTGATCACATTGTCTTTAAGACAATTGTAAAAGCTGACAGCAGAGATTGCCAAGATGACTGCCTGCAATAGGGCATTCCAACTCGGCAAAAACGAGACAAATTTGTTAAAAGGCCATCTTGATAATGCTTATCATGGAGTATTAACCTTGAATGACCGTTCCCATCTGATCGTTTTTCTCTGCTCTACATATCTGAATTTTTCTCGCTTTTCATGACGAGCTGTTTCTCATCCCCTAAGGTTGCACTCCGGTATTGAAGACAAACATTTATCACCCGCAATGCTTTGACAGTCCCCTGAGCATTTTGCAAGTGCAGGATCAACCATCCAATGCTGTATCCACATCTAATGAATACATAAAACTGTGCTCTTCCCCGCGGTGCAGTAGTCAGGTGTGACTCCAATCACAAAAGTTAGTGTGATCATGCTTCAGTTTTACTGTTTAAACATTTCATTTGACAACACGTGAAAGATGAAAGTTGTGTATTCAAACATCTTAAGTGATTTGATTAATAAAAGCATGCAGAGTTCAGGAGAAGGTCAGAGTCAAGCAAATTAATGGTACTGGCACTTGGCTTACCTGTAATATGACATTTGTGCCAAATACCCCGCCAATTTAAAAATAAAATTGTTGGGTACTTGCCAAATATTAAATTTTACCAATGTGGGTGCTCAGTGATTATGGAGCAAACAAGTCCTGGCTACAACAGGTTCTGTTCCCATTGTGGCGACCCGCTGGTAGAGAGAGAGGGAGAGAGAGTAAAATGGGTGAAAATACGTCTTTATTTTCCCCACGTGCCTTCAGGGCACTTCACAAGTCCAGCACCGACACGTGCTTTCTTTTCATGCACAAAACCATAAAAGAAAAGAAACTAAAAAAATATAAGTGTCCAAAAAATTAGGACCTCCACTGTTGGGAAAACTTCTAAAGAAACCGGTATTCAATTAGCCGTGTTCGTCCGCCTTGAATCCGCCGGTGGTTCGCTCTGTCCCGGCGGTGCCCTGGCCGCTGAAGCCGTCCTTCCTCGCCTAGTCGCCCGCCTTTGATGCCGTCTAGGCTCCGAGAGAGAGAGAGAGAGAGAGAGAGAGGTTAGCGAGCGCGTTGTTTTAATTGTCGGCTCACGTGAATCCGCGACTTTTGAGGGTTCGTCCGTGGGGGTTTCCTCCGCGTGCATGGGCTCTCTCGCCGTAAGTTAGCTCCGTCCAGGTTTCGTCAACCTATGCGTGTGCTCTGGCTCCGGATCTCTCCTCCTCCGTCATGAGCCCCGGGTTGCGTTTTTCGGCCCCTTTTGTAGACGCCGCCTCTCCTTTCCGCACTCGTGTCAGCTGTTCCTGCTTAATGCAAATTGTTCATTCACGTGCGGAATGCGGCCGCACCCGTCTCGCCCCGGGGGTTGCTGGCCATGGTGCTGATTCTCCTCCCGGTCTCTCTCCAAGGTGCCGTTCCCTTAGATAGGACAGGGGAAAATATTCAGAGTGAATCAGCATCCCCAACTCTTGGCGCCGGCGCACGGGCCGTTCCACCCCAGTGGTGTACCGATCCCTGGTCGGGCCACCACACCATGTCAACTCAATTCTTAGGCAAACCCTCACTTCATCTGCAGTCCCCAGAATTAGCCCACAATTACTTTAGGGGTGCTGATGTTTGCACTTGCCCTTGGAGACTAAAGCTCTCAAAACACTTGTGACACTATCCATGCCTACACAGCAAGCTGGTGGAATTTGGCTCAGTACAGATGGGGAGCTCACATATGGCACGACATTACATATCCACAGGCAGACAAGCATACAGGGCAAATCAACAAGTAGAAAAAAAACTAACTAAAAAAACTAAAAAAAGTAACTGGGGTACAGCCATCATGGGCTTCAGAAGAGGAGAGGGAGAGGGAGAGGACGCTGGCGTTGACTGTTCGCCGCTTCTCCGCCTGAGCTAGATCTAACTTTCTATAGTTGATTTTACGGACCTTTTTTTTTACAGATTATTAGTTGTTTTTAAGCGTGGTTTATTGAGCATTTTGTGCACTGAGCTTTTTGTGCGGATTTTCCTACCTGCTGCCGCCCGTCTAAACCCGCCGTTTCAGTCATCCATATTCGGATCACCTGCACTCCTGGTTTACTTCAACGTCCACCACGCTCCAGCTCATGTCTCGACCAGCGCTGTTGTGAGGTATTTCCCTGGGCAGTTTTTCAGCTGTCCCCGGTGCGGGTTGGCCTCGTTGCCTGGGACCGCTACCTCCACAGTAGCCAGCCCTCCGCCAGCCGCCCTCCGCACTGGATTGCCTGGCTGGCTAACGGGTAACCCAACCATGCTGAAATATTTCCCCTCTCAGCTGCTGGAATTTAACAACTGCACGACCCCCTCGTGCATTTCAGTTATCAAACAACTTGGACTTCTACGCCGACTTCTTTACATGCATAGAAGCTCCCGGCAAAAGTTTGTCATTCAATTCCTTCCATCTGCTCTGCTGCACGCTCTGTCGCACCTCGGAAACGTCATCAGAACTTCGTCGCACCTGGATTTAGTAGCAGCACTGGAAACATAGTGAGGCTGCCTCACTCCAGGCTGCATAGAAAACGTGGAGAGGATTTCACACTGCACAGGCTGCACAGAAAAAGAGGAGTGGATTTCACAGTTCTTCGCCCCATACAGAGATTAATTTCTCCTCCTACCGTCAAAATGGAATTATTGAACATTCAATCCCTCAACCTCAAATCCACTTTCATTCATGACCACATACTGGACAAAGGGTTGGACCTCATGTGCCTCACGGAGACGTGGCAACAGCCAGGGGTCTATACCACTTTAAACAAAGCTTGTCCCCCTGGTTACAAGTACATAGAAAAATCCCGTAGCACTGGCCGCGGTGGTGGCCTGGCCGTATTCCACCGTTTCGATCTGGATTTGTCCCCCCTCTCTCTGCCTAACCACTCGTCATTCGAATGCCTTGCATTTAAATGTAAACCCCCCTCCCCCACGACAATTCTACTCATCTACCGCCCACCCAAACAAAACTCTGCCTTTATCCCAGAAATGCATGACCTTCTCACAACCCTCTGTACAACATCTGCCAATATCATCATTCTCGGAGATATAAACATTCATGTCGACACCCCCTCCTGCCACTCTGCATCTGCCTTTCTACAATTACTGGACTGCCTAAACCTCATTCAACATGTCAACGTCCCAACACACAACAGGGGGCACACATTGGATCTGGTCATCACTGACTCTGCCCCCATCAGCAATCTCCTTGTGTACGACCTGGGTGTGTCTGATCACAGGGTCATTGCACTGGAGCTGCCATTTCCACCCCCTCACACCAAGCCCAAGCGCCAAATCTCTTTCAGGAACATCAAAAACATTAACACAGACGCCTTAATTTTGGACCTCCAGCACCTCTCCTCTACAAATTCTTCATCAGCCAGCGATTCAGTGGCTTTTTACAATAATACCCTGACCAGTCTCTTGGACCTCCATGCCCCAGTTAAAACAAGAATGGTTTCTTTCTCACGCTCAGCTCCTTGGTTCACCCGCGAGCTGCGAAAAATGAAGGCAACTGGGCGTGTCCTCAAGGCCACAGGCCTCACCGTCCACAAAATGGCCTACAAAGACCATCAAAAGGCCTCGAAATCCCTCAGAGACGCACAGTCACAGTTTTATTCCAACTTAATTAACAATAGCCCTGGCAACTCCAAGCAGCTTTTTTCCACTATAAACCAACTACTCAAACCGCAACTTTCCACACACACAGACATCACAGAGGAACAGTGCAATAACTTCATTACCTTTTTCAGAAACAAAGTCGACACCATCAGGTCCCATCTCATCAGCCCCTCCACTCCACCTGCCCCCGCTGCCATCCCACAGCCAGGGATCTCCCAGCCTCTCTGCTGTTTCTCCAACATCACACAGCGAGAGGTTGAGGACATCATCAATACGATGAAATCCTCCACCTGTGCCCTGGACCCCGTTCCCACCGCTCTGGTTAAATCAAGCATTTGTGCCATAAGTCCCCTGATCACCAAAACCATAAACCTTTCCCTCCAGTCTGGCCACGTTCCCTCTGTTCTAAAAACTGCCATCATTACACCCCTCCTCAAAAAACCCACCTTGGACCCATCGGTCCCATCCTGTCACCTGTGGTGTCCCCCAAGGATCCGTCCTCTTCACCCTCTACTTGCTCCCCCTCGGCCGTGTCATCAGCCAGTATGGAATTTCCTTCCATTGCTATGCTGATGACACACAACTGTACCTTAAGACTGACTCACCCCCCTCTGCAGCTCCGCCGTCACCATCTCCATCATCCACGCTCACTACCTGCCTGGAGGAGATAAAGGCGTGGATGAAATCAAACTTCCAGCTCAACAGCTCCAAAACCGAGGCCATCCTAATTGGCACCCCCCATCAGATTCATTCATCCTCCATTACCAGCATCTCTTTCTCCGGTCAAGTCCTTCCCCTCTCATCCATAGTCACCAACCTGGGTGTGAAAATTGACCCCCACCTAAACTTTGAGGCCCACATTAAACACCTGTGCAAAACCTCCTTTTTCCACCTCTGGAACATTGCTAAACTCCGTCCCACACTCACCCTCCCAGATGCAGAAAAACTTGTCCACGCCTTTGTCTCCTCCAGGCTGGATTACTGTAACGCACTTCTCATCGGGATCCCTAGCAAGAGCCTCCTGAGGCTCCAATATATCCAGAACAGCTCTGCTAGGATCCTGATGAGAGTGCGTAAGTACGACCACATCACGCCGATCCTCCACTCACTTCACTGGCTCCCCATCACCTCCCGGACTGAATACAAAATATCCCTTCTGACCCATCAGTGCATCTATGGAAATGCCCCCCCCTATCTCAAAGAACTACTCACCCCAGAACCCTCCACTCGAAACCTTCGCTCTGCCAACACCAACCGCCTCCGTCCTCACAAGACCAAGCTCTGCACCATGGGCGACCGAGCCTTCTGCTCGGCTGCTCCCCGCCTGTGGAATGCCCTCCCTGACTACCTGAGAGCACCGCAGACCACTGATGCTTTTAAAAGAGGGCTAAAAACCTACCTCTTTACTAAAGCCTTTTCTTAGTTTTTATATTTTATACATGCCATTGGGTGTTTTATTCCCTGTTTTTACCCTGTAGCACTTTGAGATTTGGTCTCCAAATGTAAAGTGCACTATAAATAAAATGCATTATTATTATTATTATTATTAAGTGCAGTGCAGTAGAGCATAGTGCATGGATGTGGTGTAGTGATTGGGAGAGAGTCCAGCAGATAGATAGTGGAAATGTCTGTTGTACTGTACAGGTGCGTATAGTGCAGTGTTGGATTATGGTGTATTAGAGTCCAGAGTTCAGGGTGAGTATGGCTTGGGGGGGTAAGAAGCTGCAGTTTAATCCATCTGTTCTCCCCGCTACTGACCTCTGTGAGCTGGGTCAGGTTGATGGTGTTGAATTGAACTGAAATCTATTAAAATAATCTGTTAAAGGTGTACGTGTTTTTTCCAGGTGTTGCAGGGTGTAGTGAAATGCGAGGCTGACTGCGTCATCAGTGGATCTGTTCGGTCTGTAAGCGAACTGGAGTGGGCCTAGTATGGATGAAGTGCAGGGTTTGAAGTGATGCTTCGTTCAAAGGATTTCACTCTATCCTGTGAGAAATGTACATTTCTATTTGAATCCTGGAATTGCAAATACTTGGTATCCAAACACTTGAATTGATAAGTGCACAGCATTTTTGGTACGCAAAACCCAGATAATATTTTGATGTTGCCAGACATGAAGCAACCAATGACACTGCACAATTTTGAGAAGCAGGCAGGAGTGCTGGGGTGTCCCCCCTCCTCCCACCCCCCACATTCCCCACGTCAATGTCAATACCAAATCCTATACAGCAGTGCTCATGGTGCAGTCACCACAGCCAATGCAGGGGAGACAAGTACGCACTCTCCTCCGAAGCATGCAGTGCTGCCAACTGCTTCTTTTCACACCACAGCCCAAAGGCCAAGCTTTCCATAGATTTCAGTTTGAGGAAGATGCTTCATGTGCGTTTTTAGCAAGCGGACCACAGCTGCCCAATCGATCAGTGAGTATGGATTCCAGTCAGCTGAACCCTACCTAACTGTGGGTGACGCGATTGCCGATTATGCATCGCACTGCCAGGCTATTATTCACAGTTAGCAGAGTCATGGTTGATATTTAATCCTGGACCATTGGGCCCCTCCATGCACTAGAAGACTGTTGTCTTGACAGGATGAACCACCCAGCTCCCCCCTTGATTTTCAGCATTGTGAACTATAGCTGGAAGTGTTTAGAATATCTTCATTCCTCAGAAAATAGGAGGTGGAGACTGTCTAAAATCACTTCCATAAAAGTACAGAAATGTAAACAAAGCTGCTTCAAGTTGTAAACACAAATAATTGAATGTCTCCTATCTGACATTGATGAGATTCAATAGCTTTGTATTGTATTCCTCTTCACATTACAACACAACACCTCTGGAGTCTGATTTTCAATTTCCAATGATGGAAGAAATGCAGATTCGTCTTACAATTTTGCACAATTATCTAACAACTCTGCCTTCTCGATTAAAAAGCTCTATTCATTCAGCCAGACTGCTGACTTGTTTGCAATCTGATTTATGTGCATGCCTAGTGCAATTAGTTGCCCTCCGATAACTAGGGCATGCTGCCAGTCTTCAAAATAACATTTTCTGAATGCTGAGAATTTATGTAGCAACATTGGAAGCATAGACCTTAAATAATTAAGTTTATTTGTGTCAAAAGCTAGGTGTGTCACTTTATACAAGAATATGAAGTTGAAGGCCTTTTTCTTTTTTTGTGTTAGTCTGCTTGGCTTCAGACCTATTTATTGTACTAAAGTAATTACTACTGGGAAGAACCTCATCAACTGCAGAATTTTAAATGGTTTCCCAATATTCAGGGAGAGTGAACCATGGAATATAGAAAATTAAGACCATATTGACTTGAAAACTGGTGAGGAAGGTAAAAATGATTAGTCTCAATTGTAGCCTTGGTCAGAGTAATCCATGGATTCTCATGTGTTAGCATCTCTGCATTAAATGTATAAAATTACATCACCCAACCTCATCATTTTCTACATCTCAAATGTCCTTACGTCACACTTCAGAATTATTGTATTTCTCATCCAAGAACCTTTATCACCATGCGCTCAAATATGAGAAAGACATTCACTTTGGAAAAAAACAAGCACAGTCGGGCATTAGGCAGTAACTGTGTCTACAGGTAGCTCATGTTGTTCCGTGCCATTCCACAGGGAGTATTCAAAAGGCTCTGTTCAGCGAGTAGCCTATTGCTGAATATCTTGGGATTGATGTTTAGAGTTACCATTTTCAAGAAATCAACCCTTATCAGGGTCATGTCTTTGGCATATTTGGAGTCTGGTGATAGTATACTCTGTAGTACATATATAGTCTTTTGTGCAACCATAAAGTCATGAAAGAATTTTTTTTGCCCAAGTTATTCTTGAAATGACACCCCTGTTGTGCAGTAACATATCTAATTGTACTTATGCTTATACAGAAATGTACAAACCATTTATGATCACATTTGTTCGGCTCATGTTTGATAAATGTGTGCCAATTGATCCCAAGCCCAACACAACAATGCTGTTTATTCCCAGTTTGTGTTGTAAAAATTAAACAAGATCATATTTCCTGCGGTTGTAGAACTTCATTTTTCACACAAGCATTCCTCACAAATTATGAAACTCAAAACTGTTTTCTGATAACAGAAACAATAATGTTTGCTCAGGAGTGCAATGGCAATGGTGTGCATCAAACAGGGATATGGGCAGATTTTTGGTGGTGTCAGACAATGGTGACTAGGCTAACATCATCCAGGTTGCAGTCCTGATTCCCAAGCGGGGCACTGCTGTACAATAGAGCAATGTCTGCAACCAAAATGTATTCAGTAAACATTCAGCTGTATAAATGGACTATAGAATGTGAGCATAGCGAGCATCTGGATTGGCTAAATTCTGAAGATATAAACATCAATATTTGCAATTCTATACTGCCTTATCCAAAGTGTTTCCAGATGTGTGGCAAGGGATCTAACACATTGTACATCCATTAGCCATATGCCTATTCTAAAAGGTCTCAGTTCCTTTTCATTATTTTATTTGTATGCCTTGGTTGTTAAATGCTATAAACTCACTATTGCCTCTATAGCAGATAGATGATTTCAATTGATTCAAAAGCTTGTTTGGTTTCAATAAATTAGCCTGAATAGGATTTGAAAGACTAAGGCTAAAGTTAAACCCATTGACCCATTGACCACTGTGCATGCAAATCTGAAATGTTTCTTTGAAGAAACTTCTTAGGATTTTTGGAGCTAGATAGCAATCAGATGTCTGTATTAAACTGCAGCACGTTTGCTTCATGGAACCTTACAGGAGTAGCAAACCATACTGCTGCTCCTGCACTGAATGTTATGTACGGCACTGAGGACCCAGACGCAGACCAGCGGATAATCCAAAAACGTAGTTTATTTAGTCCGTATTCGTAGCCAGGAGATCCAATACAAAGAGCTTGGAAAGCTTGGAAAGCTTGGAAATCAAAGGCGAAGGGGTGTCTTTTGGAATCTCAAGAAATAGGCTTACAGGTAATTTGGCACTATGACTGATCAACGTTCTGATACTGGTTGAAACAGAGACTGCGGTTTAAATACACAAGGGAAGGTAACAATCTAGGCGGGGCTGGGGAAAAAGGTGGGCTAAACAAATAGACAACAGGTGGGGAAACATCAAAGGGTAATAACATAATAACGGTAGGGAGACGAAAATGCAGACTGGATGCACCTAACCAAACATGTAAAACATACGGCTCCGGATTAGGGAGTAGACATTTGCATAGATTGAAGACTTGGTGATAGTCAGAGACAGGTGCGAACACTTCGCTGAGTTATAGAACAGTGCAGAAACACTAAGAGATTGTGTTAGTGAATTAGTTACGTGAATATTTCTAAACTACCCAATAAAAGTGACTGTTAGTTAGTTAGTTAGACAGACAGTAAGTGTATTAATCGGATTAGTACTGTACAATATCTAGATTAGTAGTAGTTAGTAAGAATAGTGCTTTACAACATTTAACTACCAAGAGAAGCAGGAAGTAAGAATCGCGAGTTTGGAAGGAATGTTTGAAAACCCGAAACTACCGTAAACACCCGAATAGTGGGACACGCAGACAGGGGAGTGACTAGGCTGGTAAACATTCAGACGCAGACATAACAGGGGATGACAAATGAGAACTGTAATGGAAAACAATAACTAAGGATGTATGAAAAATGAATAAATAACAATAAACATAAATACACACAGGACAGATACAGAAACATTACACTGAAATCATTGCACAGGTCAGAGAGTTTCTCAAGCACTGGTTACGAGCCCCCAATGTGAAGGTCATGGTTACTAGTTTGACTATGCAGGGTGGATTATAGTGTACACTGCAAGATGAGTACTTTACATCTGCTTCCATGAATAATTGCATGTGGAACAAACAATACGTTAATCTGTCCACCAAACTGCTTCATTCAGTTCAAAACTTTTGCAGTAGGCACACAAGCATATTTGCAGCAGTAATCTTATAAGCTCCTTCTCACTCCTTCTCAGATGCTTCTCACTGGCACGCTATCGGCATGAGCCACCAAAGTAACAATGAGAAACGAATGGAGAGGCCAGGCCAGGCAAAGGGCTGAACTGCTACGGCATAATCTTGTGGAGACCTTACACAGGAAATTCTCATCAGCAGGGAGGAATGCTGTCGATCGCACGTCCACCCCAGGAACAATAAATCCGGACATCACAGTCCTGGAAATCTTAATCAATGCCTGCCCCGAGCACACTCTCTCACTTATACAACAGCTTACCAACAAAAAAAACCATACAATTGTATTTTCAAAATATACAATTATATTGCAATAGAAACATCAGAAAAATTTGTTTTTTATTATCACTGATAGTTAGGTAGCCATGCATTGAACTGAATTTAATTCAAAACGGAGGCTAAACTATAAAGTCAAGCTACAACTAGACTAAGCTACTCTCTTTGCTGTCATTCTTGGAAATCCATCGGACTATGCTTGAGTTAGCAGGAGCTAGAACACCCCCCCCACCCCACATTTGTTTGATCAAGTCAGTGTTGTATTAGCATTAGTTCAGAACAGTGATCAGTGATTAAACATCTGCCAGTCCTTTTTCATAGTCAGGAATACGTTGAAAAAGAATGCACACCTCCCAATGTGTGTGTGCGTGATTCATATTTTCTGAGACTGCAACTGCAATCTGGGATTGTGATTACTTGTGATAAAAGGTTTCAAAAACTTTGTCCCCTGTGTTTTATTCAATCACAACAGTGAGTACTAAATTGGAATACATTTAGGCTGAGTCAACATTACATACCTTAATGCTCAATTCTGATTTTTTGCTCGGAGCTGATATTTTTGCCTTGAATGCTCAAATCGGTGTTTGCAAGCGGCCTATATCTGAAGTGTGAACAGACCTCTGCCCTGAAATAACCCACATGAGGGCAAAAGAAAGATTTTGGCCACTTCAGCCTGTAATCCGAACATACCCTGAGGAGAAACTGAGAAACTGCAAGTTTCTAATTAACAAGGATGATTTACCCCCCTTAAGGCCACATTGTCTATGTAGTAATGTGCAACCAATTAATTTAGAAAGTTACGTCTGATTAAATTACATAAATCAGTGAAAGCATAATTGCTGAAAATGTGGACACCTGGTGACAAACTAAACAGTGTAGATAAATTAAGGGGTGAAAGAAAACAAGTATTTAAGTGTTAGTATTTAAGATGACGCAAAAATGTGGTGTCAATCTCAATTACTCAAGCGATTGGTCAAATATAGTTGCAGGAAATTAATAACCATGGGTGGTATAGGAGAATGATCCACATGGGACATTGCTTTGATGTTCTCCGATTCCTGATTTAATTAAAAAATGAGAAATTAAACCTTTATTTATGCAGTGTAGGTTGACACTCATTTACAACACTGTCGGTCTTTTGATTGTGGGAGGAAACCAGAGAGCCTGGAGGAAACCCATTGCTTTTTTCAGAGATGCAAGATGCTAACCACTGCACTACCCACCATTTAACTCAAGCAGTTGGAAGATTTGAAGGGTTATATTTAAACCGTTTATATGGGATGAGTTGAAAGGGTAAATGGGAATTAACGTGAAGACGTACTGCCACATAAAAACAACAAAGGGAATGAAAGAGATCAAAACAGCAGAAAGGCAATTAGATGAGGAAAGTGGCTGCCTTAAACACCCTGTTATGAATATACTATGGTTTAATCATCATTGAGAAAATGATTCAACAGTAAATAAAATTGTATAGAACTCACCACATCTGCTGCAAAGCAAGCATCGCTTAGTGTAAAAGACTAAATTGATATACAGTAAGTGCATTTTATAGGATGGCACTTCAGAAGCAATTTCGGGAACATTCAAACTTTAGCGGAGAGTGGAAGCCACTACATTTAATTAATTATTACCAATAATAATCAAATTAATACTTGGAGGTGGAACAAATACTCAATATAGGAAACTAGTTTTGCATCCTATAACTTTAATCAAAGAACAGATAACTAAGACCAAATGATTATCAATCTGTACTACCCTTTTCTATGAAGGAAAAAATGCACCCTTATTGGCCACAGCATTTGCTGTGGAAAACCCAGAAAAAGCAATTTGCCACTTTACCTATGAAGACATCATGAATTCAAATACCATATAATTGAAACTGCATTCGTGAAAAGCATGATGCTTCAAAAATTAGCAGCATCTATGAGGAAAGAACAATTGGAATGTAAAGTCAAAAGTGTCACTGTACAAAAATAAAATGTATACCTTTAAAACCACAATTCCTAGTCTGTCGCCCTGCCATGCTGTTAAAGGAAATGCTTTCATCAGCATGTTTCACAGAAATTTAGTTTTAGCCAGAGAGGCTTACTTGCCAGTTCAAAAGCATTGGGCTCATTCCAATCGACTATATTTCTCCACTTCTTTCACTTTCCTTGCTGCTGACCCAAAATCCCAGAAATTGATTGAGCTCCGCCATCTTTAAGGACATTCAACCCCTTAAATGTTCTTTCTAGGAGAGAGAAGGTAGGAACACCTTCTTTCCTTTGAGCAAGAAAATATCAGTGCATCCTTTGCAGAAGTATTGTTTTTGGCCACGCATTGTTCTGCCACGCATCTGACACATTCGTACGTGATGCAGCTTCAAATTGACATTTAAAGGAGCAAGGACATTCCATTTGCCTAATTCACGTTCTCGACTTCCGGGTCATCTTTTCCCATCCTCTCCTAACGGGTGGAGCTCAGGGCAAGAAAATGAGGAAAAAAAAAAGGAGAAAAATAAGGGATTGGAATGAGATCATTGTGTCTGGATCATGTAGTACAAACCACTGAGCTACCACATAGGTTTTGAATCTAAAGAAGCTTAAAATGCTTTTGAAGAAATTACATACAGCACATCTTGGGAATAATGTTGAGCTATTCACCAAATGTAATTGAAAACGGTGTGTGACACTGTGTATACATCCTTTATGCAAAATGCTCTCATTTTTCCAGTGTCCTACAACTGGGTACTAGGAAGAGTTCAAGTGGATAAACGATGAAGGAATTTGTCTGAGTCTGAGGAAGGTTTTATTTCCAAAAATAAATTTGCCCTGTGACAAGCTTTGGTCCAGTTCATGAACTTAAAACTGGAGCATGCATCACAGACTAACTAACCAGGTCAACAAATGCTAAACAGGGCAATCACTGATCACAATGCCGGCTATAAACTCATTCTGCCAGCCAAGGGTTTCCCCAGTTAAGACATCTGTGCATTTACCTAATGGGGCAGTATTTGTAACAATCACAGAGAGCAGCAGAGTTTGTCCATCAGCAGCAACATTTATGTGCCTGATTGGTGAGGGGCTGAGCAGATTAGTGCTGCAGCATTCGTCACCATGGTGATTTGGTAAATTAAAAGACAACGATTCTTGTGATACCAAAAACTCAGGACTAATGCTGCGTTCACATCACATGGGAGAGAGTGGAACAATGCAAAGAGTCCCCATTGCCCTGACTTGATAGTATTCACAGTTGTGGTTTTAATGGTTGGGTCCCAACAGCTGCCTGTCAGCATATATGGACACTGACACTATGGGGAAATAAGCATAATATAATTTAAAAAAATTTTTAAAGTTATGCTTTATCCAATACCTAGCCTAAATGAACACTGATTAAATATGTAGCCCATCTCTTGCAGTTTGCCAGCTACTTGAGGGTAGCTCCCTCGATCTCACAAATATCACCTTAACCAAACAAATTGTAATGGGTATTAGCCCTACAATTAATAATAAACACTGTGTGGAGGTGCATTGGTGCTAATATAAAATGATTGTAAACATGAACTAAAGAGAAAAGCTGGCCTGAAAGAACAAACAAATCAAATAAAAAGGATGGCAAACCAACCTCACTTCCCAAATGGATCAGGGTTGCTGCGTGTTCAGCTCCTTTACCCCTCACCATAAGGGATACATGAGTACTGCCAGTTGGCACACCAAAACTGCCACAGAAACACACAAAACCCATTACACAAGCTAGAAACATAATGGCACAAAATAAAAAAATAAAAAAATAAAAAAATAAAAAAATAAAAAAATAAAAAAATCACCAATAACATCCCCCGTGAGCAATTGTCAGAAGAACAAGAGCCAAAAAAAGACTCTATACAGATTGCTATCCAGGTGTATCAATTCATCCAGGTTCAATTCAGGTGCATTCAGTTAGTGCTGACTAATTGATGATTAGGAGTGGAGGGTGGGGGAAATGCCACTCCCCACAGTCACACTATTAAGCTGGGGTTTGCAGCTTAATAGTGTGACTGTGTGAAGCTGCACTGTTGTATGAAGTATGTGCGTTTGCCTGCAGTCAGAAAGAAATGGTTGATTTTTGTAAGCAGCAAGAGTCTGATCTTTGCTGTGCCAGGCTCTTGGAGTTTTGCTCTGACAACCTGCAACTTCATAGCCAAATGTGAAATTACAGCATTGCACATCGCTATATGAGAAATGCATGAAGGCTCTTGATCTGGCCCTTGAATCCAGTCCTGATTTTCTTTTCTCCTGGGTAGTTAACTGAACAATTAGTGCTACTGATTGGTCTTCACACCTGACTCCCAGGTAAAGGGAGGGTGGAAAACAACAGTTCTCAGCCCTTGAGGATGATCCCTGGTCTATTTACTGTTCATAAACAGGAGGATATGTTAGGAGTTCACTGGTCATCATGAGGGTAGTGCAGATCAGAGTCCAATTCCACTTAAAAAACCAGATGCGTGCCTACGTGTGCATTTGGCACAGAATAACAAATTAAATTCAATTACATTTTATTTTGAATAGCATTTTCTCCAGATGACTGTGACAAAGATGTTTTGCTGAGTAACAGAAAGACAAACACCGAGCCTGAACCCACAAATAAAAACACATGAAGTGAAAAAATAAAATAAAATAGACCTCAAACAGTGGTAAGAAATCTCAGGAGGAACCCGGCTCTATGAGAGGGATGGCCCATCCTCCACTGGCCAGCAAGGTGTAATGGTAGAATAACAGAAATGTAATAAGAAATCTATTATAGCAATTCAAATTGGTTGAACAGGGTACAGTTACAGTAAGGACATAAACTAGCTGGTAAAGTCGTTTAAATCAGGGGAAATATTGTGAGCAGTTTGTTGCATCTATAACCCCAGAATGTGCTGGGATTTGAACAAGGACCAGGGGAGGAATAGGGCTGCAGTGGTTCGCAACTTCAGTTGGAGGGACAGTTTCCTGGGTGTATAATGGAGAGCTTTTTTTCTTGTTCCTTTAACTTGATGTGAAATTTGACGAAGTAGGTTGAATCCGCGAAATATAAGTCAAAAGTACTTGTGTACTATTATTTTGTTATTTAATAATTGTATTTCTTTGAAAATCATGTGTTATAAACCTCCAGAAAATTTGGTATTTTCCAATTTCAACCAAAAAAAAAAGAGCATTCCTTTTGGTTAATTCATCAGTCCTTTATCAACTAGAAATGTAATTTCCCAATCTGCATTTAGAAAGAGATACTCCATCTCATAAACATATCTACATCACCATAATTATACATTTGACGCATGCATAGTCAGCTACTCATCTGAAAAGATGAGAAATGTCAGAACTGATCTTGTTGATGGTTTGCTTTGATAATATTTGGGAGATCAGTCCAGACAAGGAGGATCAACTTCTGTGCTAATCAAACATTCACAACTGGTGCTACTGCTCTCTATGGAACACATTCTGATGATAAATGGAAATATAAACTATTTTAAAGTTCAGGTTTTGTTTTCCTTTTGAAGAAAAGGCGGAGTGAGCTCCATGGCATAATGGTTTTTTGCTAATTGTAATTATTGAATGTTTCAGGCGAGCTCCTCACAATTCCCAAATCACAATTCATTTGATAAATGAGCCTGGTTAACTCTGGCAAGATGCGAAGAGTATTCAGCCATCATTTGGAAGGATGCGCTATGGAGATGGGTACAGACTGTGTTCTGGAGCAGCCCGGACGTGTCGGATAGCACAGATTGTGTGGTCTGAGCACCTATTAAAGCTGACAGTGAAGAGCCCTTTGAGCGGCCGATCAGTGTGATTACGCTGCTCTCTCCCCGTCCCCCTATTGACTGTGGTTAGGTTGCCGCTTCCCATTTCCTGCACAAATAAATTAAAAGTCAGAAGTCATTTGCCTGATGACAGATGCAGGTGGATGGTATGTATTTATTTAATTATTTATCTAGGGGGGGTTGTTGTCTTGGTGCGGGTGCTTATTTTCTGGCAGTGACAGTTTTGCAGCAGCCGAAACTGGAGTCTGATTAAAACGGAGACAGTGAGAGATTGAGTTCTTGTTCCAACCATGGGAAGATCAAGGCGTCATCTTATCTTCAACAGTGTTGAGATGAACAGAGATTGTCAGCTCTGAGCTGAACTGCTGCAGTCCTGGTGGGAAATAGAGGAGTGATGGCGATCAACAGTAACAAGCTAAGAGCAATGGTATTTTTTAACATCAGAGTGTATAAGTAATCTTGATTTTGCACCCACATTTTGTTTTCTCTGACTTCATGAAAATGGGAAACGCAGCACATTTTATTGATTGGCTGAGAAAATGTCCTCATTCTTGACAGCGGTTGTCACTCATTGTGTCAATGGGACTGGAGTTTCCTGCAGAAGTTATTAAGTACTATTTCAGTCAATAATTTTCAATACTAGTAAAGGATATGTGTGTTTATATTGTGTGGGTCAAGATTTTGGCGAACATCCTCATTTTTTTAGGTTGCCAAAACATTCTGCTTTGTTTGGTGGTGTAACTCCAAATGGGTATGACCACCATTCACCACAGATTCACACAATTCAACAAAACTTACATCATTAGGAACTGCCCTTTAAAATGACTTGTTAACATGTATATCTGCTTGCTAACCCTTCCTCTATATATACCATAAATCTAAAGCACAGTGCAGTGATTCTATTGGACATTACCTGAGTTGTGATTCATGTGAAGACTGTAGTTACCACAGTTTACCACAATTTATTGCTTCTCTGTGTCCAAAATACACAACAGATAAATACATCAATAACTAATTGCAGCAACTAATGTGTGATTGGTTAATACAAGTGAAAAGCATATGTTATTAAACATGATTACATTTTATCATTCTCTCTGCTCGGACCCTGTACATGTTCAGCATGCTGTTGAGAAATGTATTGTGAGAAACACCCATGCCATGTGACATTTTACAAAACATGAAAATAATGGCATGCTGATTACAGGAATGAGTTGCCATCACAAAACAGTGGCAATCAATGGAGTAAATCAATGAAATGCGAGTCAATCAATGATACAGTATAACGAATAAGCTGCATTGTAAAGGTCATTTGCCTCATCAGTAAACTATTATAGGGGAATTAGAAAACTCATACATTACAATATTTTCACTGAAATTCAATGGCAGAGTTACTGGATCACCATTGCAAGTAACCTGCAATAAATAGTGTAAAGCCATCTCCATTGTAAATAAATAACATTTGATCATTGTTATTGATTCCAAAGTTCTACATTGTAACGCCTTAATTCTGAATTTCACTTACACATATATTATTGAGGCGGCACGGATGGTGCAGTGGGTAGCACTGCCGCCTCACAGCAAGGAGGTCCTGGGTTCGAATCCCCGTCGGCCGGGGCCTCTCTGTGCGGAGTTTGCATGTTCTCCCCGTGTCTGTGTGGGTTTCCTCCGGGTACTGTGTGTGTGAGTGAATGGTGTGTGTGCCCTGAGATAGACTGGCGACCTGTCCAGGGTGTATTCCTGCCTTTCGCCCAATGTATGCTGGGATAGGCTCCAGCCCCCCTGCGACCCTGATCAGGATAAGCGGATTCAGATAATGGATGGATGGATGGATATATTATTGATGAATATCAACTGTCTGAGAGGCTTATGCTATAGCTTTTGAAATACCAATTGTACACTGTGAAATTTTTATGTAAATGTTTGAGAAAAATGTACACAACATTCTTGATCAAGGGTGACAAGAGACAAGAAACCAAGTTGATTAAACTAAACAGTTTACTCTCGATCCCGTTCTACATTAAAGCAAAAAAGCACATTTTATATTAAGCTCATGGTATTCTCTGAGCACTGGTAGGGTACACCACAACCCATCCAATATTTTAAGATACCTGCATGAATAAGGATGAGGTTTCCTACAGCGCTGTCATCGCCATCCCACAAATAAGTTTATAATTAGTCTGTGTTCATGGCTTCACCTTCCCAGCGCTGCATTCATCAATCCCTATTGAGACGGATCACTTTTTCCGAGGAAGAGACAAAGAACACTGTCTGAAAGTGTGAGATGTTCCCCCTTGATAGCATGTCAGCTTGAGCGGGCAGAAAGACAGTAAACAACAGCGTTTCACTGTAACAAGCACGACCGCCTCTTCAGTGGGGATATGACACAGAAACACAATTCCCCCCAGTGACGTGCCGTGTCTTACCCATGAAGTCTCAACGCTTGTGTTTTTCATGTAATGGATAATGGGATATAATGGGTGTAAATAGACTTGGAACGTTATATATAACATTTGCACAATGTAGTTGTTCGATTTCAAAACAAGGAAAGGT
Organism: Conger conger; assembly: GCF_963514075.1. Lineage (NCBI taxonomy): Eukaryota > Metazoa > Chordata > Actinopteri > Anguilliformes > Congridae > Conger > Conger conger. The sequence continues at coordinate 18,548,637 of NC_083774.1, forward strand.
CTCAGAAAATTAAAGAGATCTCCCTTATGCATAGAAATTTATGCCTGATGTGTATTTATGTTGTGTTGTTAGTCATGTGTCCACAACTATCCTCCTTGAAGCATTATTTTGAGAATATGGTCTGCCATTACAAAAGAAATTAAGAAATACTGTATCATACTATAGATCAGGGGCCTATATCATGAAGCAGACTAAGCAGTAAGTAGAGTAGCCCTCAAAATACCACAGGTTCCTGTGAAATATCACTGCCAAACCCTCTTCCTAGAGGTTAGAAGTTTTTGCTTCAACTCCTTGGGGCACCAGATTCCACAAATTATTACTTCAACAAGATCACTAGCTGTTGAATACGATGGACTTTGTCCAGGATGAAATGGAAACTTACAGGAAAATCTCCAGGAACACAAAACAAGGATCAAGGATGTATTTCACAAGTTGGAGAACCAAGTAAAACCCAGAACAGCTCTTTTTACTTCAGTCCACGTTTCAGGCTTGGGAGGGTTCCGGGTTTTACTCAGTGCTGTCACCCAGCTAACTCAATAATCCTGAGTAAAACTAGGGCCCTGAATACTTCATGTGCTTTACAGTAAAAAGTACGAAGTACAAGCAGATGGCTCCCACAGCTGTTGTAAGGTTGAAACACAGTGTGGCTTTGTCTCCCTCAGTTATGACCCTGCACCACTGGGGAATGTAATGTATTCTCCTCATACTCGTGCACAGACAGTCCACGCTGGCTCAGGAACTAAACTTCACACCTTTATTCTGTCCCTTTCTATTTATTAAGATGGATGCTCTACCCTGCATTATCAGACTTAATTAATAATCTATCATTTTTTTATTATCTATTCCCATTCCTTTTTAGCGCTGTCATGAATTCATGATCATTGATCATTGCCTTTTCAACTTTGAACAGTGTTAGTTTTCACCATACGCTTAAATAATTCAAACTCATTTTCCTTTGTAAAAAGGATTATTACTGGCTGTATAGAATGGCTCCACATTTTTATATTTTCTGTTCATTTTTGTACTTATCCTTCTTGTATTACTTGTATATGCATGCCCTGTGGTATTTGCTTAATAAGTTATTGTACTATTATTCATGGATTATTTTGTGAAACTGAAATTGTCATTAATTGCAACCCCCTGCTGTTAATGCCTTAAATTGTATTTTGCATAATTGCTTTTGCTATTAACTGTGATCGTCATTCATTACTGCCATTGCCTTTAATTACTTATCCCGTGACATACTATCATTCCATTGACAGCAGTTTGGTACAATTGTTCTTCAATGATCACAGTTACATAAAGTGTCTATGCATGCCAATTAGGCTGTGCTTCTCTTTTCTTAAGAAATAAAAGGCTCTTTTGAATTTTATATAATGGTAACAAGCCATGGATGTACTGTATGCATACAGTGGCTTTACTATGTACCGATTTACTAGGTGCACCTGCTGACTCAGTTGCATCATACAGCTCCTGTAGTTCCTTCAGTGACAAATTCATGCTATGAATCTTGTTTCACATCATCCCAGAGGGGCTGTATTGGATTGAGATCTGGGGACTGTGCAGGCCATCGGTGTAAACTGAAGTCACTGTCATGTTCGTGGAACCAGCTCGAGATGATACAGTATGTCCTTTGTCATGTTGCCCATTGTCCTGCTGTTAGTGTGCGTTTGAAAAGGGGTAGACTGGTCATAAGGGATGCACATAGTCAGCAACAATGCTAAGGTTCTGTCCCATAATATACGATGAATAAGACAGATATATAGATAGATTTAATAAGAGTCTCATCTCAGAAAGAGGACAGGACATCGATGTACAGGAAAACGCAGGGAAATACAATACACTGAAAAACGGAAGTGCACAATGTTAAGGTGTGAGTGGGGTTCTGTTACACATCTTAGGCAGAAGTGCATTACAATTCGCATTTTAATTAAACTTATTGTGCCTGAGGGAGCAAACATACTGTCGCTCCACAGTATCATAGATGGATAACAATAAGCGTCCATATTGCATATTCGATATCACTGGCTGTCTGCCCCTGATGCATCTCTCTGCAGAACCTGTTTAGATTGCCTCATCTATCATTTGTACAGAAATAAAAATGTTGCTTTTGATGAGGGGGAGCAGAGCCATTGTTATGAGTACAATCCAGGTGATCATGGGGGAGGCCCATCTTGGGAAGAGGAAGCTGAAATACACACTCAGCCTCATGTTGTGCTGTTTAGTCCAGTCTCCACCAAATGGCCCAGACGAGACAAGACTAGAGAAATCTCGGGGTATGGACTAGGCAAGTTCACACCAAACCGCAGAGTGAACAAATAAACAATTGTTTCCATGACGACCCAAGTTAACTGTAGGCAAATCACCAATTGTTCTAAAACTCCGGGCTTAAGACTTGACATGCTCAGTTTTTGGACAGTTCACATCACATGGCTGTTTCGTGGAGACTGGGCTTTAGAGAACAATTGCTCTACATTGCACTGTGAAACTGTGAAAGAGCCCATAGCTGAAATTTACCCAAGCCAATTCTGCAACTGGTGCTATAATTCCAATCAGTAGCAATATCATGAAACTCAAGATAATTTCATACATAAAATGTCCTTCCCCATTTGATCAGACATGGTGTTGTACATTAGAGCCTATTGCAATTGAAACAGCCATGGCTATGAACATTATGTGGATTAGAAGGAGACTATGGGGAAAAGCAGAACATAAATGAAAAAGGTAATGTCAATTACAAAATGAAAATAGGAAAATAAAATTAAACTGGAAAATATATTTAGTATTTTTCACCAAATCATTTTTCATCCTTATTTTTCATTGTTCTTTTTTTCCCCCCAACACCAATATTATTTTGCTTCATTTAACATTCTTAATCCTTGACAACACAAATTGATGTCTAATCCATCATTCATTCATTTGGGACTGGGTATTTCAGTGGACATGTTACATGCACGTATGATTCTTAATTAGATAGTTATTATTGGTGGTATTATAAGGAAAATGAATGGGAAATCCAATTGAAGAAAAAACCATGCTAGAAAAAAATAAGTCATTTATGTGTTATATTAATGGAAATGATATTCTTAATTACAACTTAAGTCATACTTATGGGATGTTGCCCTGCACAGCAATTTAGTAGCACTGACAGCGTGTGAACTGATTAAATTAACCACAATGTCCTCATTTAACACATCTAATTATCATTCCTTTTATCTTAACACATTTCTAATCACTTTGTATTAATATTTTCCACAAATACACTCCAAAATAGCGTATGTGCCATCTCCTGCAGTGATGTTTGTGAGTGCAGAAATAGGTGCTCGGCTACTGCGATAATTAGATAATCAGAGAGCAGAACGGTTGTGCTATAAACTTCAGATACAAGCTCAGTGGCTATGCTAAACATACTGATCAACATTGATATACAACACCTAGAGGATGCTTAGGGAAGCAAAATACAATATGGGTGTCAATCATATGAATCATATTTCATATATGAAATATGAATTTCCTACCACTAATGTAGCGATCATTGCTGGACTGAATGGCCTGTTATAAAACTTGTAAAGTGTAACAATTAAAAAACCCCCCCCAAAAAAATGTTACTACCCTATTATGAAAGCTGAGAGTGGCCAAATCTGTTCTTTTTTTATACCATTATCTTGAGATCACAGCTTAATCATCTCCAGATATCAAACTTCTTAAATTACTATTTCTTGATATATCACACTGTTTTCTCGTAATCACAATTTTATTATCAATGGCTAATGAAATTATTAATAAACATGATTTGGCAAGATTCTAATTTGATCTGATGTTGGCATATAGACATTTTTTATTGATTTTAATGCTTTATTTGAGACATTAAAAGATGCTTTCTTCATTAACACTGCAGAAGCTGTTCATGCTGAGCCGGTTTGACAAAAGCCACCTGCTTATCACCCAGAGAAGTTCACATAATTCAAGCAAGAGCACCAGCATTCTCCAGACACTTGACACATTGTTGTAGATCTCCAGGCTGATGTACCCTGTGGAATCTTATCACAGTGGAGATCACACACTGCAGCTCTTCTGTTATGTCACGGGCTGTAGTGTGCACTGTTCATTGGGATGCCAGGTGTATGAAAGACCACTGTGTTGGCTGTCCCATGGGCAGGCCGGCTGAGCTGAATGACAACCTTAAGATTTTGCCCTCATTCATATCCTTTGTTTCTCCGATGCACTTAACGCAGTGAGGGATATCCCTGAGTGATGGATTTTCTTCTTGATATGCTGACTGTCTGTAGACTAGATTCCTTCTGAATTTCCTGTAGGAAGAAGTCAAGCAACCCGACTACAGTGGTGGAAATTAAAGATGCTTGTCTGTTGTGCAAATATTAATTTGTACATTTGCAATTGCACTGTATATGTGTTTATTTCTTTATATGATATCACCTTGTGGTGGTGGTATTGTTATTTTTGTTTTCAAGTTCATTTCAGGTATTTTCATGTACTTTTGCTCATCAGATAAAAAAAGATAAAAAAAGAAGCATTTATCAGGGTGATTCTGTGGTGCAGCTTGCAGAGTGGCTGATTCGCCCCCTACAAAGACCCCCCTGTGCTGCCATGGGTTTGATTCCAGGCCATGACACTTCCAGCGCTGTGATCCCATAGATATGTGCTCTCTGTCTATCTGTCTGTCTGAATGAATGAATGAACAAATGAATGAATGTGACTGTGAAGCAACATACTACTGTTTTCTGAAAATTGTATTTATTATTATTCCACCAGATTTTTGTCTACCTACTCCTCCCACAGATAGACACCTTAGCAACTGCCAGTCACTGAGACGGGTGCGTGGGGGTTGGACCCAAAATGCACGACTCAGAAACAATAGTAAAATAAAGTCCCGTTAGGGCTTTATTCGGGACGATTCCCAGGAGCGTAGTCAACACAAGCAAAGTCCATACACGAAGATCCAGCCAAACAAATACAAAACAAACAAAAAGCACGGTGCCGAGGGAAGAGGCAATCTCGTAGTCGGTAGGCGTGCAGGGGGGTCCGGTAGCAGGAGAGCTGTCAGCGGGGCAGATCAACAGGTGGACGGCAGGCAGAGGCGTAGTCGTGGGCGAAGCGGGAGTCGAAACCATGAAACAATCAGCGGGGCAAAAGTACAAAAACGGTAGGCGGGGACGTAGTCAAGAAACAAAACGAAGGTCACAAAACAGAAATCAATAATCGATGGTCGGTAAACAGGCGTGGATCGTAACGTGTAATCAAACAGTAAATAATGCTCAAGAGTTGCGTGGTAAACAGAGGCAGACAATTTCGCAGTGAACAGTTGCGCGACTGGGCTATAAATGCAGGTGTAGACAGGTGTAGACAATTAGTTAGAGCGTAGCAAGGAAATGGAAAACAGGTGCGATGGATGTAATGAATGAGATTAGTAATCGTTAGTAATAAACCTATCCTGCCCTAGCATTAGTAAATTAGTAAATGACATGCACGAGAAACGTAAGGTAACATGAACACATGATTAGTCTTGTTAGTTTCTACCCAATCCTGACCTAGCGTTAGTAGTTTTAGTAAATAGACAAATAGAAACATTAGGGGAGTGAAGGACAGAACGAGAGAGAGAGAGAGAAAAGGCGGAACGCAAGGTTTGCGGAAAAACATGTAAAAGTGTATGCATAACAACGACCAGTTAACGTAACAATAAACATACATCGAAACATAACACAAAGCGAAACTAAGACGATAATCACTCAACATAACCAGGTAATATAATCGTAACGAAACTAAACAACATGACGAACCTAGACTAACATAATACATGATAAGACACTACGTGACTAAGACAACATGAAAAAACATAAATCAACATAAAACATGGTGAGACAGACCTGAAACGTGACAGGACCCCCCCCTTAACGACCGACTCCTGGCGGTCCTTGGAATTTATCAGGGTGGTCACGATGGAAGTCTCTGATGAGCGATTTGTCCAGAATGAGACTGGGAGCGACCCAGGAACGCTCCTCAGGGCCATAGCCCTCCCAGTCAACCAAGTATTGCACCCCACGGCCCCTCTTACGAATGTTCAAGAGTTTCTTAACAGTGAATGCGGGGTGGTTGTCAATAATGCGGGGGGGAGGTGGTGGGGGATCCGGGGGACATATGGGGTGAGAGGATACAGGCTTAATACATGAGACATGGAATGTGGGGTGAATCTTAAGGGAAGCAGGGAGTGACAGTTTAACAGAGGAAGGATTGATGATTTTGTGGATTTTAAAGGGACCAATAAAGCGGGGTTGCAGTTTGTGGGAAGTGGCTTGGAGGGGAATGTCCTTAGTGGACAGCCAGACGGAGTCACCTGGTTTGTAGGCCGGAGCTGGAGTGCGGTGGCGATCAGCAAAACGCCGATTACGGTCTGCCGTGCTTAGCAGCGCGGCCTTGGCATCGCTCCAAACCTTGGCGCACCGTTTCATGTGGATGGCGAGGGAGGGAACAGCGATCTTGGCTTCTTGGTCAGGGAACAGTGGAGGTTGGTAGCCCAGGGACCCCTCAAAAGGTGATTTCCCGGTGGCAGCGCAGGGTAAAGTGTTGTGAGCGTACTCGACCCAGGTAAGCATCTTGCTCCAGCTGGCTGGGTTCTTGGCCGATACGCAGCGTAGAGCGGCCCCCAGGTCCTGATTGGCCCTCTCAGTTTGGCCATTGGATTGAGGGTGGTAGCCCGAAGAGAGGCTAGCTGTGGCCCCGAGGGCCACGCAGAACGCTTTCCAGACTTGGGAAATGAATTGGGGGCCGCGGTCAGATACGATGTCTGATGGAAGTCCGTGGATGCGGAACACCTCTCTCACCAGAACATCCGCGGTCTCTTGGGCGGTGGGCAATCCAGCCAGGGGGATGAAGTGTACCGCTTTGCTGAATCGGTCCACCACCGTCAGGATGGTGGTGTTACCCTCGGAAAGGGGAAGTCCGGTCACGAAGTCCACTCCGATGTGACTCCAGGGTCGGCTGGGCACCGGCAATGGTTGAAGCAGTCCAGCAGGGGCCTGGTGAGATGCTTTGCTTCTGGCGCATGTGGTGCAAGCCTTGATGAAGCGTCTGGTGTCGGGGATCATGGCACTCCACCAGAATCTCCGCTTCAGCACCGCCAAGGTGCGGGTAAAGCCGGGATGGCAGGAGAGGAGGGATGAATGGGCCCATTGCAGCACCTGTGTCCGAGCGGCTGAGGGGACGTATAGGCGTAATCCGGGGTTGGACCTGGGATCGGGATCCTCCCGTAGAGCCCTCTGGATCACCGCCTCGATCTTCCATGTGACAGATCCGATGGTGCAGGAGGTAGGAAGGATGTTCTCGGGGATCTCACGCTCAGAACAGGTGTTGAATTGACGGGACAGGGCATCGGGCTTAACGTTCTTTGAACCTGGACGGTAGGTCAGAGAGAGGTTGAACCTCCCGAAGAACAGCGCCCATCTCGCCTGTCGAGAATTCAGCCTTTTGGCTGTCTGGAGGTATGCCAGGTTCTTGTGGTCGGTCCAAACGATGAACGGCTTCTCGGCCCCCTCCAGCCAATGTCTCCACTCCTCCAGCGCCAGTTTGACTGCCAGCAGCTCACGGTTTCCAACGTCGTAGTTCCTCTCCGCCGGGGACAGCTTCTTGGAGAAGAAGGCGCAGAGGTGTAGTCGGTTGTCAGCGGCCGCCACCTGAGAGAGCACTGCTCCCACCCCTGTGTCGGAAGCATCCGTCTCGACCACAAACTGGCGGGTGGGGTCGGGGTGTACCAGGATGGGAGCGGAAGCGAACAGTCTCTTGACCTTGGTGAAGGCCGTCTCGGCTTCGGGGCTCCACCGGAATGGCACCGCTGGGGACGTGAGCTTGGTTAGAGGGGAGACCACTTGGCTATAGGAACGGATGAACCTTCGGTAGAAATTGGCGAATCCCAAGAAGCGCTGGAGTTGCTTGCGTGAGGTGGGTGTGGGCCAGTCGGTGACCGCCAGAATCTTCTTGGGATCCGCCCTGATCTGTCCCTTCTCAAGGATAAACCCAAGGAACTCAACTGTGTCGGAGTGGAAGACGCACTTCTCTGCCTTGACAAACAATTTGTTCTCTAGAAGCCTTTGTAGAACTTGCCTGACGTGGTTTTCATGATCCTTGGCATTAGTGGAGTAGATCAAGATGTCATCCAGGTAGACGAACACATGGCGACCCAACAAGTCCCGAAGCACGTCATTCACCAGGGCCTGGAACACAGCAGGAGCATTGGTGAGGCCGAATGGCATGACCAGGTATTCAAAGTGTCCGAGAGAGGTATTGAAGGCGGTCTTCCATTCATCGCCCTCACGGATCCGGACCAGGTGGTACGCGTTGCGAAGATCCAGCTTGGTGAAGATGGTGGCCTCGTGAAGTGGGTGGAACGCGGAGTCCATCAGGGGCAGAGGATACTTGTTCCTCACCGTGATGTTGTTCAGCTCCCTGTAGTTGATGCACGGGCGTAGGGAGCCATCCTTCTTCTGGACGAAGAAGAATCCCGCACCGACGGGAGAGGAAGAAGGACGAATTAGTCCGTTAGCCAGGCAGTCACGGATGTATGTCTCCATAGCCTCCCTTTCAGGTCTGGAGACGTTGTAAAGGCGACTTGAGGGAAGTGACGAACCAGGAAGGAGCTCGATGGCGCAGTCGTAGGGTCGATGAGGCGGCAGAGACTGCGCTTGTATCTTGGAGAACACTGCGCCCAGGTCATGGTAAGGTGTGGGAACCCTTTCCAGGGAGGGCTTGGGAGTCTGTGGTGGAGCTGGTGCTCCCTCTGCTGGTGGTGGAGCGGAACGCAGGCAGGACAGATGACATCTAGAATCCCAGGCTTGAACTTGATTGGAACTCCAGTTGATCGTGGGGTTGTGTTTCTGGAGCCAGGGTAATCCCAAGATGAGTTGGTCATTGGGGGACTGGATGACGCGGAACTGGATCATCTCTCGATGGTTCCCAGAAATGACCAGTTGACAGGGAATAGTAATGTGCGTCATGCGGCAGAAAGTCCTTCCATCCAGCGACCGCGCATTCTCAGGGTGGGGTAGAGGGAGGGTGGGGATGTTCAGTTCGGACACCAACACTTCGTCGATGAGATTGGCGTCCGCTCCAGAATCCACCAACGCGTTAATCCGGGTTGTTCTGTCGGGAAGAATCAACAGCGTGGTGAGCGTGGGACGATGGTTCTCTCTGTCAGCACCCTCATGCCTGTCGACTGCTCTCACCTCTACTGGTCGCCTGGTCCTGAAGGAGCACCGAGCCTGGGTGTGACCCGGGCTCCCACAGTAGAAGCACGAACCGGTGGTTCTGCGGCGTGCTCGTTCCTCGGAAGAGACCCTGGTACCGGCCCGGGACAGGTCCATGGGTTCGGATCCCTCCGACTGCTGCTCCTCTCGTCGAGGACTTGGGCCCTGCCTGGGGTACGGGTTGCCGGGAAGGATCGGTCTCTCCGACCGGCGTTGTCTGGCGCGGTTGTCCAGGCGGATCGTGGTGCGCATGAGTTGGTCGAGCTGGGTGATAGGGTCCAGTCGCGCCAACTCGTCCTGGAGCGTCTCGCTCAGGCTGGCCAGGAAGAGATTCGCCAAAGCTGCATCGTTCCAACTAGTAGCTGCTGCGAGGGTGCGGAAGTCGATGGAGTGGTCTGCCGCGGTCTTCCGTCCCTGGCGCAGAGCAATCAGTCTCTGGGATGGCTCCTGGTCGCTGGATGCGTGTTGGAACACCTTTCGAATCTCGTCGGCGAAGACTGGGTAACGAGGAGGGAAAGAATCCCCGGACCACACCGCCGTAGCCCAATCCAACGCCCTCCCCTTGAGTAGTCCCATCACATATCCAATCCGACGGTCGTCGCTGTTGTAGGTCTGGGGCTGTTGTTTGAATACAAACTCGCATTGGAGTAGGAACGCCTTGCACCTTTCAGGTTCTCCACCGAACCTCTCCGGGGGGGGGGTTGTTGGGGCTCCCGGAATTGCCAGGCTCCCGAGGGGTTGACCGCCGGGGAAGTGGGTGGGTGGGTGGGTGGGTTCCTCCCGTGGTTGTGGCAGGACCGCAACGGCGAGCCTCCTCATCTCTGCACACAGTTCACGAATCTCTATGTGAAGCTCGGAGATTCCTTGTGAATGCTGCCGGACGATGGCTCCTTGTTCCTGGAGGGCGTGGAACATGGCAGTTGAGTCAGCAGGGTCCATAGTGGCAAAATTGTTCTGAGACGGGTGCGTGGGGGTTGGACCCAAAATGCATGACTCAGAAACAATAGTAAAATAAAGTCCCGTTAGGGCTTTATTCGGGACGAGTCCCAGGAGCGTAGTCAACACAAGCAAAGTCCATACACGAAGATCCAGCCAAACAAATACAAAACAAACAAAAAGCACGGTGCCGAGGGAAGAGGCAATCTCGTAGTCGGTAGGCGTGCAGGGGGGTCCGGTAGCAGGAGAGCTGTCAGCGGGGCAGATGAACAGGCGGACGGCAGGCAGAGGCGTAGTCGTGGGCGAAGCGGGAGTCGAAACCATGAAACAATCAGCGGGGCAAAAGTACAAAAACGGTAGGCGGGGACGTAGTCAAGAAACAAAACGAAGGTCACAAAACAGAAATCAATAATCGATGGTCGGTAAACAGGCGTGGATCGTAACGTGTAATCAAACAGTAAATAATGCTCAAGAGTTGCGTGGTAAACAGAGGCAGACAATTTCGCAGTGAACAGTTGCGCGACTGGGCTATAAATGCAGGTGTAGACAGGTGTAGACAATTAGTTAGAGCGTAGCAAGGAAATGGAAAACAGGTGCGATGGATGACAAGTTTAACAAGGAGATTAGTAATCGTTAGTAATAAACCTATCCTGCCCTAGCATTAGTAAATTAGTAAATGACATGCACGAGAAACGTAAGGTAACATGAACACATGATTAGTCTTGTTAGTTTCTACCCAATCCTGACCTAGCGTTAGTAGTTTTAGTAAATAGACAAATAGAAACATTAGGGGAGTGAAGGACAGAACGAGAGAGAGAGAGAGAAAAGGCGGAACGCAAGGTTTGCGGAAAAACATGTAAAAGTGTATGCATAACAACGACCAGTTAACGTAACAATAAACATACATCGAAACATAACACAAAGCGAAACTAAGACGATAATCACTCAACATAACCAGGTAATATAATCGTAACGAAACATAACTAGACATGACGAGAAAATAAATCGTAACAAGAAATAAACTAAACAACATGACGAACCTAGACTAACATAATACATGATAAGACACTACGTGACTAAGACAACATGAAAAAACATAAATCAACATAAAACATGGTGAGACAGACCTGAAACGTGACAGTCACAGCCTAGCAACCACCTATCCCTCCTAGCAACACTAGCAGCCACCTACCTAACACCAAGTACACCATAGTATTAGTAGCAACAGTCCACCAATTTGCCTCACATTCCACATTATATTTAGGAAATGCACATCTCTAGCTAATTATTACATTTTGGTTCTCTTGTTTACAGTCTGAATTCGCAAAAACATTTACGGTATTTGATTCCATTACAATGTAATAGAGCGATGAGCAAACAGGACAACTCTGTAGTTCTGACGAATGGTAGATGCCATAGCCATGGCTGCGGCAATGCATGGCTCCATTATTATTTTATTCTGCGTCCTCTGAATGTTGTGACAATCTGTGATTAATACAGATCTGTATGCTGAAATACCTGTACTCTGTGATTGTTCTTTGCTCTCATTGTCAGGCTTTCAACACAAATTGAAACATTTCCTAGAGTTACCTTTTTATTTTAAAATATGTCCTTTATCAGGTAGTTTTACAAATAATAGCAAACATGACATAATTACTATAACAACTGGCTGATCTCATTGATCTGTATCTGTACAGTAAGTAGTTCATTCTTCATTGGCCATGAAAGGCTAACAATTTAACCATTATAGCTTGAAGGTAATTCTGTTATGTAGTGGATTCTACAATAATCAGGATTATTATTGTAGAATCCACTCAACTACCAGAACTGTGCTCGACAGGATGCCTTGGCAGAGGGATTTCAATAAAAGGCCTGATATGTACTTTGAAATAATTGTAAACCCTTTATATCTGTTAATCATCCTGACTAGGAATGGATTTGGGGTATTCAGCATTGCATGTGAACTGGCTTTTTTTTTCTCCCTTAATTGTTATATTGCTCTCCTTCCCATTCAAAGGATAAAATCATTTAAAGTTGTAAACTGTTTGACTGAACTTGGCTGCCATTCATCTGACTAAACCTCAGCTGAGCAAAAGGCACATGGCGTCCTCAATATCAAGACAAAATGCTTCCAATTCTCCGACATACTGTAACTAGAATCCATATTACAGTTACTCTTTTCAGTTCTTCATACGCATGCACGCACACATCATGCATGCACACAGTCCCTATAGTTGTAGCAGATGCCCTTCATGCGCTGCGGTCCTGAACCGTAGCATACCTAACCACATGCAGTGAGGTGAGCCGAGGTATGGGAGAAGCCCGGGAGCCTTGGGCATACTCAGTACCGGAGTGAAGATAATGAACAAGAAAGTCAGTAATGTCTGGAATCCCTCTGTCATGTCTCCACGGAGAGGTTTTGCATAAAGCGACAGCTGCGCTATGATGTTCTTCAGAGAACTGAAAGAGAAGGTCATATGCCACTGGTTTAATCATCATGTAAATGGAAACACCTTAAAGGGTGTGTGAAAGTTAACGTTTTCTCTAACGACAGCCTATCACGTCTGTGCATCAGTAAAACTATACAGCCCTTTAAAGACCGTTTTGAAGTCTCAATGATACTTCAACCTCTCAATGAAAAGCATGTTAAATGTTAATGGTACGGTTGTTAATGGAACAGTTACGTTGATGGGATGGTATCTTAAAGCCCCTTCATCTTCTACAATAATATATGTGCATGACAGCTGTGGTTACCATTCAGTGATAATGAGTTATTCTATACATGAATGTTATATGTTATAATGAAGTAATATTCCCTCCCAAAGTATTTTTCTTCACAGGTATATAGAAATATGTACACTCAGTGAGCGCTTTGAGGTATCTTAAACTTGTACTGCTGTAGCCTATCCACTGTCACCTTCCTGTCAGCTTTGACCAGTCTGGCCATTCTCCTCTGATATCTCTCATTAACAAGGCATTTCTGTTCTGTCACTGGAACTTTGTTGTTTTTTTGCACCATTCCTTGAAAACTTGTGTGCGTGAAAAGGAGATCAGCATTTTCCGAGATACTCAAACCACCCTGTCTGCCACCATCATTCCACAGTCACATTTTTCCCCCATTCCGTTATTGAACATTAACTGAAGCTCCTGACCCATATCTGCATGATTTTATGCATTGCATTACTGCCACACAATTGGCTGATTTTATAATCGCATGATAAGTAGGTGTAATAAAGTAAAAATGTTCCTAATAAAGTGCTCAGTGAGTGTGTATGTATGAATCCCTGCCTATGGGCTGAATTCAGTTCATTGTTTTATTTTGTGTGTGTTTTTTACCCTACAATTAATTGGCAACAATTGGCGCGTGGTTGTTATTATCTTGTGGAAAGGAAGCAAAATGGCCTCCTCTTTTGCTTAACGGAATTATTTTTAACAGACCGCACTTTGTACAACTCACAATTTTCCAGATATAGGAATGACGGACATTTTCTTATTAGGGAAGCCTTGCCAGAGCAGCATGGCGCTGTGAAATGTTGTTCTTGCCGTCAGAGCTATTCTCTGCAGCTGTTCAATATGCTTACCTTTCAGTGGCTCATACAGGTACCAACCAGGCAGCATACTATACACAGTGTATAAAAATAAAACATTCAAAATGATTGAAATCATGAAAATTAAGTTACATTCAATCTGAATAAAACTAAGCACTACCTTAATATTGTCTAAACAATTGATTTCATCTTATTTGTACCCATCTGATTTCATGTGGTGGATTTCTCATACAAAACAAGAAGCATCGCAGAGATTATCCATGAGATATGCTACTGCATTCATTTGGAGCTCGACTATTGTCACCGTCATGGAACAGCATGGAAATAAACAAATCAATGCTTTGACTTTCTGTAGCTAAACAAACTATTGGAATCAACATAGTGAGTATCATCATCATCATATCTTATCATGAGCATCATCATTATCATGATTGTGATTATTATTATTATTTATTTATACATTTCACATTTATTCTTTTCTAGTTTGTATAGATGAGAATGAAAAAGCAAGTCTCTGGCTCATTCACGCTCACTAAAATAACGCACTGAAAATTATTGAACATACCTGCACCACATTTGCAGTATCCATCCTTCATTGTACAAAGCAGTGAATAATTTTCCCATCAGGGTGACGGACAGCTTGCGGTGAGTTCCCGTGAGCCCTCAACAGGTTGAAAGACTCTGGGGCTTCTGAAGGTCACATCCCCAGGCAATCAGAACATCGTCCTTGTGCCACACCTCTAACACAATCTCCATTCATCAGATTAACCTGTTACCCCTCTGTACTGCGCTGCTGCAGAGATCAATCAACTCACAGTGTAATTTCAGCTGGCTTTGCCCCTATGAGCCGGCCGATTCATCAACATAGTTATTAAGTATGGGTGTTTAAAAACCATTTTTTAAATGCATTGAGTGTTCCTTTTTTAGGGGTTGTCTTACACAATGCCGGTCAATTGTTTTTGTCTGACAGTTCCAACAGCTGGGTCATAAATACCTCCGGTACTAAAATTTTATGTGTTGTTTGCTCTTTCCCGTCACCCTTAGTTTGAATAATATTCACTTAAGATTTACTGTATAGCCATTTACCAAAATGGTAGTTGTCTTGCTGTCAATATGCAAAATGCAGTTTAGCACCGGGTGATGCTGGTCTTTACTTTTGCTCCCTTACTTCCTCTCCCTGAGGTATGGAGCACAGCATGTGGGCATGGTTATAAGTGACAAATGCAAGACTTAGCAGTGGTCTTTGGGGAGATGACTGGGAAGCATGGAGGCTGGAGCAAAACTCTGCCGACAACAAACCCAAGGGCGAGCGGCGGTGGATGGGTGGAGAGGAGTGGGATATTAATGAACACGTCCACCTGGGAGCTGAAGCAGGCCCATTTCAGCCCACATCCGTATCAATGCGCATTCCCCAGTGCCCCTTGCGATAGAATGTGCTGGATATGGAAATCCCACATACAAAAGTGTGGAATCCATCTTCAGCAGAGCTGCTGTTTAAAGTCGGGGATTCAGGTTAAATAAATCAAACTACAGGTCTCAAATACTGTATAATTCAGAAGTTTGCTTCAACCTACAAGCTAAATAAGGCTGATTCTTTGTAAATTGTCAATATTTTTTATTACCAAAGCACAGCAGTAGCCTTTTTACCACCACATTAATACTATTATTGTGGATTATATTTAGCATTAGTTCTGAAAGCACAGATGATTCCGAGCTACTTACTTTTGAATGACTTTGGGAAGTAGTGTAGCATAATGGTGAGAGGACTGGGCTTAGAACTCAAAGGTTATAGATGTGATTCCCAGCTGGGCTGCTGCCATTTTACCCTTGAGCGAGGCACTTAACTTGAACTGCTGCAGTAAAAAGACCCAACTGCATAAATGGACTGGATGTAAAAAAGAGGGAACAATCTGTATAAGTCGCTATGTGCAAGAATTTGCTAAATGACAATGCTGCTTATAACGGACTAAAATACCTTTTGCGTTTTGAAAGAAACATGGATCTCATCAGCAATGCACATTAGCAAATGAGCTGCATGTAAAGATAGTGCCAAGTGTCAAATCATCAAATTGCTCAGGGAGGTGGAAAAAAAATGTGGTCCTCAGATTCCTAGCAGAGGCAACCAGATTTTCTGCCATTTCCTGGTACTTTGTTTAATTAATTGTACCATTGAGCTTAAATGGTGCCCCTGGATGATCCACCGCCAGGTATAAGGTGCTTTTCCTTCTATGCATTCCATTTAGCCACCAAACACTTTTGGTCTCATCTGACCATAGCACTCTCTTCCAGTCATAATTCGAATGGGGTTTTGCAAACTCAAGATGCTCAGTTTTGTTTATTGTGCTCAGTGAGGGCTGAGCACAATAAACAACCAATCTCTGCAGTTCTTAAACTGCGATCCTCCCACACCATCTTCCTTACCTATTATTGCACTTACAGTACTAAGGGGTATGTTTTACCATTTATATGTTTTTGTACCCATTACCCAACTTGTGATGATGACCCCATGCTGATAGTTGACAAAGGGATTTTGCATGTTTGTTACATCATTGTTATATCCTATTGAAACAGGAAGTGATGAAATGATAAGCTCAGTCTAAAGGAACTATCCATCCATCCATCCATTATCTGAACCCGCTTATCCTGAACAGGGTCACAGGGGGGCTGGAGCCTATCCCAGCATACACTGGGCGAAAGGCAGGAATACACCCTGGACAGGTCGCCAGTCCATCGCAGGGCACACACACCATTCACTCACACACTCATACCTACGGGCAATTTAGACTCTCCAATCAGCCTAACCTGCATGTCTTTGGACTGTGGGAGGAAACCGGAGTACCCGGAGGAAACCCACGCAGACACGGGGAGAACATGCAAACTCTGCACAGAGAGGCCCCAGCCGACGGGGATTCGAACCCAGGACCTCCTTGCTGTGAGGCGGCAGTGCTACCCACTGCGCCATCCGTGCCGCCCTAAAGGAACTAGTGGAACTAAATTAAAGTAAACTTGTATTGCCAATTTCACTTTGATTTTATGCAATTGTTTGGGGTGCCAATCATTTTAGCACTTGTGTTTTTCAGAAAAAATAAGATAGGAAAATAAAAAACATGAGTAAATGTATTGAAATAAAAGTATATTAGCTTCCCTTATGTCTGAACGCAAAATATACATTGTTACGTTCTCAGGCGTCCAGGGGTAGGAGGGAGTACACAACAAAATTATAATTAAATGAAATGACCGGGAGGATGTATTTGAGCGTTAGGGGAGTGAAAAATGATCGAACAAACAGGTTTGAGGTGCAATAAGTGTATTTCAAAATTACAGTGGCGGTGCTATTTACAGTTTTCAAACAAAAATTCACAAGACAAGACACATGGGGTACGAGGCCAAGGGACCTGGGTGTTGCCAAATCAATTAAATTAACAAAACCAAAGAGAGCTAAAAACAAAATACATACTAATTATTCCCTGAACAAAATAATATATCTCTACTCTATAATCAAAATTACATAGGCGGCAATCACCCCTTTCCTAAGGTGTCTAAACAATTGTTCACCCTACGTGCAGCAACAGTGTATAGAGGCCTCTGTCTTACCTGCCCCAGGGCCTACACATGGACAACCACATTCACACAAGTAGGAGAACGGAGGAACACACATACACATAACAGGGTTCTCAAGCGAATGAGCAGCCAAGTCTAGCATAGCCCCCTATAGGGCAGCCAACACACAGTTTATATAAGCAGAGGGACGTGATTGGTGGAGGCGGGACCAGGGCAATGATGATTGACAGCAGGGACAGCGAATGGAAATGGTTAATGGCATCATCTGTAGAGTTTAAGGGGGAAACAGACAGACATACGTACGTGGAACGTAACATACATCACTCTCAATGTTGTTTATTATATTTTTTTCCATTTTTATTAGGGGTGCCAATTATTATGGAGCCCACATCTGTGTTCACGTAAAAATGGCAAAGCAATTATTTCTGCATTCATCGACAAAGCTATGGAATGCCACAATTCACTGAACACATTTAATTAAGAACCTAGAACCTCATTGAGAACCTATATTGTGAAATTACATTTACAGCTATGTTTTGCTTAGTCGTTGCCATAATGAAAGTGGACATTTAAGGTAGAAAAACAATCAGCTTCATGTATTGCTGAATCACAAAGCAGCATCAGGAATAAGGGAGAGAGCTGCAGTCATAATAGATGGTGTAGGAGATCAATTCAAGTTAGCAGACCTTTAATTACTTCAATGGGAGCACAGCATACATATGATTCATATGCGGTAATTATACAATTAACAATCAGAACAGTAGAGACTTTGGTTGTGGGTGCTATATTAAAAACAATAATAGTGTCACCCCAAATTCAACACACTTAAATACCCAATAATATATCTGAATGTACCTAGATAAGCAGCACATCAGCAATCAGAATATTTTCTGTCGACATTGTTGTGGGTATATGCTAATCAAAACAACCTGTGTCTGTTCAGCATTCTCAAGATTTAAAGGTGTACTAAAAATATGTGTGCCTCTTCATTGGAAAGGACCATTTGATTTGATTTCTTGTAGCCATTGTATTTTTTCCACATTGACACGATTACAAATTAATTACAGTTTTCTTACAGAAATACCAAGCTAGTCTGTTTTTTGCCCTTGAAGCAGAGTACTATATGTTGTATTTTCCCATTGTCTGCATACATTCAAGGAAGAGGCCATGTGAATGTATTTGTACCATTACAATTAGAATTACACACTTTGCATCAGAGCACATCAGATGGACAGTAGTAGCTTGCAAGTATACAGTGAAAAGTATATTCAATGTTGTTCATCTCGTGATGGATGGCGCTACAAAATGAATGTAACTTCATCCGAGTATTCATGAAAGTACTTTTGAGTTTGTTTAGCAATGTGTATATGGTAATCTGATGTTTTTTCCGAACATTTATTCATTTATTGCTTCTCAGTGTGTCCAGTGTTCGCTTCGACCACTCCCAGGGCTTATGCTGTTTTCCATTAACAGTCCAGGTGCATGATGGCGAACGTAAACAAAGAACATGGCTGACCGTGAAAAACTGGTGGTGTTTATGTGTTTATAACCCATGGCATTACCCAACCTGGTCTGTTGCATAACCACACTGCCAGTATCCTGCAGTGACCCAACAGCAGAATATACCAAATGTGCTCCCATCTAGTTACATTGGTAGCCAATCTGCAAAAGTCAGTAAATTGTATATTTCCAAATGTTTCCCAAAAGAAAAAAGGTTGACTGGACTTTTGGTTTTCTGAGTTTTGAATATCTGAGGCTCTGCTATATATGGTCATTCATTCATTCATTGTCCTAACCCGCTTATCCTGAACAGGGTTGCAGGGGGGCTGGAGCCTATCCCAGCATACATTGGGCGAAAGGCAGGAATACACCCTGGACAGGTCGCCAGTCCATCGCAGGGCACACACACCATTCACTCACCCACTCATACCTACGGGCAATTTAGACTCTCCAATCAGCCTAACCTGCATGTCTTTGGGAGTACCTGGAGGAAACGCACGCAGACACGGGGAGAAAATGCAAACCCCACACAGAGAGGCCCCGGCCGCCCAGGATTCAAACCCAGGACCTCCTCCACCTACCCAATGCACCATCCGTGCCGCCATATATGGTCATGTTCAAGTCCATTTTCTTCTTAGCCAATGCAGTTTGTGTTTGGCACACGCCGTCATAATTATGACATCGTTCCCCTTGCCACATTATATTATTTCACAGTTTTTGTGAGTGATGCACCTGCAATTCTGGCACCAATAATGTGACCCTGTGTTGCTCTGGAAACTCACATATCAAGGTGTTGATTTTTATAGCTTTCAAACATAATTGGCATTCAATTTAATGTGACCCACTTATGTTGCTGCCGTGAAACTTGGCTATCTACTGTAGTTACGTAAAGTCCTTTTCCATGGGCCATTTCTATTATTTTGTCCACCCCCTGTAGATATATGGATGATGGAAGTTGGTTACACTTGGTGTCAAACCACTACACAGACTAATTAAATGCTTTTTATATTCAGAAACATGTTTTTGAAATGAGAATGGGTTGTTCAGGTGCAGTGGGTAGCACTGCCGCTTCACAGCAAGGAGGTCCTGGGTTCGAATCCCCGTCGGCCGGGGCCTCTCTGTGCGGAGTTTGCATGTTCTCCCCGTGTCTGCGTGGGTTTCCTCCGGGTACTCCGGTTTCCTCCCAATGTATGCTGGGATAGGCTCCAGCCCCCCTGCGACCCTGTTCAGGATAAGCGGGTTAAGATAATGGATGGATGGATGGATGGGTTGTTCATGTAATACTTCATGCTGTAGAATATGTTTTTAACAAAGGAAATGAGCTCCATTATATTAAGAATAATGTTTTTAGTTCAGTACACAGGGGCCAAATATGCATAACTGCTTTTTCTCAAATTCAAGCAGTGGTCTTATTATAGATAATATAATTTTAAATGGTCATTTTGAGGCCATTAAAATTAGGAATCACATGGTCTCGTAGGCATTTCATTTTATCAGTGTCTTGAAAAATAAACAGATATGCAACTCTTAATTAAAGCATATTGTTATAACATTTCCATTCATTTCTCAGACCTAATTCAATTATGCAAATTCAATTTGTCTCAAGTCATACAAGTCAACCTTTATTTTTCCCAGGTAAATCTCACTGATAAGACCCTCTGCAAGAGACTCAGGAAAATAAGTCAGCAAACATGTTCTTGTTTCTGTCAAGAGTAGAAAATACCTGCAGACAGACAGAGGAGAAGTACATGGTACACAGCAACACATCCCTTGAGAGCACACTGAATATTGAAAGACCATTACAGATTTACAGAAAGGGGGGTTGAGCATGATCCAAAACATGTCCATTTATCTGACTTTAGTCAGCAGTCCTTTTGAAGTCCTATGTAGAATAAGATAACCCAATTTCAACAGCCATTTCGGATTTATAAAAGCACAAAAGAGTAAGAATGGCAAGCAAACAACATGGTCAGCAAAGGGAGCAAAACCACCCTGTTCTTTGTCCAGCTTGAGAGAAGGCTGCAGAGGTGAATGCTGAGATCCTTTCAGTGGGAGATATATGTATGTACCTATGGATTTTTCATAAGGATGACAAACCCAATCCTCACAGAGGTTACAGTTATGGATATTACTACACAGATATGTGTTGCTAAGCTCCATGATAAATTGTATCTACAGTATGATATTTGATCAAAATAATCTTATTTTCCCTTCCAAAAGAACACATTTGCAGAACTGAAGTGGTACCATTGATCGCCTGCAGGTACACTCTTGCCCACTAGTCAGTCACACTGAATAATATGTTTGAATAACTAACAGATTACAAAATGAATTGCTTACTTCATAGGCATGACCAATAGTAAGTGTTCTCTTTCTTGAGAGCCTACATAATTTAGATCCAACTCGCAATACAAAGAAGGAAATAACAGTCTGCAAAAGCAGTCAGAATTAACAGAATTGTGTCGGAATTGAGCTAAGGATAGCTGGATCACAGCCTTCTTGAGTTAAAATAAAATGAATTAAGCACAAATCTTGCATGTCAAAATCAAATATCTACTTGCCTGGACATGAATTGTATGGTTTAGAGGATGGATTTAATGATAATTGATACTCTTTATGTGTCAGAGTGGGTGTACAGTAATAGTTTTGTTCACATGGAGGTTAATGTGTGCTGGGAAATGGCCATTTGTATCATAGAATGTAAGCTTCCTTTTGATGTTAATTTCACACTAACTAATTATGACTTAGTTAAAACTCAATCTATTCACAATGATTTAATTTGTATTTAATTTGATCTTATGAACTTATGATTGACATTGGTATTTTTTTTATATCAAGCGCAGTGTTGTTTTAATTTAATTGTCATAATAAAATTCCCAATTTATCATTAAATTCACAAAATGTGCAAAGATTGTCTATCCCCCTCTACTGGGGATTGGAAATGTGCAAATAGAGCAATCAGAAAAATATGTATTTAATATTTATACAATAACAACCACAGGAAGAAACTTCTTAAAATGTGTACCATGACAAAGAGCAGTAACATAAGCCTCAGGAGGTCTGAGGGGAAAATATAAAAACAAATAAAAATCACTTTCTACTTGCTTCAGGTGAGAAGCTCCTGATCCATATTTTTGTCAGAAAAATGAAGTTGTCACTTGGATGAAAACAGAATTGTGCTTCTGTGTCCTGGTTTACCATACAAAATCACAAGTAATTTCTAATTGTGTTTTCATGTAAAGATGTGTGGCTTTCCGTTCATTATTTTTTGACTGCAGTTTGGATTTAATGTATTAGCAAGCTTTTGGTTTTAGCAGATATTTGACAGTTAGTGTTGATTAGTGGTTTATTTAGGATTTGCTGCACTAGGAACACATACTGTATTTTCTATTTGCATAAATCATTCAAGTTGTTGTAGACTGCCATCTGAGCAGTTGTTTGTGCTAAATCCTTGCATACGCTCACACTATTTGTATTCTGCACTTGTACCATTTATGTCTATTATTGGCATCTACCAATAAATGATGATAGTAATGTTTTCTCATCAGTATTCCCCAATATCTGGGAAACATGGTGGGTTTTGTTTTTGAAACATAACTTGTAATGTCAAATTTGCCTGAAAAATCTGAAGTATAGTGAGCTGCAGTCTTCACCTGGCTTCAGTGGTCTTATATTCTAATTTAGTTAATTTAGTTAAGTTCTGATGGACAGATAGTCCTCAAGTGCTCCTGCACTGCCTCACCTTTGAACAGTGCATTCAGTGAGCCTTAATGCTAGGAAACTGCAAGAGGTATGATAAGAAGGCACACAATCCAGGGCTAGCCTACATCTTTAGAAGCTATTTTTTTAAAAGCCCAGTGAGAAAACAAGGATTAAAAAGATGCTCCGCACCAGGGGATTTCAGCCTTTTAACTGAGCCTTTAATGATGCTAAATACCCAAACATAACTTGAACTGAGAGATCTCTATTGTCTCAGTTATTAGAAGGGGTTGGGAAGGGTAGCTTCCAGAAGGCTGCAAGATAAGTCACATAAACAGTGTTGTCCCAATTAATCATACATTATATTATTCAAGCTCCCCCTTTGCAAGCTGTGCATGTGGCAAAGTATATTTAAGTTTTAATTAGTATTGTTGTGTTGAGTGTACATCGTTTGCATTCATTCCAATTAAATGCAAACAAAATAAATCTAAATATCTCTATATTCCATGCTTATGTAACGAGTTGCTAAAATAAATGTGAATCAAAAGTAGGCCAATACAATAGTAAGGGTTCAACTGAATCAAATCAAATTCAACTTGAAACAGGCAGCTTTCAGGATGTTTGCCAGATTGTAATTAGCTGGTCTAATGAGGCAGGAATCTCACTGAAATATGATCTCAGAAAAGATTTATCTTCGCTTTCTTGACAGAACATACTGTGAGAAGTGTCATAAACATCATCTGGTAGGGTCTTCCTATTCATAATCTGTTATGTTAGTAAATCCACATAGGGAAGATCAGTGGATCTGATTAAAGGAACCAAAAACCCAAATTGCGTAACAATGTGTGACTTGTCTGAGAAAAACCACTCTATGATGCATTGCCTTAATAAGTAGAATCAGCTTAGTGCTGGGATAAAATATATGATAAAACCTGAACTCATACTGGACCTTTTCAGATAAGACTGGACATCGCTGCCTTATATCATACAGCCTGGGGTCATGGGTAAAATTGTCTGAATTTAGAGTTCCTTTAAAAGCTTGTGCTTAATGAGCCCAAGTTCAGTTCAGTTATTTTAAAAAATGCTTTATTTAGAATAATGATTCAGACCCTGTGCGTGCATGCATGTGTGTGCGTGTGTGTGCGTGTGTGTGCGTGTGTGTGTGCGTGTGTGTGAGTGTGGCGAGGTTTGGGGTCAATATTGTCACGATATTGGTTGTTAAACTTTATGCAGAGATGTTAAGAATATAATTCTCATTGCATCTACTTTATTTTATTTGCTAGCCATTGTCCTTCAGCTAGGGAAATATACGTGCATTGCTTCCTGCTAATTTACAATAGTTTATATGGCTAGTCTGCAGAAAGAATACCTCAATCAGCAGTACCAGCAATGTTCATAAACACTGCCTCTGACACCAACATCAGTGATCATGGTTACAGTGTATGTGGTGTACCACTTCAGTTGCTCTTACAAACCACTTCATATATGCAAGGGACACATGCCTTCAAATATCAAGCTCGTATTAACTTTTGAGAATATCCCAGGCTGTTTTATAAACTGTAATAAATGTAAGCCTTACTGTTGCCTACCGACAGTAGTACCTAAAAATAAATCCGGTTAAACCGTCAAAAACTAGGACACATGCCAACCTGCACCTATGATTCAGAACGGGTGTGACTGCAACTTTATATTTTGTGTTATTTACATTAATTTATTGCTGTTTTAGAGCTTTATTTGATGGTCTCGTTTTGGGGAAATTCACACCATTTATTATGTGTTTATTTATTTATTTTCTCCCAAGGAGGAGAAAGAGAAATTGCCTGTCCAGTGCCAACACCAAAGGGATTAGGTCTCCCATTAATACGTGTGAGAACAAAGCGCTCGGCAGCTCGACTTGTTTTTCAGGCACGATTTCCCTGTGATTCTTCATGTGTTTCATTGTATTTGTTCTCAGTGTGTCTCTGTGGAGACAATTAAAGTGTGACAGCTCCTCATTTAACAAGGGCTGCTTTACCTTGAAGAGATGAACACATGGCATTCTAATTATCGGCGAACAGAGCTCTGTTTCCTCATGGCTTTAGTGCTTCTTCAATGCGGCTTGATTTACCTGACAGTCAAGAAGCACAGACCTGAAATTACTGGGATTAATGTTTCCAAGACTAAACACTTCAGTGGGCTTCTGGTGTGAGACTGATGGAGAGGGGTGGCAATGAAGCAGGCAGCAAATCCACTTACGGTTTTCGTATGCCATTATTCACTTTTTACGTGCCCGCGCGTCTCAGTAAGGCTGCGTGATGCATTTGCTGTAAGCTAAGTAACTTAGATTTGGCATGTTTGCATGTCAACACACTTGTAGGGGTGTGACACGGATCAACGTTTAGTGGAGAAATATCACCTTTTGAGAAAAGAAAAGAACAGGAAATATGTTAATGATGTACTTGGCATAACATGCCATTCGTGGGGGTTTCTAATGCCATAAGTTAAGTAGGTAACTATTTTGAGCTAACCCCACTCAAAAATATATTTGACTATTCTTTGAGACATTTGGAGTAGCAGCTAAATACAACTCAAGCCAACAGAAGCCAATATGGCGGCTTCGCCAAGTGGCTCTGACAGCAGTTTGATAGGCCATTGCTTGCTTTCTTAAACCCGGGAAAGAAAAGGAAAATACATGATAAAGCATGTACAGTTTGATTTTGGATTGTGAAATAAAGTAGGAGTTATTTCAATACCATACATAATATACTATGGTGCTTTTGTGTAAGTAACTGTCTCTCTCATAAGTAACCTTGAAATACATCTGAAATTACTCAAGAGAATTACTCAAGAGAACTTCAGAGTTGTGGTATTTATTTAGGGATGTCTTGGGACAGTGCTGTAGCTGACCTATTTTTTCTTCTTTTTTTTTTACAAACACAGAAAAAATGTGCTTATAATGTATAACTTAAATGTGTATTATCGTCTGTAATAAGTATGCAGAATAGCCTTTTCTAACACATAAACAATACATTTAGTAATTGAGGAAATATTACACTAACGCCCCGTATTCTCAAAAGAACACAAAAACAACATTATTCAACAAAAGAAACCACAATGTCTCATTCTGCTTGAAACCTTGTAATTTGTTTATTGGAGTTGATCTAATCGTCCCCATTTAATTATGCACAGTGGATCAATTTCCAAAAGACATAAACTCTTCTCAGAATGTTTATCAAGTGTAGCCTTAGGGCTCTTCGAAAATCCGTGACAAGAAGGAGAGAAAAAAATCTGCTTAATAAACAAAACCCTTAGAAGGGAAAATGAGCTTGGACATGGATACATTACGTAACCCAAACCACATTCTGGAGATAGAGCTTTTAAAAATCTCTAATGAGATGAAAACTATAAATATGTTAATTTTTTCAGCCAGTTTCCACACATAGTCCTGGCCTGATATGCAGCTTAAATTTGGCAAAAATGGAAATAAATCATTTTGACATTTGACATGAATCTAAACTGAATGCATTTACATGGGGGGGGGCTGCATCTCTTTCCTCCACCAGCTATTGTGTCTTAAACATTAAACCATTTTAAATATTACAATTTATAGATCCCAACAACTGTATCTTAATGCCATTTCTGCCCATGCACCATTTACTGTTCAGTTTACAAAGAGTTTTTACTGTTTTCTTTCCATTTCATAAAAAGCTGGGCATTCCATCAAAATAAATTACCTTCCCTTAAATACATGTGTTTTAATCAGTGTTGGCATATACTGTCTCCCATTTGCCAAAACTTTTATGGTCGGTTTCATACTGACCAACAGATAACCTGATTTAGGGATTGCGAGAAGTAGGCTGCCCTTGATTCCTTGTTAGCTACTGCTTTGTTTTATAAATGCGGCCTGATTTGAATTCCCCATACAACTATCCAAAAAAAGTGCATACTTTAAGTATGTCTTCCATAACATTTTAATTGAATACATTATGTTCAAACTACATTGCTACATTTAGGATAATCTGGCACCCACATTTTAGTTTTATTGCGTCATTCTGATTTTTAAACTAGAAATTAATTTAATCATGAATGACTTGTACTCAGAGATTTGTATTTGTACTCCTGGGACATGACTTGATCCAGGCAACAGAAGTACATTTATTCAATGGTTCAACAGACAAGCTGAAACAAACATTGTTACCCGTTTATTTTATTTCCAAATGATATCACAATCAATGCGGTGAGAAAAAAATCCTACCACTTTATTTCCACTTAGCAATTTCAGCATAGCGACACTTTTGCTTCAGGGCAGAAAATAACATGCCATTCCTGTGTCCTGCAAGTATCACCAGTAGTACATTACAGTGATAATAACACAAAATCCAGCAAGATAAAATATGAAAAAGAGAGCAAAACAGCTTTTGCAACAAAAAGGATACAGTAACTGCATTCTTTCCACAGACAAATGGTCTGAGAATAATGATTGTTACATACACTCAGTGAGCACTTTATTAGGTATTTATTCAATACTTTTTTATTTCTATTTTGAGACTTATTGCTCTTCTGTTGCAGCAGCCTATCTACTTTGAGGCGATCCATGAGTTGTGTATTCAGAGATGCTCTTCTGGATACCACTTTCGTAATGTGTGGTTTGTGTTACTGTCACCTTTGTCAACTTTGTGCAGTCTGGCCCTTCTCCTCTGACCTCTCTTAGTAAAAGGAATTTTTGCCCACAGACCTGTTGCTCACTAGATGTTTTTAGTTTTTTGCACCATTCTTTGCAAACTATAGCGACTACGGAAATCCCAGGAGATCAGCAGTTTCTGAGATACTCAAACCACAGTTAAAGTCACTTGCATCACATTACTTCCCCATTCTGACATTTGGTCTGCTGAACAGCTGAACAGCTGAACCTCTTGACCATGTATGTTTTTTGGGTTTTTTTTTTGCAAGGGTGGTCATGAAGTGTACAGTACATGTGTGTCTCTTCTAATAGCGCTGGCAAAACTCCTTTTCATCTTTCATTATTATACCAGCACTCTTTATTAAAAACGATATTAATTTCTGTATGTACTACAAGCAGGATGGTACAATAATACAGCCATTTTAATGTACTTGTCAACTGATTCATATTCCCCATCTCCATCATTAATAATCCTGATTCTCTGTAAGCCTCTCCTCAATTTCCACCCAAATTAATCTTCATTCTGTGGTGTCAAGGCGAAATATGCCGAGACAAATATGTGCACTGCAAGGACCGGAGAACCTTTTGATGGCAACAGATGAAATAGAAACGTTCCTCTTATATGCCTTTGTGATAAAGGTGAGGGTGAGATTAAGTGTGGTTAGAGGCAATCTTCCCTGAGTACAGGAGAGAATCATGAAAGCAGTGGTACAATGTAATTATGCCCATATGAAAGTGAGGCACTGGAAGAATCACGGACAGAATAAAAGTCCCTTGTCCTGATCATCAATTCAATGGTTTAGAACCCAAATTATACCCTGTTGAATGGTGTGGATGTATCTGCCAGGCTGCTGTAAGACATTGACATTAGCTAGTACCATGCCACCATCTCATACAATACAGTCTTATTCAGTCGTTTGAACAAACTACTGTTCTTTATTACTTACCAAAAAGACGGGCTGATTTTTGCATGGGCTGTGAAACTCAACCAACTGATGTGCTCAGTGGTGCAGACTGAAGAGTGTTATAACAAATCAGCGTATATGAAAATAGACCATTATACAGTAGCATATAAACAGCCATATCAATTATGTGAGGAAAAGCCTCTTTGTACTATCCTCATGACAGTATGATGCAATTGCTCATTTCACGTTTATTAGTATTTTCATCATTGATTTGTCTTGTCTGACTTTCATCATTTTTTTAGTTTGTTTTGTGATGAGAAAAAAAAAATTATTGGAAGCAAAATGTGGAAGAAAGACAATATTATCATACAGTATAGTGAAACGCATGTTTGAGACAAACTCATTGGAAGTTACATTTAAGATGGTAAATGGTGTGTTAAATTAATGTATGGATTGGTGTATGACTATGAGAGTCTTAGATGTGTGCTGCACATATACAGTAAGCAATGGTATTTGTATTACTGGATGGTGAAGGTTTTTCCTTTTTTCTGCAATTGAGGACAACCATCTTTAAACTGAAGAAATACTTTAAAATTCATGAAATAAGGTTGCCTTGCAGTATATATTTCTATTATTTAGTTGCCAATTACCGCAATAACCCCCTAATCCAAATGGTAATGTGATTAACATACTCACCGCAGAAGAAAATCAACTTGTTTTGAACATTCTAGGACTCATTTTAAGTGATTTCTGATATATATTTAAAAAATCATATAGCACTACATATTCTTGATTTTCTTAGTAGATTAAATTCATGGCACTACTTGTCAACAAAAATCAGTTTGTGCATCAGTGATTGTGCATCAGCACTACCATATCTGCTGCACATATTCAACAGCGGTTTTAAACTGAATGACAAAATAAGGGTTTATTATAAGGGTTGGCATGCAGAAATTTGGTTAATTAATCTAAAGCTAGAATTTGAGATGGAAATGTTTGTTACTCTACACAAGCTTCAAAAGTCCACTTTTATTGAATGTCCTCTTAAGTCCTCCCCACTTCATTTCAGCTTGTGTTTTTGTTGAAAATATTCCTCCAAAGTTTTAATGTATTATCAAGTTCAATATAATTTTGAGGCTTCAGATAATTAGCAAGAGGGAAATTTAATTCCCAAATCCAATTTACATTACTATGACAAGCTTCACTGACACTCTGATATGTTTTATTCCCTGGTAAGGGAGGTTTTTTTTTCTTTTCCCTTTTACCTACGCAGTGAGTGCCTGTCTGTGTCTGTCTCACTCACACCTAATTTCATTTTCTATTGCGACATATAGTTTGGCATTTACTTACAGTATGCATTTCATGTTGTAGGCAGCAGTGTAATACAATTTTTTTTCAAAGTTTTGTGAATGGGACTTGCAACTTGAAGGTTGTGCATTTGATTCTAAATTGAGGTGCTGCTGTTGTATTATCGAGCTAAATGGCTAAATTCCCAACCTGACTCTTTCAAGCTGCCACCTAATCATCCCCTGAACAAAAAATTATCTCTCTCTCTCCATAGTGGGCATTCTGATGCACACTTGCAGCTATGGCACTAAGTGTGTGTATATATAGAGTATATATCACTGAGTGTATACGTATATATTACAATATATGGCTAACTAGTACCTTGCAGTGTAGCCTCTGTATTTCTGTTAGTGAAGTAGTCTGTGGAGAGTACCACACTTGCACATCCACACCTGTCTCCTGAAGAGTGTTCCTGATCTGTTGGACAGGTGTTTTGGGACTTTTCATTATGGTGAGAATTATTTGGTCATCAAATGTTCAGGCTTCTTTGGCTTTCCTTGTCTTTTGTGATTATTGAGATCACCAGTGCTCCCTTTCTTCCTAATGTGTTTCAAACAATTGATTTTAGCAAGCCTAAATGGTAAATGTAAAAGTCTGGCTTGTCTAAAGTTTGGCCTCTCTCTCTGACATGTGTTTTCTTTTAATTATTATTCATTATTATTATTAATACGATTGTTATTGTTATTCTTTTATTTTTTTACCCTCATCCTCATAATAGTTTCCTTGATATCCATTAGCAAAACACTGGTCCTCATATTCACAAAGCTGTCATTTCTACATGGTGAAACAAAATGAATAATAATAGCCTTTAATAAAAGTTAATGAGAATGTGCTAATTAACCATGTAAGATTGTTCGATTACGAATCTAAAATTGTGGAGTAGAGACACGTCAAGAAAAAAAAAAAATTGTCCCAAGACATATGGAGCTCACTGTATAGACTGCATACTACATATAAACACTTTTTGAGAGTTCCATCAATCACAGCTTTTCTGAGGAGTTTTTATTTTCTTTTCTGGCAGGGAAATACCCAGTGGATATGAACAAATCAACACATTATGATGTGATTAATGTTGCTGAACATCCTTCCAGCTGTCAATTGCCAAGTCGGCATTTACTTCCATTCGAAGTATGTCTCACAATCCAGGATAATATTATGTAAAAAAATGTTTAAAAAAAAATACTTGAACAACAATGAAAACAATAAGTGTTTGGCCTGCTGTGTTCACTTTCTGTATTGCCATTACAACAAATAATAAGGGCCAGTGTCTTCAATACATAAAGATTGCAATAAGGGACAGCAGCAATGGATTTAGAAGGAAGCACAATAACCTCAGTGCCACACCAGCTTCAAGTTGCAGTCCAGAGATGTGCTCAATCCAACTCATTTTCCATTTAAGAGATCAACTGCAAAAGGCACAGAGATAACTGCTGTGGGAGCAGAGAAGACACACTGAGGAGGGGCACAAAGAAACAGACAGGAAAGGGACACGCTGTCCCCCAATGTTTGCAATTAATAATCCGAGTTTCTTATTCCAGACAGGGGTATTTTTCCATGTTCAGTTTGGAAAGAAAAAAGAACCCAATATTGCACATAATTTAAATGACAGATTTAAATCATAATAATTCATCTCTCTGTAGCAAACCCACCCATTTGGCTGATAAATCTCAGACCATCTTGCAGACATTTGGCTGCGACTTGCGACCAAAGTAAGAACTTGCAGAGATGGATGACTCCAAGAGCCCAAAACTTCCCTTGATGTTTTATTTATGCTTTTAGCAGTGTGGGCCTGAGCTCCGTTCCATTCATTGTATTCATCTCTCTAAGCCTCCATATTCCATACAGAGTATGCCAAATTAATATTTATGGTTCAAATTATTGTTAGACATTCATAAAAATTCTATGAATGTAGAATCACATTCTTTACATTATTATTTAATTGCCTGGTACACTATATATGGGCTGTGGATTCTTCTGAAAATGTCCAATGATTAATTAAGGCTCAGGAAAGCATATACATCACTTTGGTTGTAGAGCTTGATTAATGGATTAAAACTGAGACAAGATAAACATAATTCTTATCAATTGCTATACCCTAAAATCCATTTCCACTGCCCTGTCTGGGTATATGTGGAATGCATTTGTTGCACTTGAATTTTTATATATACAGTTTAAATCCAAACTGACATTAAAAAATAAGCCAGAAAATACAAAGCCTTCAACAGAAATAGACAGCACACCATCTTGAAGTCCCTTAACACTCAACTGTCAGTATAAGCCAGTATGGAGATTATGAACCAATTCTGTACTGTCAATGAGCTCTGGTTTTCCTTTAAAGGATACTATTTCAAAGCCCACTCAATTCAGCTAGATTATAAAAGATTAAACACAGAAAAGGGAAAAATTCTTCTTCAACAACCATGGCTCAGTTTTATGTTACTTGAATACATAAAATACCCCTCCCACCTCACCATCACATCATAGCGAAATAGTCTGGACCCATTGTATGCCTTACCCCAGATTATTCAAATGAAGGTAACGATATTCTTGATTTATTTTTTTTCGGTCCTTAAAAACAACAGTAACAATATGAACAAACGTACTGAGAAAACAAATAAAATAAACGCAATATATCAACACATCAACACAATAATGCAATGACCGAAAAGGTATAGGCTTAACATACACAGTACTTTAGATAGATTATAATCACTGATGACATTATTAATTGTGTAATGTTAATGAATACATTTATATTCACATTTATATTGACATTATGAAGGCATGGAAAAAAACTGAAACATGAGCTCCCAGATATGCAGTGGCCCCAAACGGAACTGTGCTCCATACAGGTAAGGCCTAAAGGGCATGACTGCTACTGCAGAAACATGCCAGTACCTATTCACCCCCATCAGTTACCACATACACTTATACACTCTTACCATCACGTCACTGCTGTTTGTATCCACACTGAAGGGTCTTTGTGGGTTTGGGGTCCTCTGACAGGCTGGGGAAGATAGCCGTGAGGAATATGTCACAAAGTGGTAGTAGTATAAATACACAACCTGTGCATTGGTGATAGTAGTATTGTTACGTTCCATGTTGTTGTGTCTTGTGCTCCCTCTGATTTTCCCTCTGTTTTTACTCTGCAGGTGGCCAATCCCAATTCCATTCACTGTCCCACCTGTCAATCGTCATCACCCTGGTCCCACCTCCACCAATTACATCTCTCCTCCCCAAGATAAAAGCTGTGTTTGCTGCCACTCTTTGATCTCTGATTGGCTAGGTAAGCAGTATTTGGATAGTTAAGTTTGGTCACTTTTGCTTTGTTGTTTGTTTATTTGTTGTTTAAAAAAATAATAATAATAAAACAAAAAAATAGGCCCTGGTCCTTATCTTTGTTGTACGGGTAGCAATTGAACTTCCTTCTAGGGTCTTTCAGCGCACTTAGCCCTGGTTATGGGTATGCACTTTGTTGTACGCCGCTCTGGATAAGAGTGTCTGCCAAATGCCAATAATGTAATGTAATGTAATCTCTTTCATCCCAATTGGCTACAATATGTGTGTCTGTGTTAAAACGCCCCTACTTGTGTATATGTGTGGTTGTCTGTGTGTATAGTCCAGGCCCTGGACAGACAGACAGAGGCCTCTATACACCATTGCTACATGTAGGTGGAATTTGTGTATTAGACACTTTAGGAAAGGGGTGGTTGCCGACTGCGTAATTTATGTTTTGTTAGAATAGTCAGGGTTTTGTTTGTTACTTAAGGCAGTCAGCTTATCTTTGGTTCTAGCTTGGTTTGGTTTGTTTGTTTCATTTATTTGGCAACATCCGTGTCTCTTGGTCTTGTGACCTAAATGTGTTTGTTGTATTGTAAATACTTTCGTAAATAGCATACACTTTTGCACCTTAATTCTTGTGTGGCCCTCATTATTTCCACCAAACGTGCTCAACACCCAGCAAAATATGTTACGCACTCCCTCCTACCCCTAGACTGACTGACTGAGTAACCGTGTGATGCAAATGCCTCATAGGCCAAAAAGTTCAAACTCCGACAAGCCTTGTGCAAGAAGCATTACAAAAAGGGAAGATGAGAAAACGTTCACTTCATCAAATTAGGCGGTTGTGAATGAAACGCACACATTTGCAGTCCCCTCTTAGAGGTTGTTGGTTACCTAGCTTGCATTATTGCCTTTGAGAGGCAGACAACATGTGATTATTGTAAGTAGCCTGCTCTGTTTGAACAAACGTATGTTCTCAGTGTCTCAATCTTCTCTTGAGAATTGTATTTGCTCCTCTGATCATTAAGTGTGTGAGAGCCAGGAGGAGAGTGGGTTTCCCCTTTGTTGAACTGCATGGAGGTGTACCTTCCCTTACTTTTCAGACAAACTGGCACAGAGACTATTTCTGGTTGCTTAACATCAGCCAGTTAACCTCTGTTGCAGTGGACTCGGGGGGTTGATATCGGCTGTTCCCATCTGAGGAATATAGAATTTGTGTCTGGGTTTCTTGGAGTTTGGTGTGTGCAGGGTCTGATGTTTTTGCCTTACAGCTCATCTGCTCATCTTTCATCCCTGGTTTTTGGAAGATTAGGCTGTCTTTTGGTTTTTGAACTTTGATTTACCTTTGGAGAAACAAGGTGTGGTTTAGTATTTTCTTTCAGTCATTTATTCTGTGACTGTCCAGGTCTGTAAGCTTCTTCGTTTGAAGTAGTCTTTTGATTGGATATTGAATATGATGTTGTGACTTCATAAATTGCTTAATTTTAACCTGGCTGTGAGTTGTTTCTCGAAGTTATTAATTATTGATTAAATCACCAAATTGGTCCATAGACATAGCAACCTGGTGTATTAACCTTTATCAAAATATACAACTTTTTAATATATTTACTCAATTTAATTTTGATGTGAGAAGTTTAAGCTGTTGATATACTTGTGTTCAGTATCAGCATCAGGACTCAACACAAGCACATCCTCACTGTCCCAACAGGGTATAAAGGATCGCTGTAAATAATGCTCATTTAGTATGGTGTTGACTGTCAGCAGGTGCACTCTTTCCGCAGTGTGAATAAAGACCCTCGTAATTGCATCTAGTGTGAAGTGTTTTCCTGACTGGGTTGCCTACATTACAAGGCCAGGTGGGTATTACCTTCCCAACCCAACAGTATGTGTTCATGACGTCTGCACATTTCCTTGAATTCTGTTTGACTGAACAAAGACATAAGGCATGTTCACAGTTTAACAATGACGCTGCATTCATATCTTTGAAATTATTTGTTTGACGTAAGTATTCCAAATCCACATGCCAGGTGGGGTCACATTATCAGTGGAGTGGAACTAAGGTAGGGGAATAGTGAGGGAAACCTTGGGAATGTGTGTTTGATAAAATATATAAGTTGCAGTACCCTGAACCTGGAAAAAATAACAGAGCATTTGTGCTGTAAGAATTCTCTATCTGGCCCAATACTGTTTCTGCTTCTTCATAAATCCCACAGTTACAGTAGCTGAGGGAGAGTTGTATATGTTCATTTTTTAATGCATCACTGTTCCTATTCCTGTTTCTGTGTGTGTACGCTTTGGCAATACTTACAGTATATTTCATGCCAATAAAGCATTTTTTAATTTGACTTTGAGAGAAATTAATGTTGTCTTAGCCAGACCCTTCATCTCTGCTGTCCCGGCTTGTCACACATGGCCCATGGTCTCAGAGAGTTGACCTAGCTTCCTGCTCAATGTCAGTTTGCGTGGCGGCCTGTAGCGTAGTGGTTAAGGTAAATGACTGGGACACGCAAGGTCGGTGGTTCTAATCCCGGTGTAGCCACTATAAGATCCGTACAGTCATTGGGCCCTTGAGCAAGGCCCTTAACCCTGCATTGCTCCAGGGGAGGATTGTCTCCTGCTTAGTCTAATCAACTGTACGTCGCTCTGGATAAGAGCGTCTGCCAAATGCCAATAATGTAATGTAGTTTCAGTTGCACACATTGTGAAAATACAGGAGACCAATGGTCACTGATCTCATCAGGTCAAGCTGCGTGCATCTTTTCCTCTAATAATTGTCAGGATTGATGAGAAGGCTAAGTGATTGAGGGCCCATCTTGAGACATCTCCATAATGACAAAGAGACGCTCATCAACAGGCTTAACACTTAATACATCTGTAAATGGAGAGGGGACATGACACAGAGCAGGTGAAGATGTCATTCAAGGACCATCTGATGGTTTATCACAATAAACCCAAATCACACTGTGAAAAGGCTCAGGTGCTGCACCATCAGAATACCACCACTTTTTGAAAACATATTTAAAAGCCAAATATAATGTTAGTTCAACGGTCAGTATTAATTAAAGTCTGAAAGTCAAATGTATGTACCAGTTTTCATGCTATGTTAAAGATGAGGCACATGCGATGTAATGACTGCCCTGTTGTGGTCCATTTTAATGAAGGATATATGTTAAGACTGATACAAGGATGCTAAATATGGGACTAAACCCATCTTAATTATATCCACTGTGAAGTCTTGCATCAAGTTGCATTTCTTTGAAATATTTATGTGCTCTCATCTAGCTCTCTGTGACCATGAAATTAAAAGTTTATAACCTTTAATACAGTCCACAAAAATGTCTTTGAAAAATCTGGCTTCTATTTTCCAGGGTTCAGTTGCTGGTGTCCTTGGGTCCTTGAGCTACACCTAGTGGCAAAGCTCTCAAAGTTATCGAGCAGTTTCCAGGCGGTGATGAAGGTCGTTGAAACCTGGAGCTTGCGGGGAGCTTGTAAGAAAATCTCTGATTTTTTTTTTTTCCCCACCAAGTTAAGCACCAAAGAGCTGAAGTGATAAAACAGTGGGGATTCAAGAGCAGGGTGAATGAAAGTTGTAAAAATAACTTGTAATGTGTACTGTAATGTCTGCAAAATGTATACAACGGTAATTTTCAACTGCACTTTGTTTTCGTATGAAATGCATCCTTCCCCAGTGCTCTTGTAAGACAGCAGGACACAGAGTCTTGTATTTCCGTAAACAGGATCCATGCTTTTGTTCACAAGTGTGAGCAGCAGAATCTGGTGCAGTGTCATTACATGGAATTGAATCCATGTTGAGCCTTATACATGTGGATAAAGCATAAACAGGTCAGTTAAATTATGTTATTCACTGGCATAGAACCAGAGGCATTTTATTCAGTAAAAATGGTAGAAAGCAACTTGGGACAAATATATGTCTTACCCCATGCCTGCATGCGCATGTGTATGTATGAGTGCATGCGTGTGTGCTTTCATGCATGCATGTGTGTGAGAGTGTGTAGGGGGGTGGGGGGTGGTGGTTGAGAAGACAGTGGACATGAAATGGAAAGAGTGTGGAGAAGAGGGATCAAATTGATTTTTTTGTTTCTCTCATGCTTCAGGCTGTACTCACAAACCCATTGCAAAATTTGTGAAATTAACTAAGCAGGTGAATAGAGTAGCCAAAAAGAGTCCTTATTTTCACAGCCCTTTTTTTCAGCCCTGCTTTAACACTATAGAAACTCAATTTGTTTCTCCACAAAAGTATTGGGTTTGCAATTTTGCACCCGATCATCAAAAACATGCAAATAAAACGCTATTTATCTAATCGCAAGATCTATCTTAGATACGGCTAGTAGATCCGTTTCTATAGCAAGTGCAGTATGGCTTGAAGATAGCTAGCTATGCGCTAACATAATAATATACAATAATTATACGTAAGTATAATAATAAGTGCAACTAAAAGATAATGTGCCAATGTCAACTTACATCTGCATCAGTCTTTATGTTCTCCTCTTCTTTAAAACTCATCCAATTTAATTTAAATTATATTTCTATTCTGACAAAGATCACTTTCATGAAGCTGAGTAACAGAACTGGGAAAAACCCAGAAGCAGACTGTAGCCAACACAATGAAAGTAGCCACTTGTTAACCAGGTGCCATATTATTCTCTTTTTTTTTTTTTTTTTTTTACAACCTTTTATTTTCATCAACCTGGTTGCTATTCAAACAATGTCTTAATAAGACAGAGAGTAGGGGAGACATTAACATGGGCCCGGCATGTGAGCTGCGTGAAATTTACATGACATGTCCGGTCCCTGCTTCCATGCAAACCAGGAAAGCTATGAGAAGAGACAGTGGGAGAAGAGTGTTAAAGTGCACTCCAAATACTGGAGCCTTGTTTCTCAATTCATTCACCATTAGCTAAACAAAACGGCAATACTTCGGAAATAGGAAAAGATGTTTCTTCCAGCATTTCCCCCAAATAGAGACTGCAGCTGTGTGGCGGCACTGATAGAATGTTCTATGCTGCTCTGTGAGGCAAATGGGTCAATTGGTTCAGAATAAATGTTTCAACAAAGTAACACTGTTACCTATATTCTCCTGCATAACATTTCTACCTAACAGGTAGAAAAACAGGTCTACTTAATAAAGTGCTCAGTGAGTGTATATATACATGTAAATCAGTGGTGGCTGGTGGCTGAAAACATTGAGGAGGTAGGAGGCTAACCAACGCACTGCATCGTTATTTTATACACGTTGCCTATCTCTACTTTATTATGGCCAAAGTAAAATTAAGCAGTGAAATAATGGCTTACAGGGTTTTAGGAACATGCATTTTGATTCATGCTCTCCAATTTAAAGGCAAAAAAAATCTAAAACTCTGAAATGAATACAAAACACCAGAAAATTAAGTCTGGTATATTTATTCTGCCTGTGGGAGGGTTATAAGTTTGCATTTTTGAAGAAAAAAAAAACACT
Organism: Conger conger; assembly: GCF_963514075.1. Classification (NCBI taxonomy): domain Eukaryota; kingdom Metazoa; phylum Chordata; class Actinopteri; order Anguilliformes; family Congridae; genus Conger; species Conger conger. The sequence goes on from NC_083774.1 coordinate 18,586,805, forward strand.
ACAATATTTGCTTGCAATTTCATTCATCCTCTTGTTGGAGAAGAGAGGTGCAAGATGTTTTGCTTCTCTCAAGATGCTCCGTGGCATTGTTTGACTGACAGTCATGTTTGTTAAATTTCAACTGGCTTCAACATTATGTAGTTATTGTCCAGTTTTAATTAAAAAAAGGAAAAAAGAAAATGTAATCATAAAAATATAAGATTGCATTTTGTATGTGCTTTGATCTGGCTATATTATTGCCATACAGTCAGGTCCATAAATATTGGGACATCAACACAATTCTTCTCCTTTTGGCTCTATACACCACCACAATGGATTTGAAATGAAACAAACAAGACATGCTTTAACTGCAGACTTTCAGCTTTAATTTGAGGGTATTTACATCCAAATCAGGTGAACGGTGTAGGAATTACAACAGTTTCTATATGTGCCTCCCACTTTTTAAGGGACCAAATGTAATGGGACAATTGGCTGCTCAGCTGTTCCATGGCCAGGTGTGTGTTATTCCCTCATTATCTAATTTACAAGGAGCAGATAAAAGGTCTAGAGTTCATTTCAAGAGTGCTATTTGGAATCTGTTGCTGTCAACTCTCAATATGAGATCCAAAGAGCTGTCACTATCAGGGAGGCAAGCCATCATTAGGCTGAAAAATCAAAACAAACCCATCAGAGAGATAGCAAAAACATTAGGTGTGGCCAAATCAACTGTTTGGAACATTCTTAAAAAGAAAGAATGCACCGGTGAGCTCAGCAACACCAAACAAAACAACTGTGGTGGATGACAGAAGAATTCTTTCCCTGGTGAAGAAAAACCCCTTCACAACAGTTGGCCAGATCAAGAACACTCTCCAGGAGGTAGGTGTATGTGTGTCAAAGTCAACAATCAAGAGAAGACTTCACCAGAGTGAATACAGAGGGTTCACCACAAGATGTAAACCATTGGTGAGCCTCCAAAACAGGAAGACCAGATTAGAGTTTGCCAAACAACATCTAAAAAAGCCTTTACAGTTCTGGAACAACATCCTATGGACTGATGAGACAAAGATCAACTTGAATGATGGGAAGAGAAGAGTATGGAGAAGGAAAGGAACTGCTCATGATCCAAAACATACCACCTCATCAGTGAAGCATGGTGTTGGTAGTGTCATGGCGTAGGCATGTATGGCTGCCAATGGAACTGGTTCCCTTGTATTTATTGATGATGTGACTGCTGACAAAAGCAGCAGGATGAATTCTGAAGTGTTTCGGGCAATATTATCTGCTCATATTCAGCCAAATGCTTCGGAACTCATTGGACGACGCTTCACAGTGCAGATGGACAATGACCCGAAGCATACTGCGAAAGCAACCAAAGAGTTTTTTAAGGCAAAGAAGTGGAATGTTATGCAATGGCCAAGTCAATCACCTGACCTGAATCCGATTGAACATGCATTTCACTTGCTGAAGACAAAACTGAAGGGAAAATGCCCCGAGAACAAGCAGGAACTGAAGACAGTTGCAGTAGAGGCCTGGCAGAGCAAGGGATGAAATCCAGCGTCTGGCGATGTCTATGCGTTCCAGACTTCAGGCTGTAATTAACTGCAAAGGATTTGCAACCAAGTATTAAAAAGTGAAAGTTTGATTTATGATTGTTAGTTTGTCCCATTACTTTTGGTCCCTTAAAAAGTGGGAGGCACATATAGAAACTGTTGTAATTCCTACACCGTTCACCTGATTTGGTTGTAAATTAAAGCTGAAAGTCTGCAGTTAAAGCATATCTTGTTCGTTTCATTTCAAATCCATTGTGGTGGTGTATAGAGCCAAAAAGAGGAGAATTGTGTCGATGTCCCAATATTTATGGACCTGACTGTATTTGTTATGCACCTGTGGAAAGCGGTACTTTATTCATTTTCATATCAACTACATTCCATTCTCACTTTGTTTTCGATCATTTTAGGAACATCACATAATATTGTTTTTATTATTGTCTGCATTGATTCCTTTAATGAGCTTTAAGAAGCTTGTGGGGACTGGTGCAGTGTTGACATAATTGTATGTGTCCATGAGTTCAGGATGGTTTGAATGTTTGAATGTTGAATGTTCTAATGAATGTTGTCTTTTGAAAAGCAAACCTGAAAATTGTGAAAATCTTCATGGGCATACTTTTACTTAATCGCTTAATTTACGCATTATAGTAGTACTCATACAATTTCGTCCACAAAAGTCCATAAAATGCATCTTTCTGGGGTTTCCAAGTTGGCTTCAACACAGTGCAACCACAAGTTCACACAACTTAAGATTGATATATTTGGCTCCAAACAAAAATTCACATGTGACCAACATGTTATTGGATGAAATGTGTTTTTAAAACACTTCTTTTTTTATTTCAATGTGTCAAGTCTATGTGAAGATGTGAAGACATCTGGAAAACTGGGAGGCATAGTAATTTGATGCATTAAGCCCCTTTCCTTCTCACACTCTTGACATAAAGGATTGGCAAGTCACTCTGTAATCACAATTTACGTATCTTTCCAACCACATACTTTTCCGTTTGCCATTGTTACTGCAAGACTAAATCAAGGCATTTAGTCTTTAATGCCATATGTTTACATTATCTCAAGTGCTGTATGCAGCCGATGAATGCAAGTGGATCATCTGGGAAATTTTAAGTCGATGGCAAAAAAAAGTATTTAGCAAGGCCTGAAAGCAGTCATATAACAGATGTCACTGATACTACATTTAGGATATCTGCAGAAATGGCTTGCCCTGTTTCAGCTGAGTGCATCGCTTTTGTTCAAAATTCAATGTGTAAAATACGGTCTCCAAACTCGCCAAAGGAAAAGCTCCTGGCAGAGCGGAGCAGACAAGCAGACACTGGGTCTGTGTTTGCCTGATTAGCAGGTCTCATCAGACTTTGATTGTTTACTGAGAGACTGCAAACTTGCAAGTGAGTAGCACACACCAGCCTGTCAATTATCTGAGCTCCTTCCTTTCAACACAGAAGCAGCACTGACATCCAGAACCGCGGTATATCCGGAAAAAAGCAACATATCAAGGTGTCTTCATTTTCACTCAAATATGAAAGTGTCTGCAGTCTCACTCTTTCCATATCATGGCAAGATGGTGTCTATTTTTCCTCCTTTAAAACGCATCTGTGAATTTCCAAACGGAATGTCAAAACCATTCAATCATTCATTCATTCATTCATTCATTCATTCACCCACACACTTTCATCCTGCTGGATGGAGTGGTATCATGCAGGTGAGGAGAAGTAACTTGAACAAAGCATTAAAAATGCATTTGGATTGTTGAGGGCGTGTTGTCTATGGACTGTTAGAAATGCACATATTCTATTTGCATACAGCATTGTTTGATCTGGAAAGACTAGCTGAGGGGTGATTTACATTTACACATATTGTATACGCTGGGGAGGCATCCATACACATCATGTTAACCATATCATATATAATATGTAATAACAATACAAAAACATATCCACAATATTCTTCTCCAACTTATTTTGTGTTTTATTTCCTCAGTAAACTGTAACTTTAAAATGCACCTTGGCTTGCCTAATGCTGAACTCTGAGCAGTTTGCATGAGTTTGCTGATCCTAACTATAAGATCTTCACAGGTACACATCAAGTAGACACATTTTCTCTTTCTTGACTCACGATGAATGAAGAAATATTTATTGAGGTTCAATGTCAATGCAAAATTTGGCATCAAGGCTCTGCCTCTCATCACTCCTTATTGTAAGCCAGCCAAAACAACAGAGACTTACTACAAAGCCCCCCATGTGGATCTTGAAGAGCAGAGCCCACAGGTGGCTGCTGGGGCGGGCCATCTCAGGCAAATGCAGCAGCACAACTAGCAGATGCAGCAACAGTATGCAGTATGAGCAAGGGCAGCATAGGATCGATGGCATGCCAGAATGAGCAAAGGCAGCAGCAGGCAGAATGAGCCGGCAGGGCAGTGTTTTCCATGATTTCCAGAGCAGGGCAATGCAGGAACAGCACAGCTAGCAGGCAGCAACAGTGTGGCAGGACAGCAGCAGAAGGATGAGCAAAGGCAGCAGCATGCAGAATGAGCTGGCAGGGCAGAGGTTCACATTATTTCCAGAGCAGGGCAATGCAGGCAATGCATCAACAGTGCGGCAGACCGGCAGCAGAGCAGCAGCAAAATGAGCAGCAGAAAGTAAGGCTGGTGGTTTAGCCCCTCCCATTAAGACGTAAGCATCGTATGAGCGAACAGCGCTTCTCCAGTTGTCTGCCTGAACTAGCTCTACAGCCTTCACATCATTTAGACCAGTGCAAGAAGCTGTAGAAATGTACAAAAGCACAGCTGGATGAACATTGCAGCACAGCTTGCCTTTCAAATCACATTTTTTGAAAAGCTGCATGGAATTTGCCAGTCAAAGGGGATTACGCAGATAGGGTCTTGGTCCTGCTCGAGTTACAGAAGCAGCTAGCACATTGTCCATCTGATAACAATTTACTGCTTTTATTTTTTTTGCTCTCCTTTTTTCACACCAATTAAAGGTTGTGTCTTGACAGGGGGAAGACATGCAATTCAGCAGGACAGATTGCTTTTAGTGTATTGAACCTGCCCCTACAGCTGCTGCTGTTCATTGCAGTTTTTTATCTTAATCTTCTATTCTCATCATTTGCATTGTTCCATCTGTATCACATCATCCATATAGTATTTAATACAATGTGATTTTCTCTCCACAATCTCTATCACTCTTCATACCTACATCCCATTTATCATAAAACAAGTTGCAGTAAAATTCAAATATTTTAGTATACTCTACATGTACACTGGTTTTGAGGCTCATTGAATTCCTGTTGGCATTAAATAGCAGGCAAAACATGGGTAATGTTAGCTATAGGAGTCCAACATTTTGTGTCATTTGTTACTGTCATGCACCATTTGTCTAATGCTGCTTGGACCATGGTGCCTACATGTATACTTTGTTCTTTTGTGTGTTATGTTTATGTGCAAATTATTGTGAAAAATGTTTGATAAAGAATTCATTCATTCATTCACTGACTTGTGTGACAAATGTATATCACTCACTTATATTTGTAATTTCCCCTGAAAGAACTGTTTGCAAGAGATACTAAAAATGCAACAATATTAATGTTCATAAGAAATAAATAAAATGAGCTTGAAATGAGCTGGGCATTTTCTGCTATTAAAAGCAGCTTAAACATAGTATTTCCACATTGTTATTAAAAGCTGTGGTAAAAAAACATGTAGCCAAAAAGTCATTTTGTTTGCTCTTGTTATGCCTTGCAACACAGAGGTCAATTCCAGTGTAAACCCAATTAGGGCAGAAGTCATTGACATCCGAGGAAAGGGCAGGAGGAACTGCTGAGCAAAGCAGCTGAAGTTTGCCTTCTTTGCTCTTTAAACTCTCTCGGGTCTCTCCAATTACCCAGTCTCATTCGCCCCTCTCCTCATTGTTAATCATTTCTGCCATGAACACGAATGCTTGTATACTGCCCTAGCTTATTAAAACCATGTCTTGTACACTGCATTGTATCTGTACATATGAAAGCAAACAAAGCAAAGTCATTAGCACTTTTAGTGTTCGGCCTTGTAAGGTGTCAGCAGTAATTGTTCCACAGTATATCATGGTATACACTCATGTTGACAAGACTAAAATTGAGACAGCCTTACGGCAATAGGATTTTACATTAATGCATACAATCTTGAAGAATGTGATGTAAAGATTCATCACTCAGCTATTTGTGGCACTAAAACAATCTGTTAAAATGTTCTGGTCTGTTAATGGCTGTTTCTCTCCATGACTGATGTTACAAAATTTAGTGGAGCAACTCAACAAATATTGTCAAATATTTTCCTTCACACGGGGTGATCAGAACAACAGCTCCCCTAAACTAATACACTAATGAGCAACTGCATGCATGTGCTTCTGCTATTAATTATACAACATGTTTGTCATTTTACTGCATTGTATTATTTTATGCACACTCTAATTACATTCATTGTAAATGCTGAGGAAACTAAATCAGCATTTAAAATTAATTCCCTCTTTGGGTGTGGAGAGCTACAAATGATTATATTTGTACCTGTATAATTCAATGGTGCTTTAATCCTGCAAGTTTTACCTTTCAAGGTAAATTCTATTCTCTTCTTAAAAGTTCCTAAAGTTCATGAACTTTAATCGTTCAAGAATCTGACCATGTATAAACTTCAAAAAGTGCAATGGTTTATACATACACATATGAGGAACTGAGGAGTGTGATAATTTAGCTCAATTCAGATTATCAGCATCCAATGAAATTAAATTATTTCATTCAATTTAAAAGTGTTTTTGAATGGCTGTGGCAGGAGAGCTACCTGTGTGAAAATGGATTAACACTTTTATGATGTGGATAGATGAAAATATTTAGAAGACCTACTTTGGACGTTTTTCTACAATCTAAAACCTTCATGAATACAAAACATATGTTTCCATTTAACTAACACAGCAAGTAAAGGGGGTATTTTTTTCTCTGAATATATAACAAAAAACTATAACATTTTCTGCATAACATCTTAATTAGCCCATCAGAATTATGGGCATGTGCTAATTGTCACAGTTTGGTAGCACTTATTTTCCTAGCATGTTTCCGAAGTTGACTAAACCTATATTTATGTATATAGTCTATAGTCTGAAACAAAAATCTTTCTTCGGTCAATTTTAAATCAGCCTTTTCCAGCTCAATGGGCCCTTGCCTGATCATTTTTCCCTCTGGAGTGAATTTGGGTGAGTACTTTTAATTCCCACCTCAGGCAATGGTAATAGTATATGGTTTGTTTTCTTTGCCTGCAGATGATATGCAGCCTACAACATAACATCTTCATCAAAGCTGATTCCACAGCATGGTCAGAATGACCATAAAGCAGAGGTTTACATGGGAGGCTGACCTCTGTCACTTTCATAGAGCATGATACGCCACCTGCCCCGCCCCAGTAATTCATGTGAGGCTGAGAAATATGTGCTGTTCATTGCAAATTTGCGATTGCAAAATTAACACAAATTAAACCAATCCCCACAAAATGTAGATATCTTGTAAATTTGTCCAACCCTTGAATTACCTTTTCATAACATTTTTAAATCATAAAAATGTTGACAAATTCAAAATGTTGCATGAAATAGTTTCATCCAGGGTCATTATATAGTCAGTCATATTACAAAAATAAATAATGTTGGTCTTAGATTATTTTCCCTGCATTAGTGTGTCAGTATAAGAGAGCAAATTTGAGGTTTAAAAACATTCATTTTCCCAAAAATGTTTTGCATTTTGTCAAATATATGATAAAAAAATGTAATTAATAGATTACTTTTCAGGTGCAAACTTGATGAAACTGTCTAGGATTACCTGGGTAGACAGAATTAAAGTCTGCTAGTCTGATAAAACTACAGGACAGTGTACCTAAGAGAACTGATGCTGTTTTAAAGTTCCTAGGGTGGACAGAAGACAAATACTGATTAATAATTTTTATAGTATATTTCTTCAATATTTAAAACTTAAAGTTTTAAAGTAATGTTTCAAACTTTATAATAGTTCACTGACATTACTGAAGTCATACTACAAATGTTGATTTGTCTTGATGAAAGCAATGCAGGTTACTGCAGGCACATAAATTCTACTTATTCTATTATAGTCAGTCACTACTGTGTCATATATGGTTTACAACTTCCTTACCAGTGGTGTTGATATTCTTCATTCCAAGTGTGGTCTGTGTGTGGAGGATAGGAACAGTTGCATAGTACTTGGTGCAGTTGATAATGTTGATCATGGTCTTTCAAAGGGAAATAATAAGTTTGCCCATGTTCCCAATTCAGAAGAGGGAAACTAATAAGATCACAGCTTCCTGTGATTAAAAATTGATAATAGTAATGAAAAAAGAACAATACACTTTTTATTCAATAAAGAGAGAGATGGATGGATAACAAAATTACCTGAAATATTCATAATCTGTCTTTTTTATCTGCCGTTTCCTCATAAGTCATTAGAGCATCTACTAGGACTTTTAATTGAGTTTCCTTTTAAAAGAAAATATGAAAGTCTTTTCTGAATAAGAGTTATTAAATTAAAAATAATAACAATAAAAGATGCACAGCCTAGCTCATGGTGATAATGATCTCAGTCCTAATGATTCACAGGATTCCTTTCATCAAACTCTGAAATTGCATGGTAAATCAGACCCATCAGAGATTCACTCTAATCCCAGAGGCTGAGGAATGAAATGGTAGCGCGTATGAACATGGAATGCCGTGTTTTTGATCAAAAGTATTTTTAATGGTCAGTAAGGAAGTGGCCGTATATCTAAATGATTGAATTGTGAAGACATCAAGTGCACTTCAGCTGGGAGTGAATCCTCTCGCACACCGAGAGCATTTATACTGATGCTCACTTAACTATGAACCTATAATTTCATCCATCCATCCATTTTCTAAATGGCTTACTCCCAGTCAGGGTCGTTGGAGAACTGGAGCCTGTGCCAGCTGACATTGGGTGAAAGGCAGGAATACACCCGGGAGAGATCACCAGTCCATCACAAGGCCCAAGCACCATTCACTCATACATTCATACCCCACGTAAAATGTTGACTCTCCAAAACAATAAAACAAACAGCCAGAACAATAGGGCTGATGTTCGCTCAGCAGGTAAGAGCGGTTGTCTGGCTGTCGGAAGGTTGCCGGTTAGGGGCTGGCTCCCACGTAACCCTCAATTGCTCCCGATGAGCTGATTGGTACCTTGCATGGCTGCCTATCACCATTGGTGTGTGAGGGTGAGTGTGTGTGAATGAGAGGCATTCATTCTAAAGCGCTTTTGATTAAATGCAGTCGATTTACGATTAAACTAAAAGTATTCACCTAAATTGTGTAAACCGACACCCTCTTCTGTTGAGTACTGCTTCACATGTAACCTACTGTATATACTGCTTCTACAAGAGCTACCTTAATACACTACATTAAATGCAGCATCAAATATACTTACACACTTAACCATGAAGATAGCAATAGAGTGCAAGGATGCATCTGATTTCCTGATTAATCATTGCTTTCCATGAACCCACAAATACTGAGCAGATGGCCAGGTAGGGTATAATTAATGTGCCAGAAAATATGCAGGAAGTGTGTTGGATTCCGCCCAAGGCACCATGCTTCGCCACAAGGATCAGAAGTTTCTGAATTTTAATTTCACTTAAATCACGAGCACAGGCAATTCAGTCGCACCCTTATATTGAAAAGAAACCCAGGGGTTGATGCTTGCATATCCAGATCTGACTCTCCATCATCCTAGGTTTGGTGAATATTTTACACTGCGCGTCTGAGTGTGCTTTTCCACTGAGCAGACTTTAAATTGTAAATATTCCCCACGGTGTCTACATTTGAGTAGAGTAAAGTAAAACTGTTCAATGTCCAGGTGAATCGGAGCCGTTGTAGAAATGCTTTCTGCATTCTGAAATGAGCGTTGTGTATGGGCATACGCGTTGCCTTTGACGTGATGAGGTTCTTTCATTTCAGAAAAAAAAAAAAATTAGATAATTGCTTCCTTGAAGTTAAAAAAGCTATGAATTCTCCTCAAAAGCTATCAATTCTCCACATTTTGCAGGGGCCAACACATAAGCAGCAGTTCAGTATTGTTATAGCATCTCAGATTTCTTGGTAAATTTTTGCTGTAACATCACAAAAGACTGGAATTATCAAAGCACACATATCATTTAGTATGTATTGAGTTTAGCCGCACCACAATAAATGTGACAAAAATTGTAAGATAGACCAATCCGGTGATAATGATTGCTAGGTATTACCCCGTGTACTGGTTAAGATCTGAATACAGCCTCTTCTGCTCATATTTGGGCAGAAGCATCATGCTGGATGGCCCATGTGCCATCTGATTTGAGTCTCACTAGCCACCCTGTGATTTAGCAAATGTCCAAGAGGTTTTTACAGGCAAATCTAGGATTTTTGTTGTCATTTGTGTGTACACACACACTCACATCAAGTTTTTTTTGTTCTTTATTGTTAAATTAATTATAACATTGTTTTCAGTGTATTTCATGTATTTTTAATGATAAATATTTAATATGAAATGGATCCATTTTAATGAATTTATATGCACTTGATTGAATTATCTTCACACTCTCATTAAATTCTAATACAACTTGTGAGGTTGAATGGCGGGAATCCTGAACTTTGACAATAAAAACAGATATTCCTGCTACATTCACCATTACTTCCCAGGCCATAGAAATGTTCTGACTGCATGTGACCCTGAAGCAATTGCTTTTTGGAGCTGTCATATTTTAGAGAACGGCTCGGTTCAAAGAAGCCTTTTTAATGACCCTGCCTCAAAGCTCGCTTGATTGTAAGCACAATGCAATCACAAAGGCAGTGTGATATTTTAACAGCAATTCTATGGGGCAGTGATTTGGGTGATTGTCCCTTTGTTCTCAGCCACTTCAGTGTTTCTTGTGTAGCGTTATGGAGGTCAAGTAATTATCCCTGGTATGTCACTTCTCTTAGACATTATATTGTTGCTGAGAGGGGGGCGGTTATGGGCAAAGCAGGTGAGCTTGGGTATGGACGATGCGAATTGTCACTCTGAAATAATGATGGCAAGCCCATCTCATGTACACCTTTAAAGACGGTTGAATCACCCTGGCAATCATCTCACAATTATGAATCAGACTGTCAGTAGCATTTCCTGCATATTGTGTGGTTAACATTTGAATTCAGAAGTTCTGCCCTTCTATGTTTCATTAAAGGTGTTGGTACAGTGTCAGTAGCAGCCCAAGTCAACTATACGGTCGCCTGTTGAACTGGTGTCCAAAGAAGCACTCTTCAGAAAAGTAAAGCGAACACAAAGTTCTGTGTTCAGATAACAAGTTTAATGGTGCTTGATCTGGAATGATGAGGCCCTTATGTACACTAAAGAATAAAAGCGTAAGGAGTAAAGTCAGCACTGGAAACATTGATAATTAAAATGCAATTGATAACCAGTCTCAAGCTTTCAGGTGAGGCACCCTACAGACATTTGCCCATTGTTACAAATTGAGATCTGTATGATGTTGACACAAATTATCACGTCTTGTCTTTGGAAGCAGTGCCTGAAATAGTGAGTGCACACACGTTTCCTTTGGGGAGACATAGAGCTTGCAGTGATCCACAGGTTCCATTGGTTCCAGCCATTTCCCTATTATAAGGAGAAAACATCAGGTGGTCTGAAGGAGCCTTACTATGTCTGCACTCTATGTTTAAAATGAAAGCAAGAGAACACAATTCCATAAACTTCTGTGGTGGTGCTAGGGTGGGACATAGCTTAGTGCAGCATCTGGCCAGGCACATGTGAACAGGCAGCGTTGGATGAACTTGATTTATTTTGAAAGACGATCGAAACATAACTATTAAAAATTACATCCAGAAGACCTCTATTAAGACAGTGTCACATTTCATGGATTACATGCATTTCAATTATTGTCTTTATCTATACCATGTTTGTTTTATGTTCAGATCCCTAGATGTTCAGATTTCTCTGTAAGGAAACCCTACCCATTTCTTCCCTTTGTCCATCATACTTTAATTCTCATAGATAATTTTATTCCCAAAAGCCTTTAATCTACAGTTGATTCTTGCACCTATTATAGCACTGTGATTACTGATCTGATCCTCGTACCCATGATATTGAGTTTTCCTGTCAACCATACCCTGCATTATAGTTATTGAACTCCCTCCCTGTTATCTCAAAGATTATTATTTTTTTCAATCAACGAAGCCCATTCAATCCCCTGGAGTCCCACTAATACCAATTTATACCTCCCCTTGTTTCACCAGCAACCTGGTTTTGTGAAAAATAAAAATAAAAGGCTTTATTTTCATGCAGTACTCCCAGGCTTAATTCTATAGAACAGGGTGTATACAGGATACAAAATGTGTTAACTGCTATGAGCAGAGCCTCAGCCATGAATTCTCAGGCCTGGGACAGAATATTGCAACACCGTCCCCAATATAGTTTGTAGCAAATTAAAAATAATTACACCCCATATCCTGGATCCCCCTGTTACCTTATGCAAATCACTATGAACAGGCACGCACAGTAGATTTATGAATAATTGGCATTCATTCTCTGATGCACAAAAAAAATCAAAGGTCTGCACATGTTACACTTTGTTTTTTCCTAGGAACTTTTTTAAGAACAAAAGAAGAATTTAAGACAAGTTGTGTGGATGAGGCTTGTTGTCTTTAATTGGCTTCTTTTTCTGTGGCACAATTCAGAAAGATTATAGGCTGAGGATATTGCAAGGGCATTCACACCATTGTCGTTTCAGGAGACATTATAATACAGACACCACTGACACAAGGAACTAAGTCTACAGAAATCACACTTACATATCATTGCTTTGTTTGCACAAACAAAGTAGACAGTGGCATGCACATAGAAAGGCAGACAGCAGTGAACCAATGGATGCCAAACACAAATACGAAAAAAAACAACTTATTTAAACAGGAGCTGTGAAGCAACTATGAATACATGAAGCAGGGTGTGTTGAGTGACAGTTTGCAATCAATTTGGAAGAAGACCATATTCCTATCTTGTAAGGTCCTGAGACCTAAGCACCTGCATAAGTATACCTCTTCCTATAAAGAGGAATTACTAATATCTTCATGTCATCTTTACAGGTATTACTAATATTTGTGTCACCATTAAGTCACTTTAGCTCTCACTGAATTTAGTGCACCAAATCAAATGTTATTGTTGTGGAGGACCAAATGTATTCACCGGATTAACATTACGTTTCATGCGCTGAAGGAGTGAACACAGGGGAGGGGAGGGATGGGGGGTGAAAATAAAACAGCCATTAATGTTCTTTATCAATTTTTAATCTGTCTGGATCTTTATGAAGTTATTATTACTAATATTGGAACATATTGGTAAACTGTCATTGTAATATCTTAAATAGTATTAGGTCCTAAATAATTTGACATATACAGCGGGAGCCAAGATTACTTTTATCTGTGTTCCTCCCCCTCCACTCAACTGCTTTCTTATCTATATGGCGCAGTTCTGAGATAAGACCTGATCACCCAAGCAGGCACTGTGTACTCACTCTGCATGAGATGCATAAAATTATGCAAATTACGCTGGAAGTAATAAATCCTTGTTCTGGCTCAAGGTTTTTTTCCCTCACCCTCACTTTCTTTGCTCGGATAGAGCTCCCACAAATAACTGCATTTATTATGAGCTAGCACAACGGGAGAATAAACCGCATTCAGAGACCTCTCCAAAAGCGCAGATTATGAAAAACTGGAGGTTTACAAAGTGCCCTCCATTTATTTTGGGGAGAACGGCTCCTGCCGCGACAATGAGAACTGGGGCTGCTGCTAAAGGTGGATAACCCGCAATACGAAACTTCAGACCCTTCCTTATCTACTGCAACACTCAATGAAAATGTTACTTCAACCCCCTCTGATGGGATTCACATTGGGGACAGTGAACAGGTTAACAGTCCGGGTGTCCTCACCGTCCAGTGCTACACCACTCGCATCTTTTATCGCGCGTTAGGATGCACAGAGAGAGTGCTTCCCTGGATCTATTTTATTTTCTCTGCTTACTGTGCTGTGGCCAATGAGAGATAAGATAAACTATTGATATTCAGCCTTATGAGAAGAGGTAACTCATTGGTTCACAGAGAGAGACCTGTGTGTGATAATCCTTGTGGTGAGAGTTGGATATGCATTAAAAACTTAGGGAATGATCTAAGTGACTGACTGTGGAATGATTGTTGGTGCCAGACAGGATGGTTTGGGTATCTGCTAATCTCCTGTGATTTTCGCTCACAACTAGAGTGAGAATGAGAGAGGTCAGAGGAGAAGGGCCAGATTGGTCAAAGCTGACAGGAAGGTGACAATAACGCAAATAACCACACATTACAACAGTGGTATGCAGAAGAGCATCTGTGAACACAAAGCATCAAACCTCTAAGTGGATAGGTTACAGCAGCAGAAGACCAATAAGTTTAAAAAAATAGCTCTAAAATACCTAAAAGTGCATGTAATACATGGAAAAACACATTTTCCAAAATGTTACATTAGACGTGAAGCATTAGAATTTTATAACGTTTACATTTTTATAAAAGTATGTGGACAATTTGCAACCCTTTTTCAGAAAAAAATATTGTATCAGACAGCCAGCAAAGATTAGGAGATGGTCACAAAAGCTGCTCTCCATTTAATGGACAAATACTATAATTTAACATTTTCAAATATGGCCATATGTTATTGTGGGGTGGGGAAAGACAAATTGGTTATAATGAGTAAACTGGGACAGTTGTGTTATATTAGTTCCAACACGAAATGGCATCTATGATGGATAAGATAATTATCTGAATTCAACACTTGTTCTGCATTAGTAATGGTGAGAGTGATTATAGGGAACAGATGAATTGCAGGACGGACACTTGAACCATAACAATTGAGGGTATCACAGGATAATCCTAATGGGGATTCAATGGCTGCATAAAAGGAGTGGCAGAAGGTAATTGGAAATACATTGAGGAGGGTGTAGTAATGTATTAAAGCATGAAATCGGTACAATATAAATGTGTTCACCTGTAAAAAATCCAGTAATTTCAGATACAGCTATTATTGAACTTAAAAATTATCAAAACAATAGAACAGGAAATATCATTTTCCTTCCACTTAATTTTTTGCCATGCAATTGCAAAAAATATATGGTTCTCTTACCAATCACAGTTTTAACTGCCGGTATAAAACATAATGGCCCAAGTACAACACTCCGTTTTATCATTCCCCCCTTATAGTAATTTAAGTCAAGCTGTTATTACAAAGAGAAAAAATAATATATATACTACACAGCTCCTTAGGGACCCATGGACCCAATGAAATTAAAAGTCTGAAGACAGCAGGATATCTCCATCATTCATTTCAATCTATGTATGTACACTATGCATGTAAAAGGCTAGTCTGTGCACAACTGTCAGCATATACTACTATATGTAGTCATATACAGTACATGTAGTCTTCCAAAGAAGGAGGAGGTCTGAATTCCACATTAAATATACTTCCCTAAATTTTCTGAAATAACTAACCTTTCCACTTTATAATTCATAGTAATATTTGGATTTGAGATTCTGTTGAATGAGACAAAAGTACAGAATCAACCTTTCTTTCATGGTATTTACCCCGTACATGGATATGCAGTATGTTTTACCATTTTACAGAAATGTGTGTGGAGTCCCCCCAATTCTGGAGGGCACTGTATTAGCCTCAGATCCATAGCTTAGAGTAGCAGCTTCAGTTGTGATAAATACATTCTGCATGCTCTCTCTCTCTCTCTCTCTCTCTCTCTCTCTCTCTCTCTCTCTCTCTCTCTCTCTCTCTCTCTCTCTCTCACACACACACACACACACACACACCAGCTGTAGTACAGTAATGAGTGTTTTAATAGGTTTCAAACTTGCTTTCAAGGACATTATTTCCATTAAAACATTTGCTTCACATGTCACCATGACCTCTACAGTACAGTATTGTGGTTTGTTTGTTTTTTCTGTTTGTTTTATTTAGAGCCATGTAGTGGACTATCCCTGCAGGCAAATGTCACAATTATAACCCTTTATATAACATGATTTTTTAAAAGGTCCGCCTGTTAGTATATGATATTTTCATGCCAGTTTCTCTGAGGACACGTACAGACTGAAGGAGGAGACTGAAAATTGAGCCCTTTCATAAGGACAAAACAAAAGTTCCCATTTAAAACTAATATGAATCTGTGGGGAATGACTGCACCTAATCAATCTCAATAGTTTCTTCCCCCCACAGTGAGTCACAAATGACTATTCTTAGCTGCAGAGAAGCACAGCACAGAAGGCCATAGAACACACCTAGCCGTTAATCACCAGTGTCATATATTCTTGTATATGCACAGGCATGGAGTGGTTTATACCTCATAGCATAGCTACAACTAAAATGAATGGGGGGTGGGGGGACGACGGTATTTTTAAAAACATTTAATCAAGTTCAAAACTAAAACCCATTATGTACACATCCACTAATTAGCTAAATATAGTTCCTCTGGTAACGATAGATGGCATTAGAGTTTGGATTGTTCTGGAGTTCTCAATCATTATCTGCTATTCAAAACATAAGAAAAGAGAAAATACATTTAACAATGAAAAACAAAGTATGTATAGGTGCAGGTATTAGCAGACAGTCAAAGTAGACTATATTAATATTTACAGACTTAATAAACACTGCAACCTGACCAAAAAATGCTCTGCTAGATGTAATGTGTGGCAACTACAGTGCAAGATTCACTGAATAAAAAAAACTTTTGCTGCATATTTGAGCTAAGCGATTGGTTTTACTGAGGTGTTCTCTGCCTAGGCGTCTCCACTCTCCAGCTCTTGTTCCTCCTCTTGTCCTTACGTTACCTCATTGCAGTTTGATCGGTCATAACACTAACACGCTCCTCTTCAGTCAAAAACATCAGCCAGGCACAATCGAAGCAAGACAGCACTATCTCCATCAGCAAGCAAAGTCATAAATTTATTGAAAACAAACACTCACGCTTGGTGTAAGCCAAAGTTAAGGATAATGATGATTGAATACAGGTAGTTATCATGTGATAGTGCTACTTGATTACTTGACAAGAAGTTTTTTTCCCATGGAAAAAGATGATAGATTACATTTGAGAGCAGGTCAGTTGAATAATACTTCTCATTAAATTAATTTTGAGCTCCTACTCGATATGTTTGATGCAACTCCAACTCCTCACTGCGGTAGATCCTACAATAGCTGTTGCTCACAGTAGGAATAGAAAAAGGAACATGAGCAGTAATGTTCTCAAGTTTGATGTTAAAGATCAATCCCTCCGATTTGTATTCGTAATGCATTCTGCATCAAAGCAGTGATATGTCCAGGACACAAGGGCAAGAGGTTTCATGGGAAACTTGGTGGAAATTGGTTTGCAGTAGGAATGCGATTCTCCATGGAGCTGCTGGGAATACGCACAGAAGCAGTACAAAATGCTGAACTGTTGAAAAGTTTAAAAAAAGAAAAAAGCCACACAATTTATGGTTTTAGCTAGGTTTAAAAGTGACCTGCAGCATATCTGTATATTTGGTATGTGCAATCAGGTCAGAGTGCTCACCATACGTGTGGCTTTATTGATTCATGTAGGTAAATGGATTTCTCAATTTAATTTTCACAGTAACTGAGATACTGTCTTTTTGTACATATACAGTATGTACATATACTCCATGTCTTTCAGTTCATATGTATTCTAGTGGATATAATTGCTTGGACAAAATAATTTTTCACTGTACTATTGAGCCATCTTTATGCTTAATTTCCTCCCCTTTTTGAGGTTGTAGAAACCACCAGCGTGTAAGCTGTACAGATGTTAATTAACAGTTTACCCGACATTATTCTATGGCACATTGTCTGAGTTAACTTTTCAATGAAAAAAAACCCTTATTTGACAATTTTTCATTCCATAAAAGTCAAAGGATCTGTAATTGGCTGCGACACACAACCGATATCAATCACAATTTCATTGCTTGGTTCAGCAGTGTATCACCCTCCCTCCCTGCTGTTTGATCCAAGATGGAGAACGTGTATGGAAAAAGAGCCATTTCCACACCATAAATTGAAAGTTGTCAAGCATTTTTGGAGTGTTCTCTCATCAATCACAGGTAAAATCTCCTGGGCTTAAAAAAAATTGGGTGCACTCCATTATGGGAAAGTTTTTCAGAGTGACTAATGGCATATGACAAAACCCATTCAGGAGTTTCACAAAGTGATCACTGAAAATGTGAAACTGGAATCATGCAATATAACATTGTGCGTTTTGACCCATTTATTATTTTTAAAAAATGTACGTGAAAGAAAAAAACCTTTCCTCTCACAGGCCAGTCTTCTTTCACGGCAGAGAAATATGCTGTGCTAAAATAAATGAAACATACAGCACATGGATCATCTAAAATAATTGCAAAACCATTTGCACCTGGATTTAAAGAAGACTTCAATATCTATTGAAAAATATTTTTCATAGCAGTGGAATATAGCAATAGTACTTCAGTCAACTCAAGCCAAAACTCCCATCAATTAGTTTATCTTATTTAAAATCCCTAGATTGTGGTCTGTGTGTTTCAGATAGTGAACATATAAAATTAAAAAATATATTTAAAAAAGTAAAGTTTTAATAAGTAACTACATTATCTTATTTGAATTATTTCTATTTGATATCCATATTTTTATAATTAGTTAAATCAGAATAACTAATCAAAGGACAGAATATGCCAAAAATGTATCTGAATGTATCTGTATTACCATTGAACGGTTTCCATAGTCCATAGTGTAATATCGAGCAGAAGCTTAAAAAGTTTAAAACTGTAAAAAAGTAAATGAACACATTTGCATGGTTCACTGTTCAAATATCAAAGAAGTTCAAAATCCAAAATGCCCAAACATCACTGACTTACTCCTTTGAAAAAGCAGGAGTATAGAAGCATGTATGATTCATACTGGAACAACCACTCCTGCTGGTAATTGGCTTTTCTTTAAGCAAACGAGAGGAGTTAACCAACAATTAACCCAGGTTTTGAACTGGCCATCTGCCAAATGATGTTTCAAATGAGTCTCTTAAAAGAAAAACTCATCAAGCGATTCCAGTTTAGTCAAAGGGTTTTTCTGGCCAATTCCTCATCGTTATTCATCTGTAGCACTGCTCCAAGGCTCATAACCCTGAGCAGGCGTTCCCCAGAGGCAGTGCTAATATGCTCACATTCCCTTGCCCCAATGCTAATGGCCTCTTTTTATGGGAGTCTGCTCCTCAGACTCTAATCCTACTGTGAGAAACTTTCAAATTCAATTTAAAGTTGTGGCAGCTGTGAAAATGCTTTTCTCCTGCCTTGTCTTTCTTGCTCAATTTTCAGAAAGGTGCACTAGAAATTGAAGAGGAAATTTTCAGGTCATGAGTGGACCCTGTATTTGTGTTCGGCATCCAGACCATTTTAGTCCCGTGGTCCAATATGCAAATATTTGGTTCTTCAAGCCAAAGATCCTCTCAAGAGTCAACTATTGCTTAAATGTCTGATCTGGTCATAGTATAGCACTGACTATTGCTGTGTACTGCCAAATAAATATTCTTTCCAGTTTCTTTGAATTCTTGTATACTAGTTTGGGATGAATAAAAGTCAGGGATTAACGGAACAAATGGTTTATAAGTGCAAACTAAAATCGTGTGTAGATGTGTCAGAACCTTTACTTATGATGCATCTATTATATTTATATCTGTCATCTTGTTTATTATTCAGATTCACATCACTCATGCAGCTATGGATATCTTGAAGGTGGTGGGTGACATTTGCTGCTTTAGCACTGCAGAGATTTAACAAAGTCTTGTCTGACAAGTGATTGACAGATCTAAGGAGAAACTCTGGTTTAAGAAAAGGGAGACAACATAAATTGTTAGTCAATAATGTTTTTCCCCTTTCGGGAATATAATTATATCATGTATAGTCATTAAATGGCTAATTATTTCATTTGCAAGCCTCGCATCTGTACATTTTAAGATTTTATGGTAGCAGAATCATACAGTTTGATTTTAACACCAGGGTATTACATTTTCCTTTGAAATGTGTGGTATAAATGCAGTTATCTTATTGGAATAATGCAAGCATTTGAAATAAAATGAATCTCATGTAGCAGCCACAGTCTCACAAACGTATAATAACAAAGGCTCCAAATGAATCAATACTCTGCCAGCTCCTGCTTGTTTCGGGGTTAGTTGCCTTAACCTTTCTCTTCAGCATATGAAGCACATATTCATATTCAGATCGGATGAATGACTTGCCCAGCTTTAGAAAACTGCTTTTTTGCTATTGCAGTAGGTTTGGGATCATCGCAGGATGAAACGCCATCCAATGAATTTGGAGGCATTCGTTCTAACAGATAAAGCTTGGTTGAACAGATACGAGGCTTCTGTACACTTCAGAATTCATTAAGATAATTTTGGTATGTTTTTGCCTATAATTTTATCTTATTTCTCAGCCTGAAAATTACTTCCTTGATTTCTATCGGCACAACTCTGGTCCCCCAGTTGACAAATACCAATAACAGACTCCAAAGGTAACCAAAGACCAATAATACAGTAGGTATAAGACAGCTTTCACAAGGAAGGAACTGAACAAACTTAACTAATCAGAAACAAATGTGAAGCCATTTGTCCCAAACTGAATCTAATTGTGTTGGAAGATAGAGCCGGATACAGACTGCACTACACATTTCAACTGAAACAAGCATTTACTTGGGCATCCCACTAGGTATTCACTGAGATGCATGTATATACTGTATGTGTGTGCCAGTGTGGTTCAAAGGGCTAAACTAAAATGTGTCCCTTCATAATATATTATTAGTAACCTTATCAATTCAGAAAGTCTTATCCATCATTCCCCTACAAGAATCAATTTGTCTGTTATACTGTAGGTAAGCCGCAGAGGGAACTCTCTCACAACTGAAAGAGATACTGAGCTGATGGGCGATTTGGTTTGTTAACAGAGATCATTCATCTTCCCAGAAAGCTTCCTTGACTGCTTATTATTTCTTAATTCCTAAATTTTGAATGTATAATATGCAGTGTTGGATTAAAATGTAGCTTTGTCAGAAACATTTTAGACAATCACATTTACTTAATATAATCTTCAAACTATGCTAGTTTCTGCTGTATTTAAATAAAATAATTATTAGTTCATGTGCATAAGGGGTTACATTGTAATGTATGCTAATCTGATGTCAACTTTAGTTTGATTTAGATTTTGTTGCATAACAAATGTACTGTTAGAAATGTGATCAGAAAGGGTGAAGTACACAGCTGTTCTGAAGAATTAGTTATTGTGCTCTGTTTTGATTCAGAAGGAAATCAAAACAAAATATATGAAAAAGTAGGCTTTGTAAAAAAAGAGCATCATCCATTTTGTGCTCTGGGATTTGCCCTCTCAGGATAAATTAATAAAGGAGAAGCAGACAACCCACACTGGAAATGACACATTGCCACATTGTCCTTACAAAGAAGACATCTCCTCTTAAGCCAGTGTTTCTAAATGTATGTATTTATTAATTCACTCCATTCAAACTGCAGTTTCTCAGCTCTGGTTCAAAGTAAATTGCCATTTTTCTCCCTGCTAATTCACTACCCTGAGGATAATCTAGACTGGAAATGGTTGCCCCCGTAGAATGATTCATTTCCAGAATAGAAAGACATTGATCTGACACTAGTCTTTATGTGTGTCATGAATCCCCTCAAATTTGGTAAGCTGTCAGTCAGAAGACATTTTTATGGTCCATATGAAATGATAATGAACATTCTTTATAACCACAGAAGTTATATATCCATTAAAAACTATTGAGAAAATCAAAGCCTCAATGGCGCCCGACTAAAGTAATGTACCTTGATGCAGGCATCAGTTTGTTGTAGTTGCACACCGAGGACCGGGGTTCGATTTGATTCGATTTTGGTCTGAAAAGTAGCTCTTGCCTATGCCTGCATGCTTTTACGCATTTAGTTGCTGCCACATAATTGGCTGATTAAATATTTGCATTAACAAGCTGGTGCACAGTAGGTCTACCTACCTGTGTATATTCAAACACAAACTGTGGATATGAGTAAATTCTGCACAATTCCAATGCAAAAAAAAGAATACCCTACCTATGTAAAGATACAGAAAAATATTTCATTATTGATTTATTTGGATAATTCAGCGAAGTAATTGCTTGAATTTCGGTTGAAAGCAGTGATGCGTTTAAATACATTATTTCGGCCTCTTTCGTTTCCAGCTCACGAGCCACAACTGCTTTGGAACGGAAAAGAATCATTTAAAAATAAATGGTGCTTGTCTAGCATGAATATAATATCCTTCTTCTAAGGCTCTCAGAGTGCTTCAGTTAGAATGTAACTCACCTCAGCTAACACTAATGTGTAGCACCCACCACAGTTATATGCAGGAGCCATTTTGCTCCACAATGCCCACCACACATCATTTGCGATCTTTGCGCAATAAGGATTTACGCTTAGCTAATTAAACTAGGAGTTAATTAAATGATCAGATTGGGAATTTGGCCTAGACTCTTTGGTAATTAAGAATCCCCTGGCACTTATCACAAAGTGAGTCAGAACCTCATTTTAACATCTTTTTAAAAAGAAGATGCATCTTGTCCACATGACTGCACTGGGAAATCAAGTTTATATTAACAAGAGTGACCCTTACTGCCCTGCCAAAATCCCTTCAAGCAGCAACTTCAACTATGTTCCTAGTGCTGAGCTTTGGTACCAAAATCTGATGAAAATGCACTAATTATGTAAAATGCTACAATTGCCATAAAGGGTAAAGGAGTCAATTTGAATGTTCAGAGAAGAATTGTAAATGTCCATGGTCACTATAAGAAATGATAAATTTCACAGACAGGCACCTCCACACTCAAACCCTGACCCTCACCATCTGCCTTTTGACTGTGGATATACTGTATCAGCTCCTACACTCCAAGATGGAGGCCTCATAAATGTCATCTCATGCTGAACAGTCATGTCAGGGCAAGAGTGAACTCTCATCGAACCTCTAACACAAATGAGTAACCGTAAATTTGCATCATTTCATATTTGGATATGAGGTGGTTAAATCTCTACTGGAATGATAACGGGAGTAGAGCGCACCATACTCATAGTCTTGCTAGTGTACGGATATGGCTTGCAATACAATATTGATAGAGATTAGTTTGTACTTTATTGGTACATTGAATATGCAATGCCAGAGAAGCCTACATTTTTACAACTCACCTCTCTCTTAAAGCGTGCTTATTGAACAGACATGAACCAATGAAGCACACAATAATCCTGTGGCATGACCATGGCTGTGTGCTTGGCATCTACTGTGTGTGAAATAGGAAAACTCAGACAATAATACATGCCATGTGAGCAGTGATAAATTGGTCCAGTCACGGACAGGTCCAGTACCCACAGAACCCTGCAGGTAAAATGCTAAAATTCATTCAAAGAATCAGTAGGTTGGTTTATGTAAAAAATACTAGGGTTGGATTCCATGAAAACATGGAACAGGTCTGGTTTCAATTATATTAATGAAATAATGCCTTAGCATTTTTTGTGTTGCCCTGCAATTCAGTTTTGTGAAAGTATACCGGACCTGATCACACTGAACAGCTGTCAGATCTAATCTCCTACTTTCCTTCATAAGGTCAGCCAACAAATATGCAAGGTTGCTTAGCAAATAAATAAACTGATGCACATTTAATATTTCAGCAGATGCTTGCATACGGAGCAACTTTTACACAGTATCACTTTTTTGCATGCATGAATATACAGATTGGGATATATTGTTGTACCTCTGGGCATCTTGCCCAGGAGGTACAACAGTACTCTGCCAAGAAACTTAACCTGACATGTCCCAGTTCCCTAACCATTAAACCACACTCCCGTTCAATTTATAAAAGGTGAAAAACAAACTGTGCTAAATATTCATGAATTAAGTCAGATGTGTGGAAATATTTTGGCTTACCCATTGATGCTGACAAACCTGTGGATGAGTTCTTGCCAGTTAGGGAGTTACTGGTACTTTGACAGTCACAAAACAGGCAGCCCCGGCATGACAAAAGAACAGAGCTGTGGTACGAGGAGGGAGATAAGACCCATAGCTCAGAAAACCAGTGTCTTAATTGTGGCAATTTGAGATAGTGTAATAATACACACAATACGTTTCTGCCAGCAACTTTTAGCATTATTTTACCATGCTCATTCAAGGATTAACTTTATTTAAAATAATTTTGATTTATATGTGATTTTGTTTTTGTTGTTGTTTCAATTTCTGTATGCTTTTGGAGTCTGCATAGTTAGCATTATTTTTAAAAAATCCTAAAGTTCCTCCAGAACAACCTAATATCCAATCTCTAGCCCTAAATTCTGGCTCAAGTACAGCATCTCCAACAAGACTGACACTGGCTGTGTCCCAGCACGAAGGCAGCTGTCTCACTGCCTGCATCCTTGGAAATGATAGCATCCTTCTAAGATAGCATCCTAATGGAAAAGGAACCTCCGAAGGCAACATTTGGGACACTCTCTGCAGGCAACGTGACATCATGTGCCCATGCGAGATCAGTGTAATCAGTATACTGTTGTTACCACTGTTGCCTCTCTGTTGTCTCTGAAGAGAAAATAAAATTAGTTTTACCTTCAACTAACTACATAACCACTTCAGCTACTTTTTCCAGCTTTAGTCAGATTATCAGGTTAAATATTCACATGAAAACGTTAGCTTTGAAAAGAGTGAGCATTGACCTAACTTCACTGGACAGCCATGTTACGCATCTGTATTTTACTGTAGCTTGTTTTAGTGAGGCGATCACAAGCACATTAGCTGGCTAGTTCAGGGAACGCTCACCGAGGCATATAAACAGTAGATACAGCTTTTAAATTATTTAACATGTACTTTTAGATATAATTACAACAAATTGTTGAGTTCACTGTATGCTTATATTTGTAAGCTAAGTCCTCTGCTGCCACCGCCATTAATTTAACAGAAGTGAGAAGGCCGAGGTAATTGCAAAGTGCCATGGGATATCATACACAGGTGAAGGCCTCCAAATATAACTAAAATAAGGCAGCTTAGAAGGACACATTTTTATGACTTCAGTTTGGGATATGCACAAATACACTTAAGGACAAGTGTGAGAAATTTTGAAGATAGTGAATGCTGCCTTTGTACTGGGACACCGCCAATGTCCGTCCAAACCCTAAGCCTATTTAATAATACTGTCCTATTTGGAGGTCTTTTTCCAGTCTTTTGCCTCAATATCGGTCATCATGTTGATCAGAACAAAAAAGTATTTCATAGGGCAGGATAAAAATACCTTAAGTGCTTAGGGTTTTGCGGAAATAATTCTGCAAGTCTGCAGCCGTATATTCAGTTCACTGAAACTTATTGGAATTCTAAACTCATCTTTTCAGGACCTCAGGAGAATACTCTAAGGTTGCCCACTGTCAAGTATGCCTCATTTCCTTTCCTTATTACACAGATTAAGAGCAACATTGACTAGACTAGCCCAAGCCTGGTGTCACCGAGACAGATTAGAATATTAGCTTATACTAACAACATCCAACTTGTTCTCAGTCTTTTTTTTTTTAATAAACCAAAAGCCTAACAATTTCTCTGTTCTCAGAATGAGAATGGGAAGAAAAGTAATAATTTCCTCATGGGGCATTGGGTGGGTGACATACTATTTATAAGGACTTGCAGTATAACGGCCCTGCTTTATCTTGCCTGTGGTTTGATAATGAAAGAAACATACAAGGAAACTACAATGGAGTTCAGAGGCAAGCCAAGTCTGCAAGATTTAGATGAAAAAGCTACGCTTCTTTCAGTCGGCTCACTAGCTCACTTCAGCACACTATCTGCAAGTCATCAATAAACTGCATCAAGTATGCTGTGGCAGGAAGAAAAAAGATATATATATAAAAAATAAAATAAATGAATAAATAAAAAAACACTGACCAAAGCTTTGGTTAAGAATGATAGCAGATACCCTGCATACCCTGCATACCCTACAGTTCATTTAATATATTTTGCATTGACATTTTACAAAAAGACCATCAAGAGGCTTTTCAGTTGTGAGGTCTGATAAATAAATAAAAAAGAAATGAATAAAATAAAAGTCAGAGGTTAAGCCTGTGCCCAGCTTACTCAAATGCATTTCTCTAGTCGTGCCCCAGAACATGAACCATAAGCAGTGCCATTAACAAGGGCCTGTTAACTGGACTGGCCATGTCCAAATGCTTTTATGCACACAGTTGCTGCCACATGACTGGCTTATTAGATTGTAAAACCCCACGCTAACCCAACGACGGAATTTAGCGAGGGCTGAAGGTATCAGCGTGCTCGTCCTTCTGGTGTTGCTGAAAGAATACTAATAGGGTTAAAAATTAGTGGCCCCTATGCGGAGAGTCTAGATCAGCCAATAAATAAACCACGATACAAAGGCAGTAGTACCACTCTGCCTTCCGCTCTTTACTGGTCCGGGCTGACCAAGAATCTCCACAATAGGGCCAATATATTCACCTTCGTTTATCTGACTCCATTTTAAAATAATAATTTAGATTAGTTATCCACATTAGGTAGATTTCTTATTGATAATTTTGACTTGATCGCTATAGGAATCCTGTACTGAGATTTACTCTCCGAACAGTCCTCTGCTGGTACCGCCGCATGTCACATTGCGCGTTATGTGCACGTCTCACAAACTGATTAGATATCTATTGTCATCAGAGGTCGCAGGAATAGCTACTCTTGGGTATATCTGTTTACAGCCTAGGGACCCAAGCAGACCAACCTAGCTACGGCTGTGCTCGACATGAATGAACTACCACGCGGAGGCGAGGGATTTACCATCATAGGTCTACGGGTGCTATACGCCGTGATACATTAAGCGTAAATATTCATCCTCCCTAGACCAGTTCGAGGGGGTAAACCAAGCATTCCCTGCATAACTTCAGTAAGCGAAACCACACAGATCAAGTCTTAACAATTTATTTTACCAGACAGGTTACATACACGTAATTACATACTAGTTCCAAATCAAAAAACATCACAACGGAAACCAAATTACGGAGTCTTAAAAGTCATACCTGGTAATAAAAGCTACATACAGGAGTCTGGCTACAGACACCCTGTACGTAGAAATTACGTGCACGGAGTGCACGGGAGGCTGATTGCATTCTCCCAGATTGCTTAGTTCACTGTCCTTAAATCCAGAATCTGGCCTTTGATGTTAACCCTAGATATGGGTCACCCATCTGTAATTTGGAGCCACGCCTCCCCAGGAAATGCAGGGGGGTTGAGGCACATGGCTTTCACTGGGGCAGAGCTCCACACAGTTTCTCCTGGTTGGTTATGATGTCCAGGGTTTGCTGTTGCAGAAATAAAACCATTGCACCAGTCGCACTGAAACAATCAGAATAATACCAAACATGAATATTATCTAAACTGACTTTGTCATGAAACATCCAATGCTGTACACATCATTTAGTGACTGAGTAAAGAGGGAGAGAGCAATAAAGGGGGGTTCAGGAGAAGGTCAGGGCCTAGCAGGAAGTATTTCCTCCCAACCTCTCTGTGCCGTAAAAAATGTTGCCCCGTCGTAACGAGTTTTACGGCTGGAAGCCTGAGTCTTCCCCCACAGGCTCCTGCCCGTATGGGTGCAGAGATAGTGGGGGTTAATGGTGCATGCTCCTGGGTTAAATTACTTTATAAGCCACATATTCCACAATACCAGAGGAAGCCAGCAAGCTGACCAGCCCTGAGTGATAATGCCAGATATTAATAATTTCCGCCTTACAAGATATATCCATGAAAAAGCTGGTGTACAGGTCTACCAAATGAAGTGAGGAATGTGAGGTGTAACATGGGGATCTAAGTCACTTTGAGTTGTATGTGTCCCTTCAAAAAAAAAAAAAAAAAAAAAAAAAAATGGGTGTATGATGCCACTGGTTAAAACCCTTTAACCATCTTGAATTACTCCTTACTTAACCACAAGCTGGGAGTGGATTCCATTTATACCATGATCTTTTACCAAATATTAAAATATAAGCAGGGGTCGTTAAAAGTTATTTAGTTGACACTTTTATCCAAAGCGACTTACAGTTGAATTGACTATGCAGGGGCCAATCCCCCCTGAAGCAATGTGGGGTTAAGGGCCATGTTCACTGGCCCACCACTGCATGGATCTTCTTATGGCTACACTGTACACAATTTCACTTGAAAATCAAAAGCTCAATATAAGGCTAAAACACTTTTGACAGGGTTGTAGGGGGAAACATTAAAGTGCCAAAGCCTTGCTAGAAAATTTAATTAGGCAAATTATTAAAATGCAAATACATATGCATATGCCTTTGTTTATTGCCAACTTTTGTGTTTTTTAAGCTACCAAAGCAAGCACTTGTATATTATGGAGAAAAATATGCACCTCAAGATCATTGTACAAAATCTTCCAGCACGTTCTCTTCTAAAACTGATAATTATCTACAGGTGACACAAAATGTCTGTTTTTTTCCCCTCTGATTTTTGTTGGACTTCCTAGGTTCTACCTCTGCAATAATTTCTATATTTATATCTGGCCCATTTGTTATTATGAATTCTTTCAACAGCATGTCTTTGCATAAATAACGGCTAATTGAATATAAATGGGATGTGATGGTATTTGATTATGCGTTTTTCATTTTGTGGAAAGATTATGCAAATATGACACATTTGCATATCTCTATAAGGGAAATGAAATGAAACGCCTGACTAGATTATTTTTTAGAACATTGCAAGGAAAACTTTAATCTTATGAATTTGGGATTAGTTTCACATTGTGGTGTGATGCTCCAATTTCATAAGTAAAGGGAGGTCATTTAGACAGAAAGAGCTTTTGTTTGCTTCACTAGGTGTAGACAATGGACCTAATAGAGTTTAAACGGGCTTTGTTATTGCTTTAAAGCTTGACTGAATAGTGGTATTTGTCAGAGCTGTTCATTGTTCAGGGGTGGGCATGCTCCAAGACAGTGCTGCTTGGTGCGTACAGACTTTAGTCCTCTGTGGTCTGAACTAAATGGGCGAAAAAATCAAAATGTCATATTGTGGCTGGATGGTAAATCACTACTTTGGCATCCAGACATGGTCCTTTCCTCTCTTAAATGCACAGTGTCGTAATACAACGAGACTGTGAAAACCTAGGTTTGGCCCGACAGCAGCATGCAAAACAGCTAGAGGCAAGAGTACAAAAAAAGAGAGCTCCAGTTAATTTTAACCTATTTATCAGGATCCCTTCAGCATATTTGAAGCTCACTCAAACTTGTTTTGACCAGAGTGAAGCATAGCACAGGGGATTTCATTGGATTCTCAGCTTGAAAGTATTCCTTTCCATTTTCTTCACAATTAATGTTGCCCTGTTTAATATTGATCTCTTAAAATGAGCAACTAAGTCAATATCGAGTTCAATGAGAATGATTGAATTAGGTAGGTGCTAAGAGTGGAACAATATCAATAATCATAAAATAAAATGGGGATGTTGGGATTTTGGCTTTAAAACTAAACTGTGTATGCCAATGTCAAGTAGACACTTAAGCCATGTGGCACAGATCCAGTTCAATATATAGGCCATACTGAGTGTTAACTTGTGGTCCTGATTTCAATGGTTGCAGTTGATGAGATCTTGTTTTATGGGTTTTATGGGGGGTTGACAGCTTTGCCAGATTTTTTGTAATCTAAATTGACAGAGTGGCTGATCCCAGTTCAGCTTGTGGAGGCGTCAGTCTGAGACAATGTCTTTGATATTTTAAAGAGCTGCCTCTCATAAGCTTACCATTTCTTTCTAGCTCTCGCTGCCAATGTTCAAAATCTGGGAATACAATTCATTTCAGGGTCCCTTTATATGAAAAAGGTTTAAGCAGTGATCTGTCTACAGTGTAATATTACTGATAGAATTGAGTTTAAACCTCTATACAATAGAATCCTTCCTAGAAGTCACTCTTAGAAAACTGATATTGGCTTCCCTATGTGGATAGGCCTCTGCCTTGTTATCAATCATCTTCTGAACAGAATCAGAGTGTGCCGCATGTCTTTCTCCCTGAAAAAAACAAATCCCATATCTATCTATTTCATCCTATAATTCCACATGGGACCATGTATCATGCAGGTACATTACACATATTGCCTTATAATACAACCATGTCTGGCTTGTATCATTTAAATAGTGCTTTGTGTGTTGCCTGTTCTATGGCAGTTAGTCAGCACTCCATATTCTTACACTCTTTTTGTATGAGAAAGATTAAGAAGGGACAAAGGAACCTTTCTTTGCTAGTTGTCCATAAAGTCATAATGAATTCACGTATATAGACAAGCATATTTGCTATTGTAAGTACTGTGGCTTCGACGATCAAAACCATAATTTAACAAGCATGGCATGACCTGATTTAATTAGTGCGAGTGTAAGATTGTAGCATTTCACATTTGAGTAAAGAATGTTCCGTCCATTCAGCAAATGGCAGGCATAATATAGTTCACAAATCGTATTTCAGATGATTAAATGTATTGCCTGCTGTAAAATAGCAGATGTGGAAATGTATTTTAGTGTGTTTGTGAACAGTTCCATCCCTGCCAACCCAGTAGCCCCCAGGAATCTACTGCGCACAGGCTATGACAACCATCTGAACAACTTACTACTGAACCAACTTCTGAGCGGTCATAGGCATAAACTGTGAATACCTGTTCATTGCTTTCTGTCCAGCTGTAAGTGTCAGTGTGAGGTACTACAGGCTTCACTGAAAATATGAATAGCTGAGCAGTGTGCTGAAAGGCTGAATGGGTAGTTTATTCATGCTCCATGATAAGTGATCTATCTGGCCAGATTGAAAATATGACTTCACTCAGACATGTCAATTGGCTTAATAGCTAACTGTTAAGATTACAATCACTGGATAAACTCTTGGAATGGAGAGCAGAATCAAGTGTGCATTATTCCCTAACAGCCATATAAAATCTGCAGATACTGGCAATGATATATTTCAACTCTCTTTTTTAATCCAATAAAATGTTCACACATTCAACTCTGACTAGGTCAGTGGCTAAGCACTCAAGGATAATTATCAGATGAATATCTGCCTTGAAGCTTAGCCTTGGCAAGCCCCTGAAACTGTAAGCCCTTGTAGGTATTTAACATTTGAAAGCATCCCTACCCAGGTAATGTTAGCTTACATAATTGAAAGCAACTAAAAACAAGAACAAACACAGATTTAATAGACGACAGAATGCCCGGGGCATTCTTTTTCCAGCTCACCATCAAAGTTAAAAAAGGAGGTTAAAGCAGTGGGCTTGGGGTAATAAATGTGTTTACATGAGTTTCAATGTGCTGTATCTGCATTTGCAGCATGCAATGATCACGCCCGATGTGGGTTTAACACAATAAGAGTATTTCCTAATCCACTTAGAGAGAAGCGCTACACACAGTGCAGTACACAGGCACAGCTGTGGATCTACGATGTGCATGCTGCCCCAGAGGGTCTCAGAGCTGCTCTACTGGGTTCATGGCAGGTGAACAGGGTAGCCAGTCCATCAAACGCATGTTTTTTGGTGCCAGGAAAAGCTGACAACTGCACGGAAAATGTAGCCTTGCATTGCAAGATGAAAATGAGAGAGGCCCTGCACTGTATTTTGCATAGTCAGTATGCATAATGCATTCCTGAAGAAGTACATTTTGGAAACAAAGCAAATGATCTCTGATATCAAAACACTAATCGATGCAATCTATAAAGCAATGATTTTACAGTATTCTGTTTTTTTTTTGAAGTTGCAGAACAAGCATGCACTTTTTCAAGTCGACTTAATTTCGCGTTACATGATATTCATGTGCATTGCATATCTGTGATGAAATAAATGATGTTGCTATACCTATTTGCAAAGGTTTTTTTTTATTTTGTATTTTTTCCTGCTTTCATGTGCATTGTGAGTTCTCCCTAATAAGATAGCCACACCGTGCACCTTAACAGAAACACTGCTTTTCCTACCATACCTGAGGGAGAAAAAACTCAAAAACAATTTGAACACCCTTTCATTATTGGACAATTTGTCAAATAATGTCCACTTTCAAACCACATTTGTCCACATTTCACAAAGGCAGATACATTTACATCTGTTTTATCTGTGCCACATTGATACACATTTTCAGATTCCTCTTTGTTGATGTCCCCTTCCACACAGACAGACCGTTATCTTAACACAACAAGAACAAGATGGTTACATCACCTGTCACACAGCTGCCACGCAGAGGTAATGGGAAAACTTTGCCAAGAAACGGTCAATAGAGTCTTATTAGGCAGTCCCATTGGGATTGCAGCCTTTCACTCACATTTAGCCAAGAAGTAAAAGTCTGCATAGAGCTCCATAGAGCAGGTTGCTCACTTTCCATTTTCATTCCCCACAATTTCCTCTTCTGAATCCCCAGGTACCAGAAGTGAGTTAATGGGGCTTAATGTATCATGAAATATCTGGAGACAATGGAAATCGCACACCCCACCCTACAGTACCTCATTACTTTACAGAGTAGAAATGACAAATCTGTGCAACTGTTACTGTGCACTGCCAAATGGAAGGAGTAAATTATAACAGATTTTTGTTTCTCAATGCAACTGACAATACCATTTTATTCAATTATGAGAAAATGCCCCAGCTGCTGGTTATTATGATTCTGGTGGTAGACTTTTACATTGGGACCCATATTTGAAATTGGCACATTATTACTACTACTATTACAATTCATAAAGTACCATAAACTGGTACTAAATAATGTTGAATGCTTTATTCACTTGGCTAGACATCTTTAAATAAAAAATAGATACAATAAATGAGGGAGTTTCCCATTTTAATGTAAAATTGTATGTACAATGTCTGACATGGTGTCAAAAAGATGCTAATTGACCAATTATCGGCCCTGCCCCTTTGTCATTGAAGGTCCAATCACAGCTTGGCAATCTTTGCGAGCCCACAACCTCTGTCGACCTCGGTCCAGTTCAGTTTTTTAATTCATATAAGGAGTAGATTCGGCTGGGCTAATGTTATGTAGGAGACCTCATCACCAATTGAACTTTCACAACATCTCCAAAGACCCAATACTGTTTACAGATAACTGTTCAGTTAAAATACGAGTTTCATCGACTCATATAATGTCTGCCACTTGACAATGTTAGCTAATTTGATTGGCTAGACTCTAGAACTACAATATTAGCCGATATAAGCCTGCCAGCTAACATGACTTATTCAGCTGGTTAGCTAATGACTTTGTAACATTTGCATTTTCCCCAGCTTGTTTGACAACTTCCCAGTCTAAAGTGACACTTGGAACTAGTGACTGTTTTGCTTTTGCCAAGACTTGCTCTGCACAGTCCCCAAACAGGCTAATGACAAGTGACAATGAAGTAGAGTGCTGAAGTAATGTAAACAAAGCTGGCTAACGTCAGCTAATATTAGAGTCAAGAGTGGCATCTGAAATAGTAAATTAACAGATAAGACTCATTTTCAAGTGATACTCTTTACCAGCAGGTACCTGGAGTTACTCGGTGAGCAAAAGCCAGAATCTTGACATAAAGAGGGGTAGACATCTAGCTTGAGAGTTGTTTTGACATATACAGACTATATCCCAATTACCCCAATATAGCTCAAGTTTTACTAGGATATAGCCAGGTTAGCTATGTCCGAGTCGTTGAGTAAACCTTTCACTTTTCAATCAAATGTAGCTGGGTTTTCACCTGAAAGCCAAGATGGCATTTCACCACAAAAATAGTTCCGTGGGTAACATTATAGTTGTACTATAACTTAATGTTACTTTGTTCACTTTGCATTTCTTGCACTTTGCAATAAATTATTTTTATTCACTATTGAAATTGTCATTATCAAAGCACTGGAGGCCCAAATGAGGAGTTCAACAGCATAATGTAAGGCTTGCTGTCGGCTTGAAGAAATGGTATCAGATCTCCAGCAACAATCTATTATTTCTTGCGGAAGCTGGCATAAAGGTATTGGTAGTGCTGTATTGAAGGAATGTTTTGATTGAGGTCGCTAAGTGGGTAGGAACAGTCAATTTCAAGCTACCAGCCTAACAAGCTGAAAAATTTCTGAAAAACATGGCTAAGATTTATTTCCTGCAATCTCGTCACAAAGCTTTCCCAGCACAGCAACAGTAACAAAAGATAGGGAAATTACCATAAAACATTTAGACTTTTACAGCATCAGATGGAAATTTGTTAAGTGCTGGATACAAAAGATAGAAGTTGTACCAATGTTTTCTTAAAAGCATTATCTGGTTAAAATATTCATTGAAAGAAAGCTTGAAAAGATGTCAGATGACAGAACTTTATTTGGATTTCCCAAATGC
This sequence comes from Conger conger, assembly GCF_963514075.1. Classification (NCBI taxonomy): domain Eukaryota; kingdom Metazoa; phylum Chordata; class Actinopteri; order Anguilliformes; family Congridae; genus Conger; species Conger conger. The sequence goes on from NC_083774.1 coordinate 18,620,796, forward strand.
TGTACAAACCATTAACATATTTACAAGCAGTGTCATGACATTGTGCATTTGTCAAGCTCTGTTGTATTAGTGGTTTTACAAACACTGGAAAGGTTTTAAAATAAAGCACTATTTTATTCCTACTTATTAAGCATTAGTCTGTTATCGCATTATTTGGATTTTTTTAATGAATGCAATAATTAAACCATCACAAACAAAACACAGCAGCAATTCAAAATACAACCAACATTTGTACGCAGTAGAAAAAGATCAGACAATTCCAGCATGTTTGTACATGTGCATTCATGTCGTGCATGAATCAATAATGATTTATTGAAAATCCTTATTGACACAAAGTTGCTGTGTGGCAGGGTTTTTCAGTCCTGTTTCAGGATAACTGATCTTGCAGGGTTTTAAAGGGTCTTCAAAGGTCAACTTAAGTACGAACACACATAAGAATGAACAAATAAATAAGTGTGTGACTTGTGCATCATTCCACAATCTATGCATGACAAAAAACCAACAAAAAAAATCAATTTTTATATGGATGGAGGGCTTATGGCCCATCAGTGTGAACAAAAGGAGGCAGATTCAGCTTAAAGTGGTTCTCAGAGGAGAGAAGGTTTCTGTTTAGATGCATCTAGTGTTGACAGAAAACTGTAGACCTTTGGTGATTGATTAGCCCATTTATGTTTTGGCCAAATATTAAAACATGCATTTCATTGTACACAAGCAAGTTCAGGTTTGATGCATCATTAAAGAAATATTGAATTATTGTTTTAATGTTGACCACATGTATTGGTGGCAAGAGTTATTCATTTTCACACCGCAGCCCATAGGCCAAGCTTGAGCAGACCGGAGTTAGAGAATGATGCTTCATGTGTAGTTTTGGCAGGCACCTGCTCAAATCAGCAGGTGGTGGTACACTCTTAGAAAAAAATGGTTTCAAATGGAAACCCTGTGATTCTATAGAAGAACCCTATCTAGTTAGTGTTCTTTGTAGAGCAAAATGGTTTTCTCTGTGAGCTTTAGGATTTCACACCTTTGATATAGGGTTCCATAAAGAACTAAGAAGGGTTCCACTGTGGAATCAAGCCAAAGAACCCTTCCAGAACCCTTTTTTGTGTAGAGTGCATTGGGCAGACTGTGTTGCTCGGGCAAGGGAGGGTTCAATCAACAACTGTGCATCACCCAGCAGGGCCTCCAGCCAGTCAACACTGGCTTGGTCCAGATTCAATTCCAGATCATGAGGCTTATCCTCAAACTAGAACAATGGCTTGACAGGATGATCTATATACATGCAGCGGCCTCCATTTTTAAGCAATTAGATTTGGCGTACCACAATGCCCTTCAGTTCATTTCTGCCGATACATTTCACTCCCAGCATTTCCTTCTATATCACAGTCAGTGGGTTGGCCATGGCTGACCTCTAGACAGGCTCTATACCGGCTTTTGTATTTATAAAACCATTCTAAAACTCCCCAGATGCCTAACACCCTTTCCTACCTGGAGCTGTAACAATTCTGACACACTGCCAAGGTAGATTACTTCTTGTTGATTGCCATGCCTAAATGCCTAATACAGACATGTCATTAGTAACAATTCAGCATGGGACCATGTGTCCCTGTGTTATTTTCACTTGTTCATTAACGTGATCTTGGCTTGCTTCTCAAGGGAGCGTTCAGGGAAAGCATCAATTCCATCAATGCCATGTGATTAACAACGCTAGGTCAAACTGTGCGGTTGTCTTGGGTGCAAATCATCATCCGCAAGTATTCCAGCACAAAGCCATCTTGGCAGGAATAGATTGGGAGTGCAATTGTTCGATAAACTCAAGCCACAATTTGTTTTTCAATAAATGCCAGAAGACCGCTATGTATTGAATTTTGCTTTGAAATAAGACACATACTTGATGCCTAATTTTGCAATTGAATGTTCAGAAACACCACTTTGAGGAGTATTCTGGGGCCTCATTTATAAAACTGTGCTTAGGATTCACGTCAAAAGGTTGCGTAAGCATGAAACCTAGGACGTGCGTACGCAAAACAATAGTCTGATTTATAAAACAGTGCATACGCACGTCCCACGCCAATTTTCCTTTATAAATCACAATCAACTCTAAATGTGGCGCAGCTTTGCCGGCTTCATGTCCCGCCCATAGTTGCCTATAAATAGGCAGTGAAACGCCCCTAATGAATATGCATTTCACGAAGACGACAATGGCAAACGCTGAAAAGAAGGCCAAGAAAAGGGATTTCAGCCATTTGATTACCTCTGAAAAGCTACAGGTGTGGGAATTATCCTGTAAATGACGAACAGTTCTGCACAACGAATGTGATGATGACGATGATAATAATAATAATAATACACGTCATTTGTCTAGCACCATTGAAAACACAGTTACAAAATTAAGAGATAAAACGAACAAAAATGTATAACAATAAACACATTATAAAACGTAATATATGAATATGATAACAATATATGTCTGCCCGACTGACGCATTGTAAACGGCATCAGTGCAGCGCAATTTGTCCGACTGTTCACCATATTATTTATGAGAATACATTTAATAACATGAAGTATTGTTTAACAATTCGTCTACATATTTGAGGGATTATTTTACAACAACATCTCCGTTTATATTTATCATCCTAAATCATATTTTTTGGGCACTCCAGGGAGCATCAATCAAACAGCTGTTTGTTTATTCGTTGTAAGAGAGGCTTTTATCCGTTTTTGCAAATTAACTCTTCGTATATGATACGTGAGAGGTAATATTTCATTACATTGCATTACATTACATTACATTACATTACATTGCCTGGCATTTAGCAGACGCTCTTATCCAGAGCGACGTACAACAAAGTGCAAATTAAACACAAGAACAAGTGCAAATAGGACCTGAGAGGACAGTATAGTTCCGAGTCCTAGTGTAAACATGCAGAAAATCAGAACCCTTTAAGAGTACAATCAACAACAATCAATTTCGATTTATTTTACACAGTGGTATCTGTTGTATATCATTTTCGACTTCTCTCGTCGCCAAATGTTGTGTTGCACTTAGGAAGGGAGAGAACCCGTATAGCGAGATTCAACAACACAACACTTTAATAAGTATAACAGGGACGAAGCATGTCCTTACAGCAGCCATACCCAGCCACAACTCCCGGCAAATCTTTATACCTTTTTAAATCCTGTTTCACTTCCCGTTTTCCTGGTCTTACGTCACGAGCATTAAAGGCACAGTTTCTAATTTCCCCAGTTAATGTGCGTACGCATGGGTCAGAGTTTCCGTGGAGGACCGCACATTTTCCGGTCAAGTTCGTTTTTTATAAATGCCAAAGTTTGCTTAGAAAGTGGCATACGCATTCTTTTGTGCCTACGCAACGTTTATAAATGAGGCCCCTGGTCTCTAGACTTTCAGGCTCCTATTTCCAGGAGAGAAAAAAGCTTCACGAGTGCAGATTCAGCTGCTGAAAGGGTTGATATTCTTGAGTGGATGTTTGTGCCAAACTCAATATTATGATCCCTGCTTTTTTAGCAATTACCTTGGGACTGAGAAAAAATGGTTCCAATAGGGAAGTCTGATTTCAGAGAATAATCACTTAATGGGTTCTTTGTCAGGCAAAATGGTTCTTAGTCTGCGAGCTTTCACACTTCACACCTATACATTGTATGATAGAGGGTTCCATATAGAACCAAACCATATTTCCTCAACCATAGATCAATAATATCAGTGTCGTCCCTTCACAGAGGTAGCCAATACCATATAGGTACAGAGCAATGTCAATGTGCTGTATATTATTTAAAAAGTGCCCTGAGAGGAAAGTAAAACACAACAAATCTACATCTACACAAATTTGAAATCTGCATCATTGTATTTATTTATTGTAAACAAGCTTCCATCAGTACTGTGGTTAATTGATAATCCCTTTCAGTTTAATGGATGTCATCACATGAGTGACAGGACTTATGGCATCAAAACAAGACAATATCCCTCCTAATCATTTGACAGTTATCTGATGGAGAGCATCTGGAGATGGTTCCAGGTTTTAACTTGATAAGCATTCCAAAATCTTAAATATCAGTCCATTCTGAGTATGGAAAATCAAATTATAATAAATTGGTATTTAGGCTCATAAAAGCGTTCTTTCCATTACAAATCTGGATATTCTATTGAGTTGTGTGTGAGTGTTTTACATACCTGGGATTGTGCATGGTTTTGGGTTGAGGATTTAATCACCAGTGATAATTCACTTCCCACCATCAGCTTGTTATACAAGCATTCCTGTTTTGAACAGAAGCTCTTTCTACTCCATCTGGCAATTTTAAAATGGCCTTTATCATTAAGAACCATGCCATGTGGAGGTGTCTGGGAACCAATTTTGAGCAAAAAGCAAAAAGGTCAGATTCGATAGAAATGACAAAGAATGAAGAAAGTATTAATTATTTTCTTCATCATCTCTTATTATTACTGAAGCACACTAATGAATTATATTTGTAGTGTTGATCAAGTAGCCTAGTCCGTCAGCATGGGGAAGGCATTATGACATTTTGTCATTCTGGTTAAAGCTTTAAAATCAATGTGATGACATAAATGTTTGTATCTATTTTTTTTTTTAAGGCACACATTTTAAATGTGCTATATAAATAGAGTTTATTGGTTTTATTAAACTACAACTGTCAAAGCTATAAGAAAGTAATACAGTCATGATGTATCACTGGTGTAGTTTAAAATAAAATTAATATTTTGTCATTTAACAATTCAGTTTTCCTCGATCTAGCAACATACAGTATGTACAGTCAGACATTTTATCCTCAAAATAGGAGGGCTAAAATGACTTTGGTTGCACCTTCCCACAGAACTGATCACATCAAAGTATTTTGCAGCTAGTCAGTTTGTCTACTAAACATCAATTATAAAACACTTCATTGAGAAGCAAACAAAACCATACATTCATTCATCTGTTTTAAGGGTCATTTCTTGGGGTGCAATATTGGAATTCTACAACTAATGTTTGACTGACCAATACCTTCCTGCTTTCCATTGTAAATGGCAACCAACTTTTCACATTTATGGAAGCGCATACAATACAATACGATACCACTCTTGCAGCAACACTAAATCAATGCATTTGACCAAATTGGAGTTATTCATTCTTAATGGTAAGTTGATGGTGTGTTTAAGGAGTATGTATGGAAAAAACCTGCCACAGTTTTTTGTATATTTTTATGTTTTTTTATGTTTATGTGTTACGGCCACTGAACATTTGTAGGCCCCTTAAGCAGAGACCTCAGTTGACCCTGGTTCTGAAAGACTGTGAGGAAGCGGTTATCTTCTGCTCAAGATACTCATTCGCAAACTTCATGCGGCTGAATTTACTGTTCACGTCGCGCTGACATCTACCCTTTCCTTCAAACGCTCCGCTGACAACCATTTTGTTTCAAACAAAATATGAGAAAGAAACATTGCTGCATTTTGCAATCCCAGCAGCCCCTCTCATCTCATCCACAAAGAAAATACACTTCTGTGAGGGTACCCTTTTGTGTGGTGAGGACAGCATAATTTGTCTTTCTGAATATGCGCTTCACGCCAGCTTTCTCTCTCTCCATTTTTAATATGCTAATAAACAGGAATTAACAGTCTGGGACTGCGATGGCACACCAGTTGGCCGTTCCTCCATAAAAATTGGGAATGTGTTGCGTATTCCTCTGGCCATCTCCCTGCAATGAATCTCAATTATGGCAAGGTCACCCTTCACCCAGATGATTTCTCTGTTTCTTTATTGAAACTGGCAGTACTTCCACACCATCATTGTACACTTATTGACAGCCTGAATCATTTCCAAATAAGACTGACTAAAAGGCGGAGAGTTACTCCCTCTCCTCTAATTTTGGATGGCAGATTTTGCACATGCATTTCTTTCTGTGGCTAATAGCCTCATTGTAACGGGCGTGTGTTCTGTGCTGATTCTGGCCCAGTCTATTTATGTCCTATTCACATGCTGTACCCATCTCCACATTTTCAATTCTATGATTTAGACACTCAGGATTCTTCAATTCTCTTCTACTTTCTGTGGAAATAGCCCCAGAAAAGTCAATCTATGCCATATTGTTCATTTCTGTGCATTCAATAAACAATGGTGTGCAATCCATGTGCATTTTATTTTCACAGTGAAACATGGTTTATTTTCCTCAATGGAGATTATTAATAAACAACATATTCATTTTTGTTTTCACTTTTTCGTCAACACAATAAACATGTGCTTTAGTATAGCACCGCTTTCCAAGTAGAAATCAGATTACTGCTTCATACACCATCATGAGGAGTTCTTACACCATGTAAGATAAGACTTGTGGCAGGCTTTCTGATTGTGTGTCTCTGATAAAGTGCACAGTGTATAAAGTGCTTTATCGCATTGACAGAAATATTGCTGCTTGGGTTTGTATGCTGCACAGCAAAAATACCACTTGAGTCAATGCAATAACCACTTATTCCCATCGCTAGGCAGACAACAATGTGACATTTAGATTGTGGACTTGTTGTTAATTGTATCAGTAGAAACAGCCCTTAATGCTCTATATGCCACTATGGAGCAGGCCATCTGCCAAATTAAATGAATGAACATCGTTTGACCTCTTACTATGAACAGGCAGTGAAACGATTTTTTGCTGCAAGTACATTTTTCTGCTTTGAATGATAGGTGTGGGGAACAGCAGATTAGATGTTTTTTTTAGATAAGCAGCCCGAAACGTTTGACTGTAAACTTCCTACCAGTTGCAGCCATTAGCAAGAATCATGTCATTTTGACTGACCATGTTCTGAACACCAAGTTAGCTCACCGTGTTCTGAACACCAAGTTAGCTCACCACGTTCCCAACAGTGCAACATTCATGATGAATAAATACCTCCAGATCAGCTTTGGTTTTTGTGTATGTGTAAAGTCAAATTCCTTTCGTTTTTCATAAAAACCCGATCCAAGTCACGTACGTGATCCATTTCTGCATATAGTGACATGTTAATAGTGCTCCACTGTGACATTGCGGTGGAGAAGCTGTTGCTAACGAGACTATGAACCAGGCAGGCTTATACAGCTCAGCCTGCATAACAGAGTGAATAGGTGTTCGGACCATCTGAACTAACGCAGGACACAGCAATGTTGGTCCAATTCACATCAAAGTTTTTTTTGTGTCTGGGATAGTCAAACAGCCCTAATCATAAACCATATTCCTCAGGAGAAAAACTACCATTGAACAGACTTCTGGTGGAAGCGGCCACTTCCCCGTGTTCTGTTTTACATTACAAAGGCACTGGACTGCAGGAAAAAAACAGTGTGTACTTGGGAGAAACAATAGGAATGCTTCTTAACAAAACATGGTTTCACAAACCAGGGAGTTTTGTTGGAGTAAAGTCTATTGGAATATAAAAGAAGAATGATGCATTCAATGAAACCAAGTGACTCCTCATTTGTGTAACGGTTTAAAGGCCTTTATTAAATCATGATGACTGCCATGTGTTCTCGGCAAGACTGGTTCATATTTTCTCAGCTGTTCCTTTTTTCTTAAGAAAAGCCCATGGGTATGCACTATTCAAGTGAATAACAGAACACACGCCTCTTGTGCCAATCCATGAAGGCAGAGCTCTTAAAGAAGCATAAAGCATTCAGTCTCTTTCTCCGCAGCTGGAAATGTACAATATTGGGAGGACAACCTAGCAACAAGGACGATTATGAAACGATCTACTCTGTCATAATTTGTGATTTTATCATTATAGTTCTGAAAACTCTAAAAGTCTGTACAAAGCATCATCATCATCTTTTGAAAGGTTTTGTGATTTGTCACTGATTTGTGGACCCAAAGGTAAAACATCTGTTGTTTGCAGCAGTTACAGGATATCACACATTTAATGCTGCATTTCCCCTGAAATGGATTTTTTTTTTTTTTCAAGGTATTGACTGGATTGTGTTGAATGCTTTGTTTGGGTACAAAAAGGAAACCTTACAATTGAACATTATTACATTATTTGTTGTTGGAGAGAGTACACATTTCAACAATACAACTGAAAGCATGATCCAGTCATCCACTGTAGTGGTCCTCCATAGTCTACCAGCTGGCTCACCAGTGCATTTTCCCACGATGGCCTCTTCTGTGCTAGCATTAACACTTCCAGTATTTGTCCCTCATGTCGATACAACGACAAGATCAGCTTGGTTTGTCTTTGGACACAGTTGTTACAGTCTACAGTACAAATATGCAGTGAAAAATAGTTGTTACAGGTTACATTGGGAACATATTGAAGAAGCTAGTCTACCACCACCTCAGACTTAGATCCATCTTTCCCAAAAAGGGTACTCTTTAATCCGCTTCATGGTTAAGGCATTCCCCCGCAGGAACAAATGCGCATGCTTAAGCAGCACAATTGACCATCTAACCATCAGCCTATTAGCCTTTTACGCTAGTGTATGAACACAGTTAGAGAGAGAATGGCAATTCCTGGAAAGCGGATAGTTCCAGTGAAACTGGTCCCCCTCTCTATCGGAGTGGCAGGCACCATCGCAGAAGACAAGCAGACACACGTTTACACATACCCCACCCGACCTCGTCTCCAGCAAAGAATTTCACTTGCAGCTTAGATAGATTTCCTTGTGTGACCCCCTAGAGCTGTATCAATTTTTAATGTTTCAGGCTCAAAGACACTTTAGTAGGCATTGTTGAATGTTTTATTTAAAGGGGCAGAAGATTAAAGTTTCAGAAGATTAAAGGCAGTCACCCTTATACGCCTGGGGTGGAAATATGACATAGGCAAGTACATGTGCCACAATACAGATCAGCAAGAGTTATAAAAAAAGGACACATCATGTTTGTGCTTAGATGGGAATTATCCTACTCAAGACCCCAGCTTCACTCAAGAGACATTTGTTTGCATGTACCATCAATTCAGTTTTAGAAATGGTAATACAAACCTGACATTTTTGCCTTTGACACTCAATTAGATTAGCACCCAAGATGTCCCTTTTAGTTGATTTAGAGGAAATACACAAATGTAGTGTGCTGTGATATATTTCAGTTACTTAAACAATGTGACAGTTGTCTCTGCAGCCATTTCATTTTTTGCTGGCTGCATAGTTCTGAATTAATAAAATGTAGAAGCATTTCCCCACCGGTGCCATGAATAATGGAGTCAGTAAATAAATGTCTGGCCTTATGTGTTATGTATGACCAGTCTGTAAGGACCCACAGGCAATGCGTCCTGTTATGATGCACTCAGACAAGTGAATAAATCAATCTGCAATTAGCACTCATGATTTCATTTATGGTACCTGGGAGCATTCCAGAGGGCGGTTCTGGCAGATGTCATTTCGAGGCAATTGATTTTGTTGCTGTCCTGAGGCCCCCCTCTCAGGCCAGTTTTATTTGAAATTAAAAATTCAATGGCCAGCTGACCGTCCAAGTAATTTTGATTTGGGAGGAGAGGAAGAGAGGAACAAAAAATATAAAAATAAAGTGTATACATACACACACCCACACCTGCACCACACATGCACATGCACACACACAACATTTCAAATAAGGGAATCTTATTTATGCATTTGTATACCAAGTCAAGATACCATATTGCATCTGGTATACCACAACAGAATTTTAATCAGCGACAGAAGCTGAAATTACATGCATTCTTTAATTAGAATCAGCAGGAAAGCTTTTAAAAAATGTTTTTTATGGTCCTTATGTCCGCAGATTTTACTGCATAAACACAGACGAGCCCTTGATGTAGAGAAAGGCCACAGCTCCACAAAAGAGAGGCTTCTTGTATAATTTCTGCATCCAAATTTGTGCATCTGTGCTCCTTACATGAGTGATGTAATGCATTACTTTTCCTTTACCATTTCCATTCATGGATTCAATATCAGTTCAAAGCCTTTTACAACATTTCCACTGAATAAACTAAAGTACATTAGCAAGTCACATCTACATTTCTTGGACAAGTGAACTTGTCCTTCAAGCAAAAAGTATTATGTTTGTATGCTTACAAAAGATGTTGATGTTGCTTTATATGTCTGAGGATATTTTCATTTCATTTTATCAGAATATGGTTCTGTTCAGGAAACACAACATATCCCACCAAATTAGTAGTACCACTGCGTTTATAATCACTAGGCAAATTGGACAGGATGCCATAGCCTCTCTACTGGCTATTGCCAGTCCTAGTTGTTTGAGGACACCTTCTATGCAGAGGAGCCATTTTAAATTCAGTAACATTGCTAACAGATGTGAATGGATCGACCAATGTACCATCTGCATGTACACACTGGTTTCATTTGGTGTTGAAAGCAGCCATTGTCTAGCATTTGGCATTTAGTTAATCATAAAAGCCATCAAAGCATTGTTGAATACACCAATTAGTAATTTCTATGGTGTTCAGAATGAACATCTGCCTATTAAAATATGTACTTTAATATGTGCATCGTCAGAGTTTCGTAACCAGACTTGTAACTTTACTGAACCTTGAAAATGTGATAAACAATGTAACTAGTAAGGTATCACAGAGTTACTACAATGCTACTGCACTGGTCAATTTAACCAAACAGACAATTCTACCATGCAAACAAATATTCAACCAAACCAGTTATGAGTGCAGTTTGATCTGGCACCTACACTAGGTGGAACAACCATAAACATGATTCTGATACATTATGCCTTTTTTGTAAAAAATAAAAAATCAGTCTAGAATCAGGAATATTGCTTATAATTGATAAAGACAGTATATGCTACCGTATAAACAAGATCCATCATCTCCTTTCATGACATATTCTCTTTACAGTATTAAGCACCTACTCCCCTTCATGCAATAGGGTTTGTTGTTACTCAGCATGCAGTGTACTTGGCTTTCAGCCAACTACAAGCCAACATAGGGCTTTTCTCAGTGAGACAACTCTTTTTACATTTTACTGCTCATTTGTGATTTATTTTCTCCTGACCACATTTTATTCTTGTATTCAGGCTTAAGCTTTCATGGGCATCTTTTAATTTCATATGATCTACAATATCCATGATAAAATGATGGCATGAGTTATTTGCAGTGGCAAACAACAATAAAAATGTCCGGATATTCTATGACCACCATCTCAATCCAACAATTCTCTGCCCCAAGAGTAACCTAGTTTGTCCATTTTGTAGTTTAATTTGTCTGTGGACTGTGTTCTTGTAAATACAATGGACTATAATACCACGCATCATAAAAATGTATCACAATTTATTTTGAAATCTTTGAGAAAATACATTTCAAATATTGGAAGAAAAAAAAAAATCCTGAAGCTTGAGAGCTTGAGATGCTGACAACATAAATAAAATGTATGTGCATGTGGTGGCAGAGTTCAGAATTATACTTTAATCCTAAAAGTCCTAAAGTTGTTAGTATGTGTGGCCTGTATCAAATCCAATGAAAAAATGTCACTAGGTCAGAAGAGAAGAATTTGAAACAAGAATAAGAATGTAAATTAAGCCAGGAAAAAAAAACATGTTGAATCCATGGTAACAATATTTAATAAAGGTTACTGCCTAAAATAAAAATAAAAATACTTGCTCCCTGGTGCGTTTCAAAAGTGATGCAAGCATGATTATACTACTTTATTTATCAGATTTGACTTGTTTGACAAAGTTTCTAATATGACAAAAAAAAACAAAAAAACATTTGCAAAATACAAACGTCCTCAAACTTTCATACTATGTCTATGTGCATTGCTCTGCAGACCTCTACATCCAATTCATTTTTAAAAGGAACAAAACCAAGACAAAGTAAAGTGAATGTTGGAACCAGCGTATCAATTTTATTCTTAAAATAGGTATCACTAACACACTGCTCTGCACATGTGCAGAACACATGCGCAAGGCAGAGAATATATCATTATTAGCATACTGAATGCAGCAGCTTTACAGAGAGGACAGTTATGAATGTCCACAAGATCCAACCCCCTCCAGGCCTGACTAGCAGCATCAATTAAATAATTAATGTGGTCCCTAGCTGGTCTGCTGGGGGAAAAAACGGTAACACTCACCAAGCAACAAGGAGATATAGATATCAATAAATAACTATCCCACTGTAAGGATAATGTAAATGGGGAAAGTCACCAGCTTTCAGTTCTCTATTGGTGTGCTTGCATGTCTGAAGAGGGGATAAAAACAGCTGTTGGTCAGTTTAGGCTTTCATTCATTCATTCATTATCCTCTACCCGCTTATCCTGAACAGGGTCGCAGGGGGCTGGAGCCTATACCAGCATACGCCGGCGAAAGGTAGGAATACACCCTGGACAGGTCGCCAGTCCATCGCAGGGCACACACACCATTCACTCACACACTCATACCTACGGGCAATTTAGACTCTCCAATCAGCCTAACCTGCCTGTCGTTGGACTGTGGGAGGAAACCGGAGTACCCGGAGGAAACCCACGCAAACACGGGGAGAACATGCAAACTCCGCACAGAGAGGCCCCGGCTGACGGGGATTTGAACCCAGGACCTTCTTTAAGAGAAACTACAATGCTACAATACAATTGGTCTTCAATGCCATATGTCCAGCAATGTCTCACTTTCAATTTCTACAGGCACAGATTTCTCCTTCTCCTGTGCAGGTAGGCAAGCTGCATTAAACACAATCAATCATGACCCAGAGGGATGGGTCAGCCCGATGCTATTCAGGGTGTACTACATAATGAAAAGTATATGTATACTGTATGCTTACAATGACTTGATACAAATGCCTCATTTCCTGGCCTTAAATTGTGTTTATTTATGCAACAAAATGCAGTAGAAAATATAACATTTTGCTCCAAATCCTTATGCATTGTGACACCTTGCACCTTCATTTTTTTTAACAAACATTTAGAAACAAATAAGATGCTATAAATCATCTTAAGTTATTATGCTGTCAGTAACACTTCAAGAGTTCACATACAGCAAAGATGGGTCAGTGAACACCAGTGTTATGATTGATTAAAAATTCAAAAACTAAAATAAAATTACCTAAGGCTCATTTCCCATTCATTTCATATTTCCCATATTCCATCACCCATTGTCAGGCTTTCTGACAGGAGTACCACAGTTATCCAAAATAAGCCTGACTGAACAGACATTCTTCAACAGTGGACAGTAAGCTTTAATCACAAATGCACCCCAGACCCTTCTTGGTCCTTCCCTTTGTTCAAGACAAATTCAAGCATATTTTACTGAACTAGAAGCTGAAAACTTCACTCCAGTCTGTATAGACAACAGTCTCAAACAGTGTCTGTTGCATTATACTCCTCTCCACAGTGGGGAGGCACAGAAGTCTTGATAAGCTAGACCTGACTACACTTGAGATACTGTATATTACTCATGGCTTCTTGTCTGCTATGGATGAGTTAGAACATGAAACAATGCCTATATCCTGCACAGCCTGTTCCAGAATCGGTTTTAATTAATTTACATTACAATATTTTATTTTGGTTGAAAATGACGTATTTCCGGGGCAGCAAGGAGGTCCTGGGTTCGAATCCCCGTCGGCCGGGGCCTCTCTGTGCGGAGTTTGCATGTTCTCCCCGTGTCTGCATGGGTTTCCTCCGGGTACTCCGGTTTCCTCCCACAGTCCAAAGACATGCACGTTAGGCTGATTGGAGAGTCTAAATTGCCCGTAGGTATGAGTATGAGTATGAGTATGAGTATGAGTATGAGTATGAGTATGAGTATGAGTGTGTGTGTGAGTGAATGGTGTGTGTGCCCTGCGATGGACTGGCGACCTGTCCAGGGTGTATTCCTGCCTTTCGCCCAATGTATGCTGGGATAGGCTCCAGCCCCCCTGCGACCCTGATCAGGATAAGCGGGTTCAGATAATGGATGGATGGATGGATGACGTATTTCCCCAAAGTTAGTGTCACACAATGCACTTTCCTGTACCGTTAAACAATATCTGAACACCACTGTCCCAGGAATGCCGCAACTCAGTATGTGCCTGACCCTCCCATTAAAATACATTCTTGGGACATCTCACCCATTTTAATCATTTGGGCTACAGAATATTTTAGGAACCTTTGCCCCTTCCATTTGTGCACTCGGGGTCACACTTTGGGTCTATTCCAAAATGCCTGCTGCTTCACCCACATTTTCTCTGCCATGTTGGATGACCTCCATTTTGAATGTAATGTCTCTGATGTCATACCAGCTTGCTACCATAAGCTAGCTGCACCAGCATGGGGAAATAACAAACTGCTTACCTATTATTAGAGTGATGCATTCACAACCCAGGTATTACTGGAGCTTTTATTGAGATTAAATGTTGTCAGCCAAGAGACTGGATAATGTTAGAGATTTGGCATCTAACAGAAGTTTTGGACTAATCCACAAACACCTCAGCTGTTTGCTGATTACATTATTGGTGCTTATACAGTAGGTATGAGCATAACTTAGCTTTAAACCAAGCTACCATTTCAGCAGAGTGCCAAATTTGACGGAATCATGGGCATTTCTGGAGGTCAATTGAAATAGACTAACACCAGCTGCAGATTTTTGATGTTTTTGACTCACCTCCAAATGTAGCAGGCTCATTCCAGATTTTAGTCTGTACTTCCCCGCTCATAAACTTGCCTAATGGGACCTAAATGCTACCATTAACTTGAATAAATGTATTGAGAAATGGTTAAAACATAAATTGATTGGATTATAGAAAAAGTAAATAATTGACTACTCTTGTCAAACACCCAATTCTATCAATTTATCAGTTTAATCTCACATCTCTGCATAAGAACTTTGCCTGGATCAATTCCATAAGAATCTCCAACTAAGAGTCAAACAACATTCTCTTAACACTTTCCACTTTGGACCCCGAGCAGGCAATGTCTGCCTATTTTGTACTAGTCCTCTAAGTATGTCAATTTTTTACTAAAACTAAAACTATTTACTGCACACACGGTTGAACACTGACATAAAATATAATTCTGAAACTTGACAGAACAAATTTGTCAGAGCATGTACATAGTCTACACAAATGATACATAAATATACAAAATTATTTTTTACCAAAACACTTTTTTTTTTTTTTACAGTTTAGCACTGCATATCTCAATTTCTAAGTCAAGGACCAACCCACAACTACTTGATATTTGTGCACAAGTGGGATGTCGATGTGCATACAAGATTTGGTAAAGATATCTACAGGTATTCAAATACCAAAAACTGTACCCAGATGTCCTCAAGTGTCCCCAAATCTCTCCAAATATAAAACATCTGCATATCTTTTTGTCCAGACACACGAATGATCAAAAAAGCTTATTTTTCTATTAAAATGTATTTTTGATACAAAAAATGATCCTTCACATGCGTTTTATTCACATATATGAGAGTAAGCTGTTTTTATATCTCTAATGACATTCTCCCTTTTCTCTCCTCTCTAATCAACACCTCCCTCTCTTCCGGCACCATGCCCTCTTCCCTGAAGAGGGCCAGAGTAACTCCCCTGCTCAAAAAACCTTCCCTTTCTCGCTAAAACTCTGCAACGGGTGGACTGCTCCCAACTGTCCATTTATCTTCTCCAGAACAATCTCCACGATCCCAACCAGTCCGGTTTCAAGAGTGGCCACTCCACTGAGACCGCCCTGCTCGCGGTCACTGAGGCACTCCACTCTGCTAAAGCCAAATCCCTCTCCTCTGTTCTCATCTTCCTCGACCTGTCGGCCGCCTTCGATACAGTCAACCATGAGATTCTGCTCTCATCGCTGTCTGGGATGGGTGTCACAGGATCTGCACTCGCTTGGTTTTCCTCCTACCTCTCTGGTCGTTCCTACCAGGTGACTTGGAGGGGCTCAGTCTCTGACCCTCACCCCCTACAAACTGGAGTCCTGCAGGGCTCAGCTCTTGGTCCTCTCCTCTTCTCTCTATACACCATGTCTCTTGGTTCTGTTATGTTCCCATGGCTTTTCTTACCACTCTTATGCCGATGACACCCAGCTCTTTCTTTCCTTCACCCCCGATACCCAGGTTACCACACAGATCTCTACCTGCTTGGCTGATATCTCTGCATGGATGTCTTCCCACCACCTGAAGCTTAACCTTGCCAAAACTGAGCTTCTCTACATCCCTGCTAAGTCCTCTCCGACAATCGACTTCTCACTGACTGTTGAGGACTTTGTAGGTTCCTCCTCCCATACGGCAAAGAATCTTGGGGTGATTCTTGATAACTGCCTCACCCTGGCTCCACAAGTATCCTCCACTGCCAGAACCTGCAGGTTCTTCCTCTACAATATACGCCGTATCCGTCATCTCCAGACAGAGAAAGCCACCCAGCTCCTAGTCCAGGCGCTTGTCATTTCCCGCCTGGATTACTGCAACTCCCTCCTAGCCGGTCTCCCAGCTTGTGCCATCAAGCCCCTCCAGCTGATCCAGAATGCTGCAGCCCGCCTGATCACCAGTCAGCCCAGGTCGGCTCATGGCAACCCGCTCCTCATTGGCCTCCACTGGTTTCCTATTGCCGCACGCATCCGATTCAAGGCCCAAGTGTTGACATTTCAGGCTGCTAAGGGGACTGCCCCACCTTACATACAATCCTTAATCACTCCCTACTCTCCAGCTAGACAACTCCGGTCTGCCAGCTCTGGTCACCTTATGGTTCCCTCACTACGAGCACCTGGCGGTCGAGCTGCACGTTCACGCCTGTTTTCCTATTCTGGTTCCTTAGTGGTGGAATGACTTGCCTACCACTGTCAGGACAGCAGAATCCCTCCCCCTATTTCGATGCAGACTAAAAACACCTTAGTCCTACCTCCTGATCCCCCCCCCCCCTTTTCCGATATCCCTATCCCTCGTCAAACCCCCCCCAAAAAAAATTGGAATTTCACTTATGATGACTGTATGTTTAGAACAGCACTTCATGTGTATTTTACTAGTCATGGATGTGTTGCTTTAACTTGTGGAAGAACCTATGCACTTGTAAATCGCTTTGGATTAAATGTGTCTGCATTAGCGTCTGCTGTTTTTATTATCTTACAAATATGAATGCAACAATTATTTGGGATGTTGACAACTCAACCACAAGGAGGGAGCATGGATGGAGCTTAAGTTGAGGTTCAGACATAAGAGATACAATGACAAATGGACAAAAGATGCTTCCGACAGATTCTTTCATGCAAAAATAGGTCAGGGGAAAGATGTAGAGGGAGAAAACACTGGAAAATAGTGCAGTGCTTTACTCAATCTTCCCCTCCAGGTCATGGATTCACACATTGCTGAAAATGACCTTCTCTTGGAATGTATTTTAAAGAACCAGAGAGTTCGTTTTCAAGAGACCACTGAGCCTCAGAGACCATATGGTTCAATCTGATTTATATCAAAAAGAAAAAGGATAATGAAACAGATTCAGGCATTCAGTTTAACTTCCAAATTCAAATCCTTTTATTTCGATTACTCTTAAGTAAATGGTGTCGTTCACCATTTCTTGTGCAGTGGTTAAGCATCCCATTCATGAGAAAGGTATGCAGACCATGGTAGCAAGCACTCATATGTAATTTGTGTCCAGGTAATTTTACTTGAAATAGATAAATAATAAAAATCACTATATCACTATTTATCAGATCATACATACTGTATATACACACACACATTTTAATCACAGAATCTTCTGAGTTAATGGGATCCCTGACCTCCAGGACAGAATCTTAATTGTGACTTTACTTTGTCTTTACAACATCAGGAAGATTGATTCAGAAATTTGAATTTAAATAACTATGGCACCATGCATATCATAAATGTACCGTAGAGGCTTATTATACTTGAGGTCATGAGCATGAAGGCAATTTACTCTGCAGATTATTATTTATGCATTTTGTAGTCCGAGACGCACATGACAAATATTATATGTTGCTGGGATATCAGCAGAAAACTGAATGTGCACAATACCAAATACCACAAATCTTGTATGTTTTGTTCCTTTTTTATAAGAATAAAAATGATTTCAATAAAGTTCTGAAGAAATGGAGTTTGGTTTTGCCATTTCAAAAGCTCTCTTAGCCAGACCCATTTAATATCTGCTCCAGCAGAGGTCTGTCTTTGAAAAGGCTCTTTCAGCACTACCTGGAACACGTGTGCCTGTTCAAACCAATTATTTGAAAGGGAAGGGGGGAAAATGGCTGTTATGTACCTTTAGCAGTAGGCTGAATCTGAATAGGTGCATTATGGCAAAAATAAATAAGCAGTGAGAAAAGAGGTAATGGAGGTGATAATGGAGGCATCAGCTGCAGCCTGCTGGGAAAGGATACTCACTGAAGAGTGACCTCAGCCTGGGCTGACAGAGGGCTTTGTCACCTATTATTAATATATAGGTGGCAGCAATGGGGTGCAGTGTAGAGGGATCTGAACTTGTGAACTCTGAACCAGAAGGTTACGAGGCTGAATCTCAATGCAGTCGGGCATGTGGGAGCAGCAGTGTTATTACCTGGGCAAGCAGCATGGGAATTCCCAACCACTTTCAGAATATCGAAAATGGTGGAATGGTCTCATCTTTCTGATGAAGACACACATTTTAACTATAGCATAGTGAAATGGCTTTGTGCTGTATTGTTCATGGTTATTACATTAATTTTAGTTTACAAAGGGGAATTTAAACATCCAGCATGAGGCAATTGATAAATATACTTGATCAAACATAAATCTGTCCTATGCCAATGATCATTCTTCAGTGCCCCAATATCACTCCAATGGTAAATGCAACAGGACTCTTGTATGTCAGAGATTTATAATAATCTTATTCACAGTAATTGCAATAGCTCTGAACACTGCATGATATTTTGATCTCACCGATTTTCTCCATCGGTTGCCTTCATAGAGAAATAAAGGCAACCGATGCAAAAACAAGCAGACAGCAGCTAACTGCAGCAAATGCTACAATTAAAGAAATACAATACAAATAAAAATAAGGGCAGTCCTCCCACAATGGGAAGGTGAGCCTTTCTACAAACAGATTTCCCAAAGATCTCCCAATTAGCTTAGGTGTAGGCATTTCCCTCAATTAGAGCAAAGCTGTACAGGTGTAGCCATTTTCCCAAATAGCACAGGTGAGGAAAGTTCCTAATTAGAACAGGAGAAGAACAGAGGCAGAATATATGTGGTGAAATTTGAAGAGGCAGAAAACATCCCCTTTAACCTATTGTTGGTCTTAATCACTTTTCTATCATTTCCCTTGATTAACAAGTTTAACAATGATTTGAATAATGCATTGGCAGGTAAACACACAGATTATTTACCCATGTCATGTTAGGGAGATTAATTAATTAATTCAATTTAGAAAAATGTTTTATTCACAAAGTGAAATTTAAAAAAGATGAAACTACTGTAAACTACCACGTTGCAATTAAGGCCATCTAACCTGCACTTCAAGATTTAAATCAGTGGCTCTCAAACTCAATCCTGGGGGACCGCTATGTATGCTGCCTTTTGTTACAGCCAATTTATTGCTCAACCTAAACACCTGTTGAACACAGGTGTTTAGGTTATTTCATATTGCTTTCTTTAAACATATTAACACAATGCAGGTTTGATTCATTATCATAGGATTTATCTTTGAATTCTTTGTCATCTACCACATTGTTAGTTTTAGTGGCCAGGTGTCCACACTTTCACCAATTACAAGCCTATTGATTCACCTCAGTCTTTAATTTGATCTGGGTTTTTTTTTTAACCTGTTTTTTATGTAGCCATTTGCGAAATAACACAAAAAGCACAATGTGAAAGAGTCGTTTATTCTTCATGGCATGAATAGCTATTTTTTTTTAAATGTGGCAAAAGAGGGCAAATAATCGCTTGAAGCATGAAAAGCATCTAATTAAAAAAAATTCACAGCTTGTTAAAATCCTGGGATTGCAACCGAGGTTAGAGCAAAAACCTGCATACAGAGAGGTCCCACATGACCGAGTTTGAGGACCACTGGTTTAAATGACAGAATGTGTGTATTGTACATCTTTCCCATTAATATTATTGGAGAATGCAAAACAAAGAGAAGCAGAAGCGGCAACATGTATCCACAACTTTGAATAACGTTGATTGAAATGTGCACATGTAGACATGTAGAGTTTTATTCCTCGTCTTACTTAACTGAGGAGAACTGGCTACATCAGATGGTACTGAGGAATACGTTGTGGCAGAGTATGCTGTGGTACATTCTGTGTTGCTGTCACACTCGCCTCTTTAAACACACATCCACATTTTCCTAAAACAAACACATCCATCACAGTTTGTTACATGAATAAAATAATGCAGTACCATACAGATGCAACAAACATATTCACAGAAACCTTAGAATCTTGACTTCGCAATGCACCTATTGTCACATAATATTAATAGTTTTTAAATGTTTTAAATTAGATTAATAATACCTCTGCGATTTCTTAATCTTTACTCATTAATATGTGAGTTTCGCTCTGTGCGAATTCCAGCCCATTTCATTCAAATTGAAAAGAGATGATAATTACTCTCTGGCAGGGTGTAACTGTAAACCACGATAAAATTACATGCATAAGCATAGACTATTTGCTTATTTTGAGGTAAACATTTTTCATCACGGAACACGTTTCATTACGGAAAATGGCACAGATGACTGGACATCATGTGTAAGTGCATTACTTCTGTGTCTACTGCAACTTCTCCAGCTTCATTTCAATATTCACTAATATGTGCGTTTGTAAATCCCTACACCCTAACTATTGCATCTCAAAATAAGACATATGTGATGTTTAGTGGCGTAGTGAATTCTAAAACTGCATGTCCTTGCACAATCGATATTAGCATACTGTATCTACGTTCAAGGTAAAAACATAAATAACTTAGCTAAACAAACTCCAAGAGCAAGTGTATTTCTTATTAATTCATATTTGTAAATACGTGTGCTATATTGCAACTTCTCTCTGTGTTCGTCTGAATATTCAGAAATGCACGTTTGTAAACCCCCACACTCTAACCATTGCATCTCAAAACAATAAATAGGTTATGTGTAGTGGCATAGCCAGGATTCTGAAATTGGTTGTACTTGCACAATCGATATTAACATACCGTAACTACGTTCGAGTAAAAAGCAGAAATAACTTAGCTAAACAGACCAAGTCCATGGACACTGGGAAAAAAACGGGACCCTCTGTGGAAATGCAAAGAGTGTGATGCCCCCTTGTGCTTGTAGCTAAACAGGAACTGTTTTGAAAATGGCTCACCAAACTTTGAGATGTTTGTGAAATGGTATCTTCAGTGTATGTAGTTTGTGTGGTGATTTTAATAAATTACTGAATCAAAAAATTTATTTGTTTTCTGTCTTCTTTATGGCTCACTAAGTATTGCTTTGTGGAAAGGCTTTGTCTTAGAGGAAGGGAGGGGTCAGGTCAGGTGTGAAAAGCCTACTTATCTGGCAGGACCACATACCACATAAATATTCATTTAAGAAAGGCCATTAGCCCTCCCATTGTCAACTGGTGCTAAAAAATAGTAGTGACAACACTAGGTTTTAGTTATTTATTTTATATTTCTAATTGGATTTGCTACAATATTTTGTCATCATTTGATACCCAAGACCTAGATGAACAAATTTCAGTTATCCATAAATGTCATTACAATTGATTAGTATTTGTTTTTACAACATTCCTGTATGTTCTAAAAACTACCATTTACAATTTGTGTGATTCTAGAGCAATTTGCATATGATTCTGACCTATTTACTGTTGCCATATTATTGTAGCTGAGTTTGTGCTGAAAATAAACACATGAAACACTTCAATCACTGTATATAAAGTTGGTTAAAATGACACAGATGTCAGAGCATGGCACAGTCACCAGTTTTCCTCATTTTGCCCTCAGACCCGAGAGCAGCATACCGGAAATATTGTTTCTGATACATTACCTCCCTATAGATTTGTCCTTTACCAGTAACACTGAGGCTAATATTCAAAGGTCAGTCCAGACATTCAAAGTTGGAGAGGTTGGATATTCCAGCAAGGCAATGATTGAAATCTTACCTCAAAATCAACCATCAAGTACCTCCAGGAAAGATAAAGGTTTTGGAATGGCCTCCTCAGTCCCCCGACTTATTATATTATTGAAAATCTGTGGAGAGATCTCAAACATGCCATACATGAAAGGAGGCTGAAGAATATTTCTGAGCTAGTGTTCTGCCAGCACGAATGGGGAAAAATTCCAAATTCCAAAAGTGAGAATTGTAAGACTCTTAGCTGGCTCCTGGAAAAAGTTACAAGCTGTTATAGTCGCCCAAGGAGGAGTTACAAAGTACTAATCTGGGCCTCCCAGTACTA
Source organism: Conger conger (assembly GCF_963514075.1). Taxonomy (NCBI): domain Eukaryota; kingdom Metazoa; phylum Chordata; class Actinopteri; order Anguilliformes; family Congridae; genus Conger; species Conger conger. The sequence goes on from NC_083774.1 coordinate 18,643,085, forward strand.
GTCCTAGAGTTCTTGATAGGATTTTTGGAAGCTTTTTTTCTCTTCTTTATACCTGTTAGCTGCCACCAGGAGGCTCAACCTTAGCCACGTTGATATTTCAACAAGACAATTAGTCCTCGGAGTCAGCCAAGAAATGGTTGATGGCACACAGACATACAGATAAACAAATAAGTAAATGCATAAAATACAGGTCCAAACATGAACTCAATCAAATCTGTGGTTTGAATTGAGGACAGTCCTCAAGCACAGCAATGAGGGTCTGTGAAAACATTCAAGTAAATACAAATTGATAGTCTAATTAATCAGTATAATTAATGGTGAGCTAGGATCCTGTTCCACTGTTCAATTCTCAATTGATTGTCCATTAAGATAAACATTATGTGCAGTAAAGAACTCTACTGCAGCATGAATATGAATGCAACAAGCAAGCTGTTGCAAATTCATTGCTTTACTGTACAGAAAACTGAGACCCTTTCCTTACAGTATACAGTAGTCCATTACATAGGTCAGTAGCACTGCATGTCACTTTTGATCTGTCTACTTTGTCTGATTATATTAAGCCTGCATTTTTAAAAATAATATTTAGTTGTATTTAGATTCAAATTCTTCTCTTATCCTTCCCATACTATGACTCATGCATAGTTAGTGTAGATTAAGTTGATGTCTTTTGAACTGGATCCATGTGCAGAAGTAAAATACAGAAAGCTCTTTTCCACATTGGTCAGATAATAAACTGATTTCCAGTCTCAATCACTTGGCTACGAGTTTGCTAGCCAGCTAAGCACGTAGTACGTAGCCTATTGCTGCAGCCAAAAACTACTTAGCCAAAACAAGTTCAGCCGTACTAATTTAGCAAGCTAATATGATAATCTCACAAAAGCATCCACCTTGACATCACTGTCCTCAAACGCTGAAAAGCGTTTGGTGTTTCAGATTTGTTTTCAAACGAGTGAGATATTGAGAATCAAATTTAGCTATTTTCAATGGAAGAGCCGACTACTACAAACATACTAGTGCTCCCACGCTCACTATGACGCAGCATGACATAACACTCACCAGTAGTTGTGTGCATTTTTGTTCTGGACAATTTTCAAAGCTACTTGTTCCACTTTCTTCGAAGGCTTCTAACTTAAACTATTCCAGATATTCAAAAACTGTTTTGATATTTTTAGGTTGTGTTGGCGATCATTGCCGGCAAGTCACCATAATTTGAGTCTGAGTCAAGTCCCGAGTCACATAGGTTCGAGTCTGAGTCACTGTTGTCTGAGTCCAAGTCCCATCATATAATCAAAAGATTTGATTGAAGATACAAGTAGGGCATGAAAGGGCTAGAAGATAAAGATACAGTTGAAGAGATGAGAGTAATACTACATCTGGGGTAAATCTGTGGGAGTAGACTATTGTGCGTGAAAATCCCCGGAGATCAGTATTCTACGGTCAATGTCAAAATCACATTTATTCCTCATTCTGATGTTTAGCCGAAACAACAACTGAACCTCTTGACCATGCCTTCATGCTGGTATGCATTGAGTTGCTGCCGAAGACTGGTTGATTAGATAAGCGCACAAACAAGCTTGTGTCCAGGTGTACCTAATAAAGTGGTCCCTGAGTGTGCATACAATGCAGAAAATCAATCTGAACTTACTTGCTGAGTAGGAATGTACACCAGTGCACAACATACACTTAAGAATTCTCTCAACACTAATGATCTGTGCAGAAGCAATACCTGTAAGCTTACATCCCTTCGTTCCACTGCTAATCTGTATAAATACCTTTTTACACAGACTACTTCCTACACAAATTAATATTAATCAGGAAATAAATTGGCAGTTAATGGCCTGTTACGGCGAATTTTCTTTGGAAATGTAATACTTACCGAGCATCCTTAATTTACTGTAGATCTGAATATTGATTGTCCAGCTCCACAAGATAAATTAGGATGGCAAAAGGCAATACCTCCACACGGGTCGGCCAGGATTACTTATTTATTTATTTTGGATTAGAGTAGATGGTTTGTCTATGAGTATGCTGATAATGGTTTGTTTGATAGATGGTCTGAAATGAGGAAATATTGATAGGAGTAATTACATTCTTTGAGATTCCAGATAAAAACGTAATGATTATGAAGGGGCTCATCTCCATTCCGCAGCCTGCAACTGAGTTTCATCTTTATATCTCAATACTGGACCTCCTCAAAGTACAACAGAAAATATTCCAGAAGGGAGAAATTATGGATATTGCTAAATTAAAAGGATGTTATATGGTATACAGTGCATCCGGAAAGTATTCACAGCGCTTCACTTTTCCCACATTTTGTTATGTTAAAGCCTTATTCCAAAATGGAATAATTTTTTTTCCTCAAAATTCTACACACAACACCCCATAATGACAACATGAAAGATGTTTTTTTGAAATTTTTGCAAATTTATTAAAAATAAAAAACTCAGAAATCACATGTACATAAGTATTCACAGCCTTTGCTCAATACTTTGTTGATGCACCTTTGGCAGCAATTACAGCCTCAAGTCTTTTTGAATATGATGCCACAAGCTTGGCACACCTATCTCTGGGCAGTTTCGCCCATTCCTCTTTGCAGCACCTCTCAAGCTCCATCAGGTTGGATGGGGAGCGTCGGTGCACAGCCATTTTCAGATCTCTCCAGAGATGTTCAATCGGATTCAAGTCTGGGGTCTGGCTGGGCCACTCAAGGACATTCACAGAGTTGTCCTGAAGCCACTCCTTTGATATCTTGGCTGTGTGCTTAGGGTCGTTGTCCTGCTGAAAGATGAACCGTCAAGAAGGTCAAGAGCGCTCTGGAGCAGGTTTTCATCCAGGATGTCTCTGTACATCGCTGCATTCATCTTTCCCTCAATCCTGACTAGTCTCCCAGTTCCTGCCGCTGAAAACCATCCCCACAGCATGATGCTGCCACCACCATGATTCACTGTAGGGATGGTATTGGCCAGGTGATGAGCGGTGCCTGGTTTCCTCCAAACATGACGCCTAGCATTCACGCCAAAGAGTTCAATCTTCGCCTCATCTGACCAGAGAATTTTGTTCCTCATGGCCTGAGAGTCCTTCAGGTGCCTTTTGGCAAACTCCAGGTGGGCTGCCATGTGCCTTTTACTAAGGAGTGGCTTCCGTCTGGCCACTCTACCATACAGGCCTGATTGGTGGATTGCTGCAGAGATGGTTGTCCTTCTGGAAGGTTCTCCTCTTTCCACAGAGGAATGCTGGAGCTCTGACAGAGTGACCATCGGGTTCTTGGTCACCTCCCTGACTAAGGCCCTTCTCCCCTGATTGCTCAGTTTAGACGGGCGGCCAGGTCTAGGAAGAGTCCTGGTGGTTCCAAACTTCTTCCATTTACGGATGATGGAGGCCACTGCTCATTGGGACCTTCAATGCAGCAGAAATTTTTCATGTACCCTTCCCCAGATTTGTGCCTCGAGACAATCCTGTCTCGAAGGTCTACAGACAATTCCTTTGACTTTGGTTTGTGCTCCGACATGCACTGTCAACTGTGGGACCTTATATAGACAGGTGTGTGCCTTTCCAAATCATGTCCAATCAACTGAATTTACCACAGGTGGACTCCAATTAAGCTGTAGAAACATCTCAAGGTTGATCAGTGGAAACAGAATGCACTTTGAGCTTCATGGCAAAGGCTGTGAATACTTCTGTACATGTGATTTCTTAGTTTTTTATTTTTAATAAATTTGCAAAAATCTAAAAAAAACTTTTTTCATGTTGTCATTATGGGGTATTGTGTGTAGAATTTGGAGGAAAAAAATGAATTTATTCCATTTTGGAATAAGGCTGTAACATAACAAAATGTGGAAAAAGTGAAGCGTTGTGAATACTTTCCGGATGCACTGTACATGCTCAGGAGGTAAGAGCAGTCATTTGGCAGTTTGGCAGAAAGTTGATGGTTCAATCCCCCGCCCTGGGTGTGTTGAAGTGTCCCTGAGCTAGACACCTAGCCCCCAATAGCACCTGACAAGCTGGTCGGTACCTTGCATGGCTTTTCAGCGTTGGCGTGTGAGTGTGAATGGGTGAATGAAAGGCATTAATTGTAGAGCACTTTGGATAAAAGTGCTATATAAATGCAGTCCATTTACCATTATGCAAAATATTAGCCAAAATATACTGGACTTACATTATGAATAGAGAAATATAACATTAAAAGATTATTTTTAGCCCAATGAATTGTTCCAGATTGTACAGATTCCCTGAAGTTGTGAAAAATGCAATTTCTTTTAGGAACAAGATGTTAACTTCTGTGAACAAGATCTGTATCTTGTGTGATCTTGGATGGCATCCTTATTTTTGAGTACAGTTCTTGTGTTGAAATATTATGGCATTACATTGGCTCAAATTTGTTCAGTAGACTGCCCACTAATGTAATCGTAATGTAGATGATGTGTGCTTTATCATATTGGTGTACACTCTTAATTGCTTGGAACGTGTGACCGTGCACTGGCTAATCAGTCTGCTGAGATTCCAATTCAGTCAGTATTTGGACCATCACAGTGTCACAAGTCCTGAACCATGTAAAGGCTGTAGTCTGGTGCACCACTTAATTAAACCACATAATTAAATAATTATGGTTATAGCTGGGTGTTAAGTCACAGGTTTCACGGATTCTGTGATTATTGTCATTCGTTTCCAGTTCCGTAACTCTCTAAATGTTTTTGTGCTTACTGTAAAAAAGTTTTTACAACTGTAAACTTTGCACTGTCCTTTGCATATTCCTGTCCTTGTCTGTTCTTGCAATTATATGTTTGACAGCCCCAGTGAACAGTGTTGAAGCCAGCATTTTAAAGAAATAAAAAACGGCACAAGGTAACCTTACTTAAGCATGCTTTTTCTAGGAACCTTTTGCTAAATTACAAGCAAAAGTCTTGTACAGACTAATCTTACTCATATTTGTTCCTAGCAACAACTGCCTAGTGATTTCCATGAAACTTCAAAAACTTGTTACAGTTGCTACAGTTGCACAAATTACAGTACAGTATGTCATTAATTTCCCACTACTCCGCATGAGCTCAGTACATTAATTTAAGAAAGCACTCCATGATTTCTGCTGCTTTTTCAGATTTCTCAGATTTTCAACAAATTTGTTGAGACTGATGTGACTTTAGTCCAATCTTAAAGGTCCCATATTATACTATTTTTCAGCTATTTTATGTTATTCCACAAGGTCTACCAAAATGCTGATGAGGTTTTTAGAAGAAAATATTTGGTACATTTAAAAAAATATGCACATACGTTGAGTTTATTACCCTTTGAGCTGACCAGGCTGTTGCGCATTCCACATTTTTTTCACATGCTCTGTGTCGATAGGTTAACTGACTGGGAATAACAGGAGCACCCCTCCCTTCTCCTGCCAACACTCCAACTCAGAAAAAGTGAACATACAAACATGGCATCCGTAGATCAACCGCTACACTCGAAATTAAAGCCACAGGAGAAAACCAGGCTCCGCTTCAAGAATCAAGGGTCCTACAGGAACGGTACGAATCGTCATTTTCTAAATATATAACCACAAACTATAGTTTACCTATCGCATACATATATACTTAGCTAGAAAGCTCTAAAGCACACTTACTATAGTAGCAGATTAATTATAAAAAATGCCATGACACAGCACATTTAGTGTGGCCATTTGGGCTAGTCATTCATTCGTAATTATACAGTACCCTGTATTTGTACATGCGTAAACATGAAACTGCATTAAACTATCATACCACACTGAAGTACCAAAACTAGCTACACTCCATATGTGAGGCCTTTAATTGTGGCTACAATATATCCCGTATTAGTTGTTTGGACAGACTTATAGAAATCTAGGAATAGTTGCATCAAACACAGATGGCTGTGATTGTCTGTAGAAATTCCCATGTTACTATGCAAAAGATAAACATGATTAAATCAGGAGATAAATTAGTAATTGAATGTTATTGTGGCTCATCTTCCCAATTTAGTCCTGCTGGAATCCTGTCAATTTCAGTGCTTCCTTATGCATCGGTGCAGAATAATGAATAGTTAACCACAGTAAAGTATAGTATAGATGTATAATTGTCGGATGTAAATTTAATCTGTTTTCCTCCCATGCTCAATTTAATATGTGACAAATAATAAAATGATAATCAACAAAATGAATAACAAAATAATGCTCATATACGTATACTGACACAGGTCCTAAAATGCTATTTATGATTCCCATCCTCTGCTTTTCATGTAATCAATCAATATTTTTCACATAATCGGCAATTAAAAATAATATAAGGAAATATATAAATACCTCCAGATGCTTGGTTTTGTTTATTGTGCTCAGTAAGGGCTTTCCTAGTGCCTACCTTCCAAAGAGTCTTTTAGCAACTCGTTGATCTTGAGATGCAACCAATCTGTGCCATTCTTAAACCGGGAACCCTCTTTATAGAATATGTATTTTCTGTACCCATTACCAGACTTGTGAAGGTGAATTACCATTTCTCTCATTTTGTCTCATGCTTTGTCCATGCTAATGGATGACGAAGGGATTTTTGTGACCTACCGGTTACCTTTTTTCTACTATAGTGAAACAGGAAGTGATGGAAGGGGAGACTTTAGCGCAGTAGGTAAGAGCGGTTGTCTGGAAGTCGGAAGGTTGCTGGTTTGATCCCCCGCATGGGTGTGTGCAAGACACCTCACCCCCAATTGCTCCCAACAATCTGATTGGTACGTTGAATGGCAGCCTTACACCGTTGGTGTATGAGTGTGTGTGTGTATGGGCGAATGAAAAGCATCAACTGTAAAGTGCTTTGGATAGAAGCACTATATAAATGCAGTCCATTTGATGGAAAGACACAATATAATTCCTTTACACTAAGATGAACTAAACTAAGTACAATTCTATTGTCGATTTGACTTTGTTTGATTTTGACACCAATGCTTGTCAGAAAAAAACATTGATTACTTGATAAAACATTGAAACATGAGTAAATTAAATTAAATAACATTTTATAATTCCGGAGCTGACCGTAATAAAAGTACCTGAATGGTAGCAGGGTGACCCTAAATCTCTGCTCATAACTCACTCTTGGCTGCCATCACAAAATGGCAAATATATATACTATAGTTTTTTGTTTTTTTTCACAGTGGCATTTTGTACAGGACTCATTTTTAAAGCACCATGTGGAGCCATATCAAATGTTATGTTCAGGTGGGAATATTTGTTCTTTCAGTACAGAAATACCCCATTGTGCTTTTTAAATGTCTGGCACTCTCTGAAAGGAGGAGAGGAGGACAGCGTGGGCAGCACAATGTGCTTGAGTACAGGTGATTCACACCAAGCTGTGTTTCCTCTTATAACTGCTGACTGAAATGCTACCATTTCCCGCACAATACACTTTTTTTTTCTTCCTCAAATGAAGCTTTATACAAATGTTGATTCCAGCTCTGAAAGGAATCTTAACAGCACCCACGTGTGCAATTAGGTGCAAACGTTTCCAAACTTAACGGTAAAGTTACATACATACAAAGTATGTTCACTGTCTTCATACATACAGTCTATAATCATTATTTACAATTTCTGCATTCATAATACCAGAAATTACATTTGCCTCCAGGGGGCAAGCAATGTTAACACAAAGATGTTCAGGAGGTTAAGATGGCTGAAACACTGAGAGGAACACTGTGTCTCCCTCTTCTATGCTCCCGTTCATTGTCTTACATCTACATCTTGCCACTGAACCATTGTTCTGTCTGTAGTCTGGCACTATCCTGTATTCACCATGCCACCTCACTTCAGCAGATGTACACGCTGCTTTGAAGTGGCCCCAATGAAGGGGTCACGGATGACAACATTCAGCATGCCAAGTTTAAAATGGTAATATTAAATGCAATATTTAATTCATTTATTTTGGGTTTTTTTCCAGCACTGCTTACTCCGTTTGCCAATTTAGAGGTGTCATTTTAATTTCAGGTACTCAAATGTACATGAATTCAAAGCAATGACTTTATAGCTCCACCAAGTGTTGAGATGAGGTATAAGTACAGTGGGATGCAAAAATTTGGGGACCCCTGGTTTAAATGTCTGTTACAATGAATCTGTATGTGATCGAAAGCAAACCTGAACTCTCAACGGTAAAGAGTTTAGCATTTCCTAATTTTAAAGCAAGATTGCTTTTTTATTATTATTATTTATTAATTATTTTTAAAAAATGAAAAGGCCCAGACCCAGGTGATTTACTTGTAAGGACTGAGGTGAGCCAGATGAGTATAACTCCAGGGCTAAACTTTTTATTCTGAAGTAACCCCATGCCTCTAAAGTATCCAACTGCAGTGGCTGTTCTGTCTGGTGGTAACAACTATAGCTTCCTCTAAACAGTTGTCCAAGGATGTCAGAATGAAGACTGTTCACTTTTGCCAAGGAGAAGGCTACAGAAACACTTAATGATTCAGACAACCTATTTCCACTTTCAGAAACATTATTAGAAAATGGAAGATAAAAGGAACAGTTGAAGTCAAGGCAAGGTCTGGTAGACCAATAAAGATTTCAGATAAAATGGCCCGAGACTGAAGCCTTTTGGAATGTGCTTTGGACTGATGGAACCAAAATTTAACTATTTGGCAACCACCACAGAAGGTATGTTTGGTTAAAAAAGGGCAAGGCCTTTGTAGAGAAGAACACCTTGCCAAATGTGAAGCATAGAGGTGGATCCATTATGATTTGGGGCTGTGTGGCAGCTGGGGGAACAGGAAATATTGTGCTAGTGGAAGGAAGAATGGATTCCACCAAATAACAAAAAATTATAGAGGCTAATGTTCAAAGTTGAAGAGAGGTTTGGCATTCCTGCAAGACAATGATCCAAAGCATACCTCGCTTCTGTTTAGTTTGTTTCCTGTGCACACAAGTTAGTTTACCCGTGTGAGGATAATTTACCATTTTCTTTTTTTTTTTGCAATGTCCCTTTAGGGGCTCCATAGTAGTATATTACTCAGAAAAAAACCTTGCCCGAAAAAAGTTGCCTGAATAGGAGAGAACAGGTTTATGCATTATTCTGTGAGTTTGTAATGTAGTGTAATGTAATGTTTGTCTTTAATGTCTTCTTATGACTTTAATGTAGCAAAGATGTCCTGTAATAACAAGTTACTAGGAGACCATACCTACCAGGCAGTCAGGTTATCCAGATTTTTTTAAAATGTAATGGAGGACATTATATATATATATATATATATATATATATATATATATATATATATATATTTTTTTTTTTTTCACATCCTCTGTCTGAAAAGCTAGTATATGACAATTATAGATGTATTAGGTTGGGTCCTAGTTTAAATGGAGGTTTTTGCATAAAAATATTATTACTTTTGAATTGCACTTTGGCGTCAATCAAAATCCAATGTGCGTCAAACACCAACGGGACAGCTGAAAATGGCAGCAGTGAATTTAACCACACAGCAGTTAATTTAATGTCAGAGCACATTTAATTTTCTCGCTCCCTGGAATGATCATCTGTTGATTTCCTCTGACTACATTACAGTAATGCTTGTGGCATCTCACAGCTCATGAATTGACTTGAGTTGAATCTGATATATTGTACATGAGTGATGGTTAGGTTTGGGAAATACACCCCCCCTAAAAGGTTTGAATGATTCATCTTGGCACTTGTATCCACAAAGTAGGTTAAAAGTGGGAACAATGAGTGGCTCATCAGATGTGGCTCATCATCAACCATCTTCATTTTCCAGCTCTTTGGTGAGAACAAAATGCGATTAACACCACCAACATGTGCACCCCCACACAGGAGCAGCTATTTGGGGAAGAAGAAAAAAAGAATCTCTCCACGATTAGCCAGCTTCTCTACTGAATACCTATTCAGGGACTGAACTTTAATAATTTAGTAAAACCCTCAAAATCTAACCCAGGGGAGGCTTGAGATGCTGTGAAAGATTGTGAGATTATTCGGGCTGGCAAAGAGGTTCTGTGGAAGCACGTTCTTTACTTATGCACTCTATTTGCTCTCAGGTGCTACTATTCATTTTCAAACCATTTCATTTTGATGTGATAATTAGATTTTTCGGCAGAAGAACAGGGTGATGAGAGACTATATAAAACAAGCAGCAGCACCAGTGCTGTAATCAGTGGACCTACTCAAAACAACGTGACCTCCCCCAAACCTACTAATAAAAAAATTCACATAATAATAAAAAGTCCACATAATATTATCAAACAATAATAGCTGTATGGTTCACCAGAAGCAGCAGACAATACAGAGACGAAGAACTAACGGCAATTGCATTATCGAGACATATTAACTATGTTTGTCCTGTAGCAGTGACCATCATTACTCAAATTGCACCCTCCTCTCATAGCTGAAGCACGCAAGGTGAAGATATGTTATTTTTACCCAGTTTTAACTATTTTATTGCATTTTAGTGCCTTGTTGGTGAATCATTTTTATCTCCATGGATCATTAGTCAGCTTGCTCTAAATGAGGAAACGCAAGAGGTGAAAATAAATAGGTTAGTAATTTATTTAGTTTAGGAGTCATTTTGTAAGTAAATAAGTCAGTTTCCTGATTGTACTGGTGAACATATTATTGTTAGTTTGGTTGTATTATTGTATTTTCCTCACAGGGACATCAAAACTATACTGAAAATCTGAAGCACTATTCATATATTCTATAAGCTGCAATGCCATATTCATGGTCATGACAACTGTATTACTGCTTGTGATCACATCTTGAATAAAGTTATGTCAATGCCAAAGTGATTTTTATCTTCAAGACCATTGTCACTGTCATCACAACCACTGTTGTGCTGGCATTCCATCTTATCCATCACAACGAAGGATCAGTGTGCATACTATATTTGTCAGACATATTCTTCCCAATACTCTGTTTCCAGTTTAGAAACACAGCTACTGTCTACTGTAACAGTGAAAATCCATTACAGACTGCATATCAGGCTGTGATGATTGCCAGTGAGTTAAAATGTCTGTCACTACCTTGTATGCTGTTCTGAGTACTATGGGGATAACTTGCACTGTCCACAGGCTGACTAAGACCATGATTTGTAAGGGTTGCGATTTGGGAACAAAGTTGCAGCCAAGACCATGACAAAGGGTCCAATTTTTTATCTGTAATTAATGCGCAATGGCAATGTGAATTTGACGTCTGTTCTTTCAGCCACACTGCACAAGCATTCAGACCGTGAATGGATGTCCTACTTTTCGCCTGGCTTTAATAACAACATATAATAATACATTTAAAAGGCAGGATCTTGAAATTGAAATAACAAGACAAAAGCAGTTCAGCGAGAGTTGCTGCTGCTTCGATCCAGAGAAACAAGAGCCAGTGTACGGTCTTGATTGGCACATAGTCTCAGATGTTAGCGGGGGGGCTCCAGGTAGACTTTAAACATACTTTTTATTCACTGCAGGAAATCTTCCCCTTGTCCTGTTGTGCTTAAAACATGATCATGATCAAAAGAATACGGGAGTCACAGACATGGGCTAAGACAAGATGAAAAATGTATCATCAGTTGCTTCAAAATAGTAACATATTCATTTTCATTTTCATCTCTTAACTTTAACTCTTTGATTTAGCCATGTGAGTTATTAAAAAATTATAAAATAAACAATAGAAAATTACCTTTTGAATTGTCCACCACATCACTTTAGAAATATATGAATACAGTGTAAATCTAGAAATGGAACCTTACTGCTGATTTTTAAAAGTTATTCCCAATCTGAATGTGTAAGTTACATGAAAATAAATAAATACATTGAACTTTTTTAATAGAAAGGGTAAATGCTTTGTGATGCCTTCATGTTTATCCCACAGATCAATAGCCACTGTGGATATTGTTTTGAAATCATATCTCATCACAGCTATTAATCCATATGTATCCCTTATTGCTTCCATTTAAATCAATACTTCTCAGGAAAACAATGAATACTTGATATTACTATGATCAAATAACATATCATATACAAGCACTATATGATCCATATGAAAAGTATCAGACACCAGGACTGAAGAACCAATTGCAACCAGGAAATATGCTGAACAGATGTCTTTATTCAGTTCAGGGAGGGCAAAACAATCAATCGCCGGCAAACAGAGATAATTAGGATAATCTGAGGTGAGGTCGATGTCACAGGCAAGAATTCATACACAAGTTGACAGTCCGACAAGGTAAAGGTCCAAAGGGAAATACAGAAATCATAACCCAAAAGTCCAGTTTGTATTCGACACCAGCAGATCAAAACAAAGACATAATCAGACTCCAAGAAACAAAAGTAGTGGTACACAAAACGGGTCAAGACACAGGTCAGGCAATCAGGAAACCTCTGGAGAGGAAGAGACAAGCACATTACTGTCTGGCAAAGACTAGACAAAGACATATGGGTATATATGCACAGGTAGGTGAGCTGAAATGAGGAACAGGTATGAGTACGGAGGACAGGCATTGGGACACAGGTAAAATTAATAAATGAATGAAAGGTCAACAGAAAGCGAGAGTGGACAAAAAACACGGATATCAGACAAGAAACGGAAAATGCCCAAATCAGAACAGATACGGAGTATGATAAAAAAGGACAATAAGCACTGTAAACTAATCTCAGGAGAAGCAGTCAGTTGGACATGCCGAGGACACAATGTTGGCTGACTTGAATGGTACATACAAACGCACCACAGTCTTAATAATGAACTATGTTGGATGCTTTCAATGTGGTTATACCTGATTCTGGATAGGTCACTGACACCCAGAAATCCTGCAATGGAACTGTACTACAATTGAAGTGCCTTTGGGACATGGTTCACTTGGTCTTTATTTATTTCAAAATGGACAAGAGATTCCCAGCCTATACACAAGACCTTGGTGATCATTAGAAGACCAAAGGGAAAAATAAACATGAGAGAAAACCTGCTATCCACAAAATGAAACCCTGTAACCCACTTTTGCAGTCAGAAAAATCCATACTTTGTAATAGGTAGTGAGCAAGTTGGCAGCTTGAGAGTTAAGATGGGCATCAACCTTAATAACATTCAGTGCCTGTATATCATTCTTGAATTAGATCAGAGGATTTTTTTTATTTATTTGTTGAGCACAAAGGCTCACAGTCATTATTTTTCGTGTAAATAATGCAATAAAAGTGTCAGCTCTCTCGGTCTACATTAATATGAGGTGTAATATACTGCAGGGTGCCAAGCAAGTCACAACAGGACCAGTCATAGCAGTCAGAGGCAGAATATTTGCAGCCTGACAAACTTCTCATATTTTACTTTGCCGAGAACCACAGCACCACCTGTTTTATTTTATTTGTTGCTGGAACAGAGGGGCACCTGCCTCACCATGCTCTCCTGCGTCTCCTTTTTAATGCCAGGGTCTCCGGGAGCCACTGGTAATCTCCTGCAGGTGTGGGGGTGGTATACAGGCCTGTGTTTATCAAAAGAAAAAGTGACTCTGGGGAGCCAACTGCAGAAGGAAATAATGGAGGCACAATTATTGCAAGCCGGTTTGTAGGAGAGAGGGAAAATGATAATCTAGGATAGAAAATTGATTTTTTTTTTGCTCTGCATAAGGTTTGACACACATGGACAAGGAATGGGAGGGGTGGGCGCAGGAGGAAAAATGCTGATTGGTGGTGTAGAGAAATAAATTGGTTGGGTGGTTTTGAAATATGGCTTTTCATCCATTTCCATTTGAGAAAATGCAAAAAATACTGCACAGAGAAAAGTACAATTTCCATAAATCCATCCATCTATCCTTCTATCCATCCAGTATCTAACCAGCTTATTCGTAGACAGGGTTGTGTCGGGGGAGGAGGGTTTTGAGCTGAAGTATATCCCAGCATGCATTGGACGAGAAGCAGGAATACATCCTAGAGAGATTGGTAATCCATTGCAGGTCACACCCACACTATTCACTCATACACTTGTACCTATGGGCAATTTAGACTCTCCAGTTAGCCTAGCCTACATGTCTTTAGGTTGTGGGAGGAAACCAGTGCACCCTGAGGACACCAAAAGGGAGATTGGGGGAAACAAAGGCCCTGGCTAGGATTCTAGCCCAAGACCTTCTTACTGTGAGGCGAAAGTGCTATCAATTGAGTCAGAATTTCAGCATTAAATGTGCAAATCATTGGTCTGATATCCATTATAAAATAAATATACTGTATATCCCACAATTAAAGGAATATTTCTGAATATTTCTCAGTGATTATATTCATATTTTATATTAGCTTTTATAATTATTTGTATGCCAACCATTTATTGGTTGATTGGTTGGGCATTAACATCCATCAATCATATGGCTGAAATACGCTAATAACAAATGGGATACCATTCAAAAGTATAAACAGAGATGATGTTAGCCCCTCACCCCAAATTTCCATTCATATGGCATTTATTTATTATATTTAAATGTGGGTAGATACAGTATATTTATATAGATATGACTAATTGTGTCTATGGCTAAGGCTCTGTAGAGAGACATAATTGCAAGTGTGTTTGAATACATGTTGTAAAAGCCATATACTTTAGCCTTCTGTGTCTAATTTTATGATGCACCATACAGGCCTCTGATGCTAAAAGTCTCTTCAAAGTACATATGATATTTTCCCATCCATGCTTGCCAGAGTAAACTCAATTTCCGTATTAAAGGGATTGTGTTCTTATAGGAAGACACAGTATTTTATAAGTTTTCCTTTTTTCCTTTCTTGTTACCTAGCTACTTAAAAAATTATCAATGTGACAATAACAGCAGCTAGAATATTACATGAAATCGCAGTACACAAAAGCAGAATAAACCACTCTGGCCTGTGGAGTTCTTTACAGCCATACATCACCCCAGCTTGGAGTGTTCTCTCTTTCAAAAGTGTTATTTCAAATAACTTCATGTTTGCTCCTCCAAAAAACAATAAATAAAAAACATTACCTTCTAGAAAACTTAGTAGGATTCAGTTTTCATGTAGGTCACAGATGTGAATGACTTATGCTGTTTAATAGCTGAATCCCAATTTTTTAAATCAACAATAATAGACACTTTGAAACTTATTTGGCTCAAATGATTCCAGTAATAACCTGCTCGGGTGACACCACATCAGTGGAATATGGACCTGATTATCGTATAGTTTCTACATATGGTCGTTGTCTGATGAAAAACAAATTTCTGGAGTTTTCATATTTTTTATTTATTACAAACCTTTCAAATACCATTAAAAAGCTGAAGGTAATGAACACCTGCCTCTCACAAGCTTGTTGTTCTCCATAACTCATTATTTATTTAAATGAACTGTACTCATCAGAGGAGTAAACAAAACTTAACACGAAAGACTAACGTAACTCGAATGCTGATTTTTAATTATGTTCCTTTGTAACAATAATAATAATGGTAATTAGAAAGATTATGTTCAAATTGCTGGCGGCTTTAACAGCAGGCTTTAACAGTATTTTCTCTCCCAAATCAAGCTGTCTTTTCACTGCACTGTCTTTCAACAGGTTACATCAGGCATGAAGGGAATTTCTGAAAGCAAAAATAGAGTACTGATTCCACAAATCCACATGGGTTTTAAAAAATGCTTGTCCTCAATGGAGTGTTGATACTGTATTGTGTATCTGGCGTGGGATATTAGAATACAGTACATGAAAGAGAGGGGTGGTATGTTTTGGTACTTGTGTTTGTGGTCTATATATAGTGACCTGATCATTAGCCTGTTTCTCTCTCTCTCTCTCCTTCTCAAAAATCCAAGGGAATTCCTAAGGAATTTAAGACTCACCAAGGCCTTTATCTATGCATAGAAATCTAGGGTATAATCATGTGTCCAAAGTTTTACTCGGTACTTCTCAGAAGAAAGACCAAAACACAAAGCTATTCAAAATGTCAGGGCCCAGCATGGCCACACCATACACACATACCACCATTCCTGGAATTTTTGTTTGAATGCCCTGTCTGTGATGTTCAGTTGAATACATTCCAGGTTGGAATTCATGTTTTTGAGGCTGTAGACAGAGAAGTGCGGAGATCTGCATTGTACAACTGGCATTGTACCAACATATTTGCCTGAGAATAGGGATTTCATTACATCATATTTTTGCTGAGAGCAGAAGAGAATTTGCTACGGGTATTAAATAGCTTGGCTTATCCAATACTAAGGTTAATGGCCATTTTTACATTGTTAGACATCTCATCTTAATTTACTTTTTAATTTACAGCCTTCATATCTATGCTAGCTGCTGATGTTCCTAGCTATGTGACCTGTCTATTTCTGACAGAAAGAGCATTTCCTTGGGTCTGGAGTGTGGCCAAAGTAGAGCTTCGTATGATATCAATACCCTCTATTGCTCATGGCGATGGGCAAATGTCTATTTGTTTTGTTTTGGGTTTTTAAGGTTATTTTTTAAATATATCTGTGACGTTGTCTCAAAATCTATTGCCAATCCCATTAAGGCCTGGAGGGCCATTTCTCCCCATAGTCTTTATTGGTAAGAGTTTCAGAGGAGCATTATCTGTTGATGGCCCATACGGGCCAGGTGTATTTAGCCATAATAGATGCTGACATTGCTGAGGGAAGGCAGCGCAGTGCCTGCTACAGAGAGAGATGAATTAAGAATGTCTTCATGACCTCATTGCTGACCTTATAATGGGAAATATATTCTTGCCGTGTTTGTATCTGGAATTCAAGATGCAATTTAAAAAAATGACCTTAGGAAATTACAATTCATTGCTTTCTTCCCATTGCAGATAGTATAACAGTTTATTTAGTTTCAATCTTCTTTCCATTTCTTTTTTTTTTGTGAAGAGGTGGGCTGAGCTTGCGGTATAGTAGAACCCCAGAGTTAGGAAATTGACTGCTCAACTTGATATGAAACTGGAAGCCTATTCTAGCTCTGTATTGTCTTTATACAAAATGTTAAGCGTGAAACAGGAACAATTCAGTTTCCTGTGATGGAGAACTGAACATCCATCCATCCATCCATCCATTATCTGAACCCGCTTATCCTGAACAGGGTCGCAGGGGGGCTGGAGCCTATCCAAGCATACATTGGGCGAAAGGCTGGAATACACCCTGGACAGGTCGCCAGTCCATCACAGGGCACACACACCATTCACTCACACACTCATACCTACGGGCAATTTAGACTCTCCAATCAGCCTAACCTGCATGTCTTTGGACTGTGGGAGGAAACCGGAGTACCCGGAGGAAACCCACGCAGACACGGGGAGAACATGCAAACTCCACAAAGAGAGGCCCCGGCCGACGGGGATTCGAACCCAGGACCTCCTTGCTGTGAGGCAGCAGTGCTACCCACCGCACCATCCGTGCCGCCCAGAACTGAACATGCTAGCAAAATTAAAAAAAAGGGGCACATCTTGCCAGTATTTCAAAACAATAAAATGTGGAAAATTAAATAATTTTAGGTTATAAAAAGGCAAGCACAAAAAAGAGGTCATAGAGTAAGTCACTGAAAAAGAGAAGAAGCATTCTGAAATGTAATTTAGAGAAAGATGTATCATGAGAACATGATGTTTTGTTGAGATCCCAACCACTGGCTTTAATTATTTTTTCTGAATGGCTACAATTGAAAGAGCAGTTGATTATTGCAGGTTATGGTCTATGATCTTTGAATGTATCTCAATACCATCTGCAAGGTCTGGTATTGCAAGTCTTATAGTACATATTGCAGTCAGCTGAAGTCAAGGACAAATATTATAGTGACTAACATTTGACATTACCCACATATTGTATGCAGCTGTATATTACCTGAAGCAATTTGGGTTGATTATTTTGCTTAAGGCTACAGCAGCCACTTCTCGGAAGAGAAAGTGAAATGTTCAAACTGGCTTGTCATTAACCAGCATACTGGCACTCCAGACCGACACTCACTTACCATTTCAATTAGTATTCCTGTACACTAGTTTGCTATTAAGGCACATATCTAATCAAGCAATCATGTGGTTAAAGCTGCCAGGAAGGTGACAGTAACTTACATAACCAGAAGAGCATCTCTGAACATGGATCATGTCAAACATTGAAGTGGATGGGCTACAGCGGCAGAAGACCAATAGGTTAAATAAGTTAAGTCTAATAAATACAGAATATAGTGGTAGCTGAGTCTATATTTTTTCACATATTAATATTTTACCATCTCAGAAATATTTTTTATTTATATATTTATTTATGGCCGAAACAGCAATTTCACAAGAAATCTCTTCACTCCCATGTGAAAACAAATGCCGTACCAGGCTTTTATAATTATATGGGAGCAAGGAAGTTTTACAGCATCATAAATTTGCTGTAGATGTATCTTTTTTTCTGGTGCATATCACTGTATTATAATAGTTTGATGTGTAGCCCCAGGCTGCAATAATCATAAAAAAGAAAGTTAGTGTGCAAAGCCAATGTTTTATTCACACACACATGCATACATGTGTACACCATACAACCATGCATCCCAGAAGGACAAAAATCTATCTTCCATTTCACTCAATAGTACTGAGCAATTTGAATGCTGTGTCATCAGTGTTGTATCATACTGTACTGGTTACGCAGAATGGCAATTATAAGCATCAAATCTTTTCTGTGATCTTGTAAACTCATTAATATTTATCACCTTATGCAGAGGGTATGTAGTGCATCACCATTAGCTTCTTGAGCCTCCTTGGTTGTAGCTTGTCCACTCTCTCCAGTGTTCAATCAGCTACGACCACTGAAAAAGCGTACTTAACAGTAGGTACTTCAACCATGATGTCACCTGTTACAATAGGCACTGCATGGCAAGCCTATTATAACACTGTCACTCTGAACACAAAATCAGTGATCAATCCACCAGTGGCAGAGGTCATTTCTGGAGCAACACAATTTTCACCTACTTAGCTTGCACTGAAGACCCTCCAGGTATCTCCAATGGCCTGGCTTAAAGACAGTTTGTCACACTACCTGGCAAGCTCTTTAAAGTGTCACACAGCCTGCTGAATGTGGTACTAGTGCCAGTTCAACAACTGTCACCTCCTGGGAATAGTCAAGATCCCCAAGCACAAGAGCGGAGGCAGGTCAAGGCCTTTGAAGTTCAGCTCCACCGTAGGTACTGCTAAAGCATCCAGCATGACTCTGAGTTCTGCCAGGACCCCTTAAAGGAGAAAGACCCTCATGGGGTCCCAGGTTCCCTTTCCCAGATGTTGCTCTTTGTCAGACCTCATGCAAGGGGACACCCTAAAGCCAAATGCTCAGTTGCAAAGTACTTGAAGAATGCAATTCTAGTTTTTTGTAGTTTGGTGAGTTCAGCGATCACAAAACAAATTATGTTTGCACTGATTAAAATAACTAAAAAGATTTAGTTCTATTTGTTTTCTAATATGCTTTATTGTTTGTGAGTCCACATTAAGGGAAATGTTAATTCAATCCAGGCCAGTGTCTGATACCAGCACATACTGAATGTTAATTGCCCATAAAAAAAAATATATAAAAACTATCGGTATGTTGAGAAGCACTAGCCTTTGGATGTCCTCTTTGATTCCTCGCTTTATGATAGACTACTTAAAGGGACAGGAAAAAGACTTAAAAGGCGTCTGAAAATAACACTGAGAAGAAGCTTTACATGTAATCCTGAAGCAATTTAATGTTTTGCTGGAACATTAATTATTCACAGGACTCGTATAATTGCTCATAAATCTCATCGGAGTTACTTCAGAGGACTCAATATCAGGTTCTTGAAGGTTTAGGAGGCACAAAAATGACTGTAATTACTGTTATTGCAAAAGATTATAATCACTGTCATCATTTTTAGTTATGACAGAGTGAAGCTCCATGAATCCCACAATGGTATGGTCATTTGATTGGTTCAGATGAATAATCTATTACATCCTCCCATTATTATCTCCCTAATTAATAAAATACAATGTAAATGTTTAAAAAGAAAAACCTTGGTAAATTACCTTTAAAAAGGGCAATTTAATTACTGTACAGTACACCCAGCTGAGCTTCCAAAGCTACAGGATGGAAGCCTTCACAAAAGCCCTCAGTGTCCTCACCCAGGTGCTTTCCTTCCCTCAGTGACACCTGGAAGGCAGCTGCTGCCAAGACTGCAAACAGCAGGTCGGCCAGCGGAATCAGCTCAGCCAACCACAGATGATGCGCACATAGCTCTTTGCAGGAAGTTTTTATTTTATGCATTTTGATCAAATCTATTGGTAGCTACATTATCAAGATAGCTGGTTTGCTAATATGTCGCTATTAGTTCTCTAGTTCTAAACGTCGCTGCCTTCCAGGCATCACTGAGGGAAGGAATGTCCTCTCTCTGAAAAACCTTTTTGGTGCATGTACCTAGCTAGCTAAACATACTCCCCGTTAATTTTATGCATTGCTATGCTTGCAAAATGATAATGCGACTTATTCATATATATGGTAGTCAGTTCCAGCACAAAGGCCTCACCAACAGTTAGTTTCATGCTCTTTACCATCTGTGTACATGTGTCACACAAAACAATACTTGTTTGTCATATCAGGGCACTTTCCCATTGTGGGAGAAGGGCTGATGCATTATGCTTGGGCCAAAAAAATCATCCTCAGAAAAGTGGTGACAACAGGTTTCTTGAAATGTAATGGGCAAGAACTATTACAATGTTAAACTTAGAGTGTAAAAGTATCAATGTTTCAATATGGGATAAGCCAGAAGAATATTCCACTATCAATCATTGGATAAAAACGATTGCTCATATGTAAATGCAGAAACTCTGTCATTTTCATTTTTATACATTTTCATTTTTTGGTTAGTTTTATATTTTTTGCCCCAAATGTTCTATGAATTAATTAATTCAGTCCATGGTCATTATGCTGCAATGATGTATTTTCTTTGTACAGCATACCTGCCATGGCCTATTATTACAATTATATAAGTAGGCTCTGCAGACAAGGCAAGCTGTAATCTTTTCCCTTCTTTAAACAGCATGATTTCATAATTAAGAAGGTACCCTGTAGCTGGTGTTGACCTATTCCGACACATCGTAAACCTGCTTTCTTGGAATCAAAGACAAGATTTCCCACCTCAGATTTTAATCAGAGCCTTCTCCTACAGTGAGTCCTACTGCTGCTCATGCAAAGATTGGGGTGGGGGGAAATGTATCTTTGTAGATTTTTATTCTTTTGATGAGAAGTAGGAGGAGGTAGCGAGTGGAACTGAATTCAGATGAGGAGCCTTTAAACCTTCAGTCACAGGAATAAAGCATGGCGTCGGTGACATTAAAGTATGCCGCCCTCTCTGTCTGAAAGCACCAAGGAAATTGGAAGGCTTGTTACATTCTGTTGGTCAACCCTGGATCCAAGTAAGTAATATCAGTTGATTGTATCATCAGCCTTCTTCCCTCATGAAACAAAGAGAAAGGACACATCTGCCTATAGGCACCATGCAACGCAGCTCACAAAAGCCCTTGGCTGTCTTAAGTAAACTTCCTGACGATGACAAACATGGCCAATTTGTGCCACATAATAAGCAAGTAAGTGAGGATCTGTGACAAGATGCATGAAAGGGGATTGCTTTGCCTGTACTGTAATTAGGCCTTAAATAATCAGGAGGACCAGAGGAATACATAAGGCTTGATGGGGTCAGAGTCAGCCAATTGGGTGGGAGTCCGAGTAACCAGTAGCAAATCTCGAAGGTGCTTTGTATTCCATTGTGTCTGCTCCATGCCTGCCCTCTGATGAACTGACAAGCCATGAAGCAGCTGGTTCAAAGCACCAAAGTAAAGCACCAAATATTAAAAATAGAATAATTCGCTAAATAATAGACAAGAACACAGTGTGGCATAAGCACCCACTACATATTGAATACTATTTCTTGTTTGCACTCATCTTTGTTATATTGCGTCAATTTGCTTTTAGGGTGTAAACAAAACAAAATGGGGGAAGAAAAAAAAAAAAACACTTGGAGGTATGGTTGGTGTAACAACAGTTCAGACCACTCTAGCACTGTAACACTGCTGTAACCATACATTCAGAGACCACTCCAGCACTGTAACACTGGTGTGACCATACGCTTCAGAGACCACTCTAGCACTGTAACACTGCTGTGACCGTACATTCAGGACAAGAGCAGTCGTCTGGCAGTCGGAGGGTTGCCGGTTCGATCCCCCGCCCAGGCTGTGTCGAAGTGTCCCTGAGCAAGACACCTAACCCCCAAAATTCTCCTGACGAGCTGGTCGGTGCCTTGCATGGCAGCCAATCGCCGTCGGTGTGTGAGTGTGTGTATGAATGGGTGAATGAGAAGCATCAATTGTACAGCGCTTTGGATAAAGGAGCTATATAAATTCCAACCATTTACCATTCACTGCAGCACTGTAACATTAGTGTGACCATACGCTTCAGAGACCACTCTAGCACTGAAACACTGCTGTGACCATACGCATCAAAGGGTTAATGTTGAATGGCAAAGTCCCCGAATGAATGACATAAGTGACAGATGACTCTGTAAAGGTGGAATCTTGGCTTTACAATGTACTTTACTGCACATTGCAATGTGGTATGGTTCCGATATTAAAAGGTTTGTGCTGTGATAACAGTGAAAACTAAGATTAATTAATGAGTTAGCAGTACACAGTGGAGGTGAACATGAAAGCCATGAACTTTCCTACTGAAATTTGATTCATAGTACAATACTTATATTATTTTATCTAATATAATCTCAATTGCAGTGCAGTGGCTGAAATTCACAGCTGGTGTTTTCTCCGCTTTCATCATATTGAAATGCAGTAACAATTTAGTCCTTTAAACTGCCAGTCCATCAAGCTAAGGCTTTAACATTTCAGGAGTCCTTAGTCCCTTCACACAATGGCAGCTGGAAAGTTTCAATTTTCCCCAATCCAAGATTGTTATCCTAAGAATAGTAGTTTCCTTTAGCATACATTTTAATCCAATGACTAATAAAATACACATAACAAAAGCTGAAAAAATGCATTGAACATACATCGACCATCTAGCTGGTGATAACTATTGCTACTTATGTAATGAACATAATGAAGTAGTACTACTATTATTTCAATACTTATGGTAATCAACCTCCATAATTTATTTTCCCCCTGCCATCCTTAATTGATTTAATGTATGTAAAACAAAACCGATTTCCTCCAGCCATTCAAGTGAGCGCTGTATAAATACAAAATAATTATTTTAAGGAAACCATACATACTGAATGGTTGATGACACAATGGATCACTGTAAACCACTCATTCACGCAGCACTATATGAGAAAATGATGTGTAAGTTAGAAAAAGACACAATTATTTTACTAACAAAAAATCTAACCATTTCAATGTTTATGCCTACAGTACTTTTGGAGGGTAGAAAGGGAGAAAGAATCCAGGAGTTATGAGGTCAGCATCCTTATCAAAGGACATTGTACTTAATGCAACACAATTCAGTAAAATTTACTATAAAACTGTAAAAAGGACAAAATATGATTGCTTGTTGCACATACACATTTATCCTGTATTAGTTGCCCTGGCTGTATAATAATAATAAATTGCATGAAAAGCTTAACTTCTTAGTGGTGTTTTTTTGGGCTGTGTTGACCACAGAGCGCATGACAGAATGGGGAAGCCAAAGAGAACATCTGTCCCTCATCAGGCGAGATCAACAGGGAGCCGGGAACGAGGTACAGATGGCAGTGTGGTTTAGGCACAATGGGAAAGTACTATGCCACACGATGCAGGGCTAAGATCATTCATCAACAGTGAATGTATCGCTGCATAATCAAACTCAAAAAGCAGAGTACATTGCCCACATTTGTAAAAGTGACTTCATCCATTTAGGAGATGAAGTCCCCGTAATTATCGCATATCTGTCAGGGAAATTGTGTGTGTCAAGCTGGCCTGTTGGGAGGAAACAATATGGGTTGTAAAGCCGTTAACTTTCAAAAAGCATCAAGCATACGAGTGTGTGACTCTAAGAGATTGTGTGAGCAGTTATGCTAGAAGTGACCTGCTAGCATTTCTGTTAGCATACAATGTGGGTAGTTTACAGTGGAAAAACTACAAAAAATAAATTTTAAATCCATATACAGTCACTGAACACTTTATTATAAACATCACGATTGTTAATGCCAGACAGGCTGGTTTGAGTATTTCTGTAGCTGCTGATCTCCTGGGATTGTGACGCACAACAGTCTCTTGAGTTTAATGGTGTGAAAAACAAAACACATCCAGTGAGTGGCAGTTCTGCAGATGGAAAAGATTTGTTGATGAGAGAGGTCGATGGAGAAAGAACAGACCGGCTTGAGCTGACAGAAAGGTTATGGTAACTCAGATAACCACTCTGTACAATTGCGGTGAGCAGAAAAGCATCTCAGAATGCACAACACCTTAAACCTTGAGGCGGCTGGGCTACAATATCAGAAGCCCACATCGGGTTCCACTTCTGTCAGCCAAGAACAGAACGGTGAGACTGCTGTGAACACAGGCTCATCAAAACTGGACAGTTGAAGATTGGAAAAATGTAGCCTGGTCTGATAAATCTCGATTTCTGCTGAGGCATACAGATGATAGGATCAGAATTTGGCACCAACAGCATGAATCCATAGACCCAACCTGCCTTGTGTCAACAGTCCAGGCTGGTGGCGGAGGTGTAATAGTGTGGGGAATCTTTTCTTGGCACACTTTTGGCCCGTTAATACCAATCAATCATCGCTTGAATGCCACAGCCTATTTGCTTATTGCTGCTGACCAGAATGTATCCATCTTCCAATGGCTACTTCCAGCATGATAATGCACAATATCATAAAGCAAGTCATCTCAAACTGGTTTCATGAACATTAAAATATTCTTCATTGTCCTTCCCAGTCACCGGATCTGAATCCAATAGCACACCTTTGGGATGTAGAAGAACGGGAGAATCGCAGCATGAATGTGCGGCGAAATTGTGTGATGCAATCATGTCAACATGGAACAGAAGCTCAAAGGAATGTTTCCAACGTCTTGTGGAATCCATGCCACGAGGAACTGAGGCTGTTTTGAGAGCAAAGGGAGGCACTGCCCTAGTATAGTGTTCCTAATAATGTGCTCAGTGAGTGTATATTCAATTATGTCATGTTCCTTTGGGTAAAATGTTTCTCATTTTGAGGATTTGGGCACCGAGTTACAATTGCTTCCCTGTAGGGCCATTTTATATGCAAGTGGGTATTAGATGTGTTTCGTGCAGTTCATTGTGCATTTAATACATGTATATTTACATGCTGCAGCCATCCCCAAACAGAAGTGTTGAGTTTTAATTAAAATATGCATTCATTCAGTGAAATAATATCTCTCTACAGAGGAAATTGACAGGAGACAATATGATAAGCTTCAGGTTAATTTGTGTTTATGCATCTTTTCTTCCTGCTGGCATAATAATTTGGCAAAGATGAAAAACTACAATTCATCTATGGTGAGTAGTATAACAATCACAGTACGTAATAGTAAAGTAGTATAGAAACTGTAATTATTACTTGTACACACTTGAATTTATTCAACAAAACAATTCACAATGTAGAAGAATGCAGTATTCTTTCATAAGCTTTAACGAAGAATGATTTAAAAGAAATTTGACAGTGATTTAGAAACACAGTAGACTGAATATGATTCTGTCTGTTTGAAGATGATGGAGACATGGGAGCTCCCTTTCCTGCCATGCAAATAACCTGGGGTAGATTTCACAACAAAGTCTACAAAATAATAGTGCTTAAGTTTAATTTAAAGTTTTTATTTTTTTTATTTTACTGTGGTGGAGTTCAATTGGCCAATCTGTTGTCACAAAGACAACATTCAGCACATGCTAATGAAGCACTGTGGTCTGAGAGACACACTGCATGCCATTATCAGATATCCAAACAGCTGTTTAACTAGTTATGCACTTAACGCAAACAGATGCACACAGCACTTCCTTCAGAATATGCTTCACCAGCTGTTATGAACCACAATTCAGTCCCTGCTATCGCACATAACTGTCATTTGCTGCCAACTAGCAACCCCCCCAAAATTATGATATAGATTTAGGAAAATAAGTGGATTATTTTGCATAATTTCCCATCTATAAAGAAAACGTGTCATCAGTATGTTTGAGGTCACTGTCAAGGCATTGAGCTGTCACTCTGCTGAGCGCAAAGCCAGCTAATTATAACCTGCCCAGATACAGTATGTCAGCTGAATACACATCAATGATAAGCCACAATCTGTTAGACCATAAGATACCAAGATTTAGATATCATTCGCCATCTTGGTGAACGTTAAAATAAAATGGCATTTCTATCTCAGAGGCAGACAGTGGTGCCTCAAAGTTTTTCTTTGTGTTTCAAAATACTGTTTAGACACCTTACTCACTCAATCATACCAGATAATCACGGATGCTCAATTAGATAATATATAGACAAAACCATAAAAGCAATAAGAAAATATGCCTTGTTATACAAATGTGCATGCTCAAACTATGTGTTCTCTCTTTAGCAATGCACAGTTGCTCTTCCTTCAATACGTATTTGAAGTCTGAATAAATGAATAAGTAAATAAAGTCCAGCAGTTTCCTAAAACCTTCAGTGTGTTTTCAGTATTCCATAGCCATAGCAGCGAAATGAAGTCCTTTTGGCTTTCCCAGCTTGTGACTGTGTTTGCTGTGTGCCATTAGTGGCCAGGTAACACCTGTCATTGGGAATGAGGTTCTACAGCTATGCCTTGCTCTGAAGAGCCTAACAGTGATTGATGACAGGTCAGCTGGAAATGGCCTTCCCAATTTTCAATTGTTCCATGAGGAAATTGCTCATTCTTTGTAACAAGACAGCATGCTAAGTATATATGTTACTCTGTGCCGATGCATGGAATTGTGATGACTTGTGTCACACATTGAATAATAATAATATTTAAAAAATATTTATATTATATTAATTATATTAATGTTATATTAATGTGTACGTTTTCCTATTTCTCGGAACACAATCCTTGCCCACGCCAACTATACAGTGTACTGCAGTTTAAGCTGGTTGGCATCAAAACCTCTGTCACTGCAGACAACTTTTGTGGTTCTGCATGAGCAAATCAGGAAGAGATTAAACCTTGTCAAAATGTCATATTGGACATTTCAAGCGTGTATAAAGCATTATTAAAAGGGCTGTTGCTGTTCAGGTCTGTGGTTTATTTTGAAATGCTCTATTTTCCAGAAAACCAAATTCATGTAAAGTTCAAGTTAGGATGTGACTTATTTTCAAATAATGTTTTGCTCCCAGAACACACATTTGAAACCAGATACATTTAAGCCCAAGAATTATAAGAATGTATTTATTTATAAAGCACAGTTGAAATATAGTTATGTTTTTGGTTGCTTATGTGCTAAGTTGGTATTGTCACGGTCTTGTCTTGTCAACTTCTCCATGAACAGAATGTATTGCATTAGGTTTTAATGGCCAAATAACATCCAAGCATCTGGTGTGTGAAGTGGCAAATGGCGCAACCATTAAGCATTCAGAAAGGCTTTTTATCACCCTAGGTACAACCTAAGGGACCAGAGTCTGCAACAGGGTGCAAAGAAAATAAATTAATATGATTCAGAAACAGTGATTATGAGAAACATCTGGAAGAGGAGCAAATACACATCTGCTAACAGAGACTATGAATGCTAATAATGAATTTTACATCAGAGGGGGGGAAATGCAAATGCATACATACATGACTTTTAAGGAATTAATTCAGTCCTGATGTTAGATTAATACTTAATAGAGAAAGCAAAGACACAGTTGGCAAACATTTGAATTTCTACAATGCTAGATGCTGAATGTACGGTATGTCTTGTCTTGCTAAACAGACATATCTTCAGTGCCAGCCATGCAGACAGCCATTATCCACGGAGACCTCCTCCTCCAGTCTCAGTATTTCACAGTAAGAATGTTCCATCGCGTCCATCACACAGTGCAGATAGGATACTTTTGATGCAATAATTGTTCGTTCAACTTTCTTTTGAAATGGCAAAAGCAAAAGATGACCTTGTTTTTTTGCATTTGTTTTTTTTCCTCTTTGTGGCTGTTAGGTTGTACACAAATAACCTGCAGGGGAAGCATTTGTGTTGAGAGAATAAAAAAAAAAAAGCTTTTGAAAATTTTTTTTTTTTTAAAGGCAACTTCAGCAGCCTTCCTGCAATTATTTTTTTCTGTGCTCGTCATGACTGATAACATGCAGCGACTCGTCTTCTTCCACAAAGCAAATACATGTCTGCCACATCTGGCAGCCATGGTTATATTATTTCATGAATACAGATCTAAAGTGGTGTTAATTAATACATCTCCACAAGACTTAGGAAGCAATTCTAAAACAAATCATTTGAAAGGGAAAACACAAAAAGTGTTTTGTGTGTTTTGTTCATCCATCTTCATTCCAACACATTTACTTCAAGGTATAGTGGACACTATGTTTAAATATAATTTAGAATGATATTAAGTGAACAGACTTATGTTGGAGTATTCCTAGCTGCAGGGTAAGGCAACCTGTAAATACAGAGGATATGGAGGCACCACAATCATCATCTATGTATATTTGCTGACAATACAGTATATTAATGAATCATGCATATAATAATTTTTCTCCTTCATGGTATTGGCAATACCACCAACAGAATGTGGACTGATGACAAAAACAGAATAATATCAAAATGTAGCCGGGCCAAGTAGGGCTTCTCCCACTGCCTTCAGCAGACTTGTCTGGAGCTAACCAGACAGCACACTGAGAAAGGCGACATAGGTCTGACATACGTATGTGCGCTGTCCTTTCACATGTGGGAGGCAGTCTCTATGTAGCTTGAAGGTAGTTTGCGCATTGGGAAGATGTTGCTACTACATTGTTCACCTCTGCTCTGCTATAGAATCTGGTTTGTGTCAAACATATCAAACCAATCGTATCATCCTTGCAAGCCAATGACGTCTTAGGACAAGTTTGATAAGTGAAATGAGCTCTTGTTGATGTTTATACATTCAGTAGCTGGGCTCAGCCATATCCACACAAGCACAGCAGGCCTTTGTCCCTGGCATTGTTGATGGAATCAGTGTAACTTTTTGCTATTCGCCGATGAGTGTCTTCATTGTGTCCGTCTGTTACATTCGTTCATAGCAGTTTTTTCCTCAGGAGAGAAATTTGCCGCTCAAGTAGCCTATGGCCCAAGCTGCACTGTTATAGGCTCATGTTTGCATACACCGCCACTTTTACAGGAACGTGCACAGCTCTTGGTTAACAAAGCCCTTGTTCACTTAGCAAGTTGGGAACCACCTTCATAGTACCGGTTAAGCCCGATAGCAGTTGTTTGGTTTTGTGAAACCAGGTTATGGAAAGAAACCCTGGGTATGTTAAACTCTCTTTGTAGTACACCCTCCTGGAGGGCTATGTATCCATCCAGATTGTTTTGCTCAGATTTTATTAAATTTTTAGGTATCCACTGCAGCTCACCCTGATATAACAGACCTCAAATGGGCAATTGTTTGTGTAAAGAGTCAAAATATTACATTTTAAAAAATCAACTGCAACATTGAAGAAGTACAACTGTGTAAAGTTCCAACTGAAGCACACTAGTATTCTGGAGCACAGTGTCAACATTGCTTTCAAAACACAAAAGTCTATTATAAGTCTCCACAAATCTTTACAATCTCCCAAAATTAACTTGTAGAAAAGCTAGTACAGCATTGCTAAATAATAAATAATAGGATCGTTGGCAGAAGTTATCACGTGAAACAAAACTTAATTGTCTTGCATACTGAGGCTTACAGATGCTAATGAGGTGCATTATGCTTCCATGTTATATAGTTACACCTCTACAAAATGCTGTACTGAAATACTGTAAACGGATGAAAATATCGTAAACTAGAGTAGAAGGGAATGACAACACTGTTAAATTAGTATGTGTCTGGTCGTTGCTCTGTGTGAGCACTCTCACTCCATTTATATTCAGTCCCATGCTTCTCCCCTATACAGTGTTCATGCTAGTAAAGCCTGCTTTATGTCTTGGAAATAATTGTATATTATTGATCCAAATTGCACTTGCTAACTGGATAGCTTTGCAAATAACTTGCACTATACAGTGTGGATTTACTTCTGTAAATATGTGTCTGACTGAGCACAGTTTGATCCCCTATTGCGATTGCCATCGATGTTTCCAGTGAATGAGTGAATGTGGTGTCCCATACTAATGACATTCACACAAAGTGCAGGATATTCCAAGATGGGAAAGCAGGTTGTGGTTCACAGGGAAGCTCTCATGTTGTATACATTTCAACATGCTATGTTTAATATATCATGAAGACAGAACACATAGAATCAGCTTTTTCTAAGGTATTGTTATGCACTAACAATGCGATAAATCACTTCACAGCAAATCTAGCATTGCTATATATTACTTGGGGATTTTCTTTATCGTAGTCCTTGAACGGAATAGGAATTAAAAGGCAGAAAATGAGCTCTAAATTGTAAGATAGTTCCAGAGGTTTTCACATTCATGACAAAAGAAACAAGTATTGCAGGTCTTTCTGTAATATCTCAAAAAAAAAAATGAAAAAAATGCTCTCATTTCTCTCGAGTCTGCCACGATGATGCTGTCCATGGACTGAGAGGTTAGTCATTTAACAGCAATACGCATATGCATATGATTTGATAGCTGTTGCATGGATCTGAGTACAGTTGCGTGAAGACAATGTGTGTGTGTGTGGTGTGTATTTGTGCTTGCCTGTGTGTGAATGTATGTGCACGTGTGTGTGCATGTGTCACTGTCGGTGTTGCCACAGCTTTTCAGTGTACTTTCTCTGCACACTAACAAGGCCGCCTCTAAAGATACACATGCAGTGCACATGGAGGCCAGTCTTCAGTGTAATCCAGCATCATAGCGAATCCACTGCAGTGGGATCCATTCAATTAGTAATGGATGCATGTCTCTTTTTAATGGTGCTGTTGACTGCCAGACAGCTCTCAACACAAGGATTTCCCCAGTAACCCCCTGAAAGTGTGTAAATTGCTTTTTACCAAGATGCAATGTTATTCAGCCAGTCCTGGTTTCCCCATGTAGGTCATGCTATATTTTTTCATCTCTATACGTTTTGTCTCACTTCTCAGTTACGCATGTCTGCTCATACAGTATCATGGTACACATACCATTCTGCCAATGGAAGTGATCAACTATGAAAACATGAAAGAAGGAGGAAACAAACAAGAGATGAGGGCAAACTGCCGTCCACAGAGCTCAGAACAGGTCACCGAGACGACCCACTAAACGGTGCCCAAATCTCAAAGATAGGATTGACACGGTTATTTCTGCAGACCTATGCACCCCTACACACTAGAAGGGAACACAGGCTTGTGCTCTTCTGCAATTGGCAGTCAGTCTGTGCCAAGCCTCGGAAACAAGGAACTTAATATAGAACTCACACAGCTGAAACCCATCAGGGGTAATTAAGAGAAACCAATGCGTGGGAGCCTCCCAGCGGCCCAGAACAGAAGTACACTGGGCCACCACCTGACAATAAATCATTTCTGTGCTTCTCCTGCCCTTTCACCCTTTCTCTAATAACCTCATTTCCCAACATTGTTTCTCCATGCTAGGCTTGCATCAAAATGTAGTGATAATCAGACATATACAGTATGACAAAAAAGACATTCATGATGGTCTATTTTTTTTCCAATCTCAGCAGTAAATGAGACTGGCCCTCACAGAGGCCTGGACAGAGAAGGCTGCAATCTTTCGTCATTAAGTTCAGGGGACAAGCAATGCAGCAGTGGGAATGAGCACCTGAGCCCACAGAAGTGTGCAAACTAGACGGAGATGATTCTGGAGGCGTCTTTCTGTCCACCCGGCTTTCTTTCATTATTGAGCTGTGTCTCTACAATGTGCAGGGCAGCGTTAACTGGTTTTTCTAACAACCAATCCATTAGCAGGCACTTGTACCTGCATGAAGATGATTGATATCTTCTGCATGAAAGGCCAGAGAGCTGTAATTGCAAATTCTACGGGTGATTTATTCGGTAAGAGAGCAGGAATTTGCATCATGGCCTTCCCCGGTACACATCTGCTTATCTTGTCTCTTTGTTTATTCATTAATGCCATATGTCTAGCTCAAAAGGTCTTGTGTTTCATAAATGCAGAGGTTTCTTTTTAACTGAGATCAGCCATCTCATATTTGAGAAAATAATCATTCATTTGTGTCCAAGTTTGAAAATATATAATTTGAAATAGACTACAGAACAATAACACCACATGTGGATATGTCTGCGATAAGCCGAAATTAGACTATAGTGCCATAGAAAGGTTTAAACATTTTTTTCATCTTTTCTAACAATGATTTTTTTGGAATACTAATCCGGAATCCACAATTGCATTTGTAAGCCCGTCTCACCATTGCAACCTCCGACGGTGTGAGTGAGCAGGCACTCTTCAGAAACAGACTCCCGCCCCAGCCCCCCCCCCCCCCCCCCCGGCTTATTCGCACTCCACAGCCTGCCAGAAGAGCTCACACAGTCATTGCATCAGAGCCGTGCACTTCATATGCAGCTTGTGTGGGCAGACTGCAGATGTTTGACAGATTCCTTTCTTTATATACTGATGCACCCACTCATGTACACTTTATTAGGTATTTATTAGACTTATTTATCAGATGTTCACAAGGCTGTGCGTTCAGTGTACCACCGACTATTGTAACACGGGGTTATTTGAGTTACGGTCGGCTTCCTGTCAGCTATAACCAGTCTGGCCATTCTCCTCTGACCCCTCCTATTACAAGGCATTTTCACGTACAGGACTGGATGTTTTTCTGTTTTTCGCACTATTCTCAGTAAACTCAGAGATGGTCCCAGGAGATGAACATTTTCTGAGATACTCAACCCACCCTGTCTGACAACAACAATCATTCCACTGTGAAAGTCTTCCCTATTCTGATGTTTGGTCTGAACAACAATTGAACCTTGAATCATGTCTGCCTGCTTTTATGCATTGAGCTGCTGCCACGTGATTGAGTCACAAAGCAAAAGTAGTCTCAAACTGGTTTCAAGAACATGTTCTTAAGTGAACACAATGTTCTTCAATGGCCTTCTCAGTCACCAGATCTGAATCCGATAGAGCACCTTTGGGATGTGGTAGAATGGGAGATTCGCAGCATGAATGTGCAGCTGACAAATCTGCAGAAATTGGGTGATGCAACCATGTCAACATGGAACAGAATCTCAAAGGAATGTTTTCAACATCTTGTGGAATCCATACCACAAAGAATCAAAGCTGTTTTGAGAACAAAGGGAGGCCCTACCCAGTATTAGTATAGTGTTCCTAATAAAGTGCTCAGCGAGTTTATAGTCTACCCAAGAAGTGGGGGGATGATATGCTTTATAAATGTGTCTCACAACGTCTGGGGGCCTGTAAGACATTGTTTTATTTCACATTATTACAGCAAATGTTACACAAGAGGCCCCTTCTACAGGGATGTCGATATTGGAAAGAACATTTTGAGTAATAGAATGTTGCAGCGCCGTGTTAATAGAGAAGAGTTTTGGTTTGTGTGTGTGTGAGGGGGCGCGGGGGGGTTGAGTGTTTAATATTGGATAGAGAGCTAAGTGTTGATTGGGCTAATGAAGTTGCAGTTGCAATTTCTCCCTTGGGCATAGCAGCAATAATCAGACATTAAAGCAAGCACAGCAGAAGTTCTGCTTCTGGGGTGCAGACGAGAGGGATTTGAGAGTAATTAGACCCTGTTTAAGAAAGAATCCTCTGGAAAATAGTCCCTCTATCTTGGCAGGGTCATAATCAACTCCTGTTTGAGGTATTTAAAACACAACAAAAGAAGAAAAAATGTATTATGAAACAAAATATGAACAAAAAATTATTATATATATATATATATATATATATATATATACGTACATCTGTGCTCTCTAATTCATCAGCCTAGCACTATATTGTCTTCTTACAGGGACAACCCAGGTCATGGAAGAGTTTATATGACATTTAAAAAATAATTGGGCTCCAATTTTCATCAGCTGTGGAATGTGGATTTATGAGTAATGTCTGCACAAGTGATGTAGCGAAGCCACTGTATTTCATACAAGAACAACAAAAACATGTTCAGGCAGTGAATTATTCAGAAATGATAAACACCCCAGCAGGACCCAAATAAATCATGTAATACAAGAATTCAATAATAAGGAAATGCGGTAGTTCCTCCTGCTCACGTGAATTGATTACTAGGGTCCTTTGAGGAGAATGCCAATCAATTGGAAATTGACCTCTTAAAGGACATATTGGAATGATAGCTTGTGTCATCACCCAAATTTTGGCCACCATAAAAACAACCTAGAATGGAAAAAACGAATTCATCTCTTTTGGGGTGAAGCTAAAATGAAGACTGCATAATTAAGGATGAGGGCAACTACAAAGCACATAGCACTCGGACACAGCAGTTTGCAGTGTCGTTAACCTCTGCACGACCAAAACAAGAAAATATATTTTGAAATTAAGTTTATTAAACATTTCTCATCATATTTGAAACAGATGTAAAGCTCTCTTGGTGATAATACAATCATCAACAGAACTTATTTGCTGGTAATAAATATGAACTCTGCTATACTTTACATTTTTTGTATTCTCTACTTCTCAACTCGGCTGCTGCGAAAACAGCCAATCATTTCTAACTATGTATTTCGCATACGTAAATCCTGAAAAGGGCAGATTAATAGTACAATGGCATACCTTTAAGTAGGACTGTACGGCATTTGCCTTTAATCCGCTGTACATGCCAAATTGGGACTGCATCGAGCATCTCAGCCACCTTTACCCTGCCACCATGGGAAGCCTGCAGGGTAGTGCAGTGCTCTCGTGGTGTCTCGGGTTATTAAATTGAACTTTTTTCCTCCTTCGGTGTCTGAAATGAGAAAGGGAACGGCTCAGTAACAGACTAGGGGGTTTTAGGAAAGGTAGTCTGCTGTGTTCGTCTGGCTTCTTTCTCCTCTGTGCACCGCCCTGCGACCCGATGCGTTCCGCACGCTCCACTGACAGCGGGGAGAGACAGACAGCACTCTGTTCATACTTCAGCCCCCAGACCGGCAATGTATTACAGGTTATTCCTTCTCTCCTGGGGGGTCATTCATTACCTAGTCAGTTAATTCACATCATTTATTCATTCCACAATCATTTAAATAAATGCACTAATTATTAGGATTTTAAAAATCAATATGGACATACAATATTCTTGGTACACAAATTTGTCACTTCAATACCCTTAAGTACTCCTTGCTCGCTGACATGACCAGAAGATAAGTGATAATTGGTTTGAATATTTTATAATATGGTTATCGTTATCATTTCTCTGACTCATTCATGGAGGTCACAAAGTCTTGAGTGAATAAATAATATCAAATCTGAAATCTTAAGTAGATGTATACAGATGGTGCATGATATGTGAAATCAATTAACCAACAAATCAGTCTAAAATATAATCATTAATATACTAATTTCACATGAGCATGTCTCCTGTGAATATTGTTTTGTAGTGTGTGGATTTGAACTCTCAAATGGAACATCGAATGAGCAATGTTATTTTAGTATCAATTTTTCACAGTACAACCCAAAGTGCTGGTTGCATCACAAAACATCTATTTATCATAGGCAATAACTACAAACTTTGCAAATATGTAACAATTGCTGACTTAATATTCACAAAAATAAGCCATTTTTGCCAGACCGTAGCATTATACTGTGCATATTGATGAATGTGCATTTATTACATCTGGCAGTCTAAGGAAATATGCACTGAGGCTAATGGTTTATTAATCATGGTGTTGAATTATTAAATAAATGCATGTATTATACCTCAACATTCAGTCGAAACATTAAAGCCTTCAAGTCAACACTAAATTCAGTATGCAGGACTACGGATGCATTACATCCATATTGATCCATATCTTTTAAATCCGGTGATAGGGCAATTCCACATGCAGAAAAAAATAAAACGATAGATTATTTTATCATTCTACGACCTGGCTTTTCATGGGAAGTCATCATGCAACACAGTTTTAATTACATTTCCATATTTCAAAATGAACCCATCTTTTTTCTAACCAACAAAGTTCTAACCACTTAACAAGACTGATAATGCATTTTCTGGACACTAGCAAATGGGAAAATAAAGTTCTGCTCGCCCACCATTAGCAGGAGGCATTGTATCCATGTTGCTGTGCATTCTGGCTTGTTTCCCTGTTCAGACTGAACTAAATGCCTGGCCCGGGCCTCCTCTGGGGGATAATTTAGTCTAGCCTCCATGGTCTCCCAGAGTAGTGGCATGCACAGGGCTCCAAATAAGATGAAGTCTGGTGTGTCTTCCTCTGAGATTCTTAAACAGTGGTCTCAAGAGCGCTCTTCAATTAGAACCTGTCGATATCAAGAGCCTAATAGGCACTGGCTTTCTGTCAACAACGGCAGCGGAAAACGCAAGGGTCACATCCAGACCCACCCCTGGTACTCTATGGGGTGTTTGTGAATATTACATGTCAACAGCTTTCTTACAATCTTACAAGGCACAGTTGAGTCATTAGAAAAGCCCTGGAAAATAAATAAATAAAATCATGGCAGAAATTCCATTACATTTAAATTGATTCAAGCAATGTGTCTATTGGGCTCAAGGGCTCAAGGCCCTAACTGACCTTAAATCAGAAATGGCAGTGTTGGTCCTACACAGTGCACTAGTTTCAACTTTCCAGACTTGATTGAAGTCAAAAGTGAAAATTGGTTTACAAAAGAGAGGCAAACTACGGTACTCAATGGCTCTTCAGGACTGGGCTTCTTGTCTTTTTAGTCTTTTAGCAGAATCAAACTACCTGCAGGGAGGATAGGAACTATACCTAATTATGCCAAACAGTGAACAATTACTGTTTGCTGAGCTGAGAATGTCATGTTCATAAGAGAGAGACTGTGATACTGACAATAGTATGCCTGCATGCTGAAGGAAATTCTAGATGTTTCCTTCAGTCAGAGACAGATTGCAGCGCACGCAGAGCCATGCAGAGACGGCAGGCCTACGAAGGATCCCCGCAGTGTTAGTGGTCGCAGCTGTGGTCAGGACCGCTCCTGCTCTTCTTCCGACCCCCCTGTGCTGCAGGCCTGGCTGCCTGCACGCTGACGTTCGAGGAAATGTTTGCGAACCGTGGTAATGAGCAGAGCCCTTGCATGTCCACTTGTGGAAATGGTGGGAACATAAACTCCTGGCAACAGCGATTCCCATTTGGCTCAATTAGGTCTGAAAAGAGAAGCTTCTGTGGCAGTATCGTTTGTGCGATTCCACCCTTGGGCACGGTGGGACACTGGCAACAAAATGGGTCTAATCAAAGTCAATAATTAGCTAGCCTAAAGAGCGGGGTTATGGCACATTTTGCTTGGCTCACTAAAGCCATAAAACCTTCAGATAATTTATATACCCTCTTGGTTATATCCTGTCATTACCTACAGTAGCTCTGGCATTAACCACCTGCACTTGGGATTTCCTCCCAGGCTGCATCGTATAACCAATAATTTATCACGCACAAAGCTGCACATGCTCTTTCGCGAGGAGGAGAATGGGTGAAAGTACGTATTATGTTGATTTTGTCCACAAATGAGCCTTCTGTATTGTGTGCACGCGTGTGTGTGCGTGTGTGTGTTTGGGGGGTTGATGGAGATAGGGTGTTGGAACCTGCATGGCCGGGCCAAGATCTGCTTCTGTCTGGGGGTCGGTATTAGGTCATTTCACTCCTGGTGCATTCCTAGTGGGGGGCAGGACTAATGATGAAATTGATTGCACGTACTTTTCATCCAGGCAGTTGGGAGGCAGGTGGTAGCCCTTTATAACAGAGCAGGCCTAGCAGCCTTCAAAATGGACTTCCATAACCGTGCCACAAAACCTCTGAGCATAAGGAAATTGACTTTTAATGCA
Organism: Conger conger; assembly: GCF_963514075.1. NCBI lineage: Eukaryota > Metazoa > Chordata > Actinopteri > Anguilliformes > Congridae > Conger > Conger conger. Next base: position 18,681,010 of record NC_083774.1, read on the forward strand.
CTTTAAATGAATATTAATTCCAATGATGACAATCCAGTAGAAGATATGCTGTGGTTTTGCCTCGTTTAAAAGGGTTTGTAGGGAATCTAAAGTAGCTACTGATGTTTCTTGCCTAAAACTAGTAGATATAAGATGATACAGTATACTGCAAATGGCAGTGTGTCAATATGCACTTGCTGGACTGAGGTAGGGCTTATCGGTACCTGAAAGGAAAACATTTTATAAACAAAAACAAAAACAATTATATGAAAATTGAAACTATCTGTTAAACAAAAACCTATCCATGTGAAAGTCGATATTCCTGAAAAACACTCATCTTTCATTTAAAACTCACAAATGGCCTGTCACTTTTACTCAAATATCCTGAGGCTGGATAACATAGTAGGCCTTATTGTTTGACCAAAGGCATTTGGGAATTTAATTCTGAAATAAAGTACTTATTTACACCTCATTTTCAGACATTTGTTTTATTCGGTTAACATGCAATAAGCACTGGACTGAAGTGAATTACTTTCAACAAATAGTACAATTGGACTTCCTGGGATGGCCGCTCTCCATAATAAAACAATCATTAAATTGCCTCCCTTCGCCCCATGTCTGCGGTCTTGTTATGTGGTGCCTTACTGTGGGGGAAACGGTTTCTTTTAAAAAAGAAAATCAGTATGAGAGGGGGATTTTAATGGGTTGCAGTTCTTGTTCGCACCCTTGTAAGTTATTGTCTTGGGAGCGTGTGGCTGTCATGTTATCCGTTTGTTCCAGAGCAGCAGTGCTTCTGCAGACAGCAAAGTGCCCTGTAAACACGACACAGCACACCAGTGGGCCGTCTGCTTTGGCGCATTAGAAGCACAAAGTGCTATTTCATTTGACAGACTCCTCTATTGCAAACAAGTGGAACCTACAGCCAGAAATATTATGGCGCAGTAATGGGTAAGATGTTTATTCACGCAGAGTTTTCGGTTCTCGTTTCTCCTCAAGTGGGGAAGCCAGAGGCGGTTACCATGAGAAATAGAGGAGCACCATGTGAGCTGGAGACTGGTTCTTCTAATCAGGTCAGCCGCGGCAAGACATTGGAGCGGAAAACATAATGGCTAATTTTCCAACATTCAAATGTTACCACCGAATTGTTGTTGTCAGCTTATCTGTTTCACAGATGAGCAAAATCTCCACCTATAAAGCAGCCAACCGTAGGATTAAAATAAGATTAGAAATTGAGCTCGGAGTTCAGAGCCGAGGTCATAGATCTAATTTTTCAGGGAGGGAAGCGGTGTGCGTCAAAGCTGCGGAACACGTTGGACCCAGGGCGGGGTGTGCGTGTGCGGACGTGTGGATGCTGTGTGCTCTCGCACGATCAACGCACAGCCTCTGACCTCAGCGCTCTCTCGTCTGCATGTGCGCTGAGGACTGCCAAATGCACATTCGAGCAAAGAAAATTCTCATTATAAACTTTAATTATCATGGCAGCTGTGTGTACATATAGACCCATGAGGGAGGATGCTCTACAGAGGGATAGGGTTGATGGAGGTGACTCCTCGGACAGCAATTCCCCATAACGCTTCGCCATTTTCCCGGCAACAAAAATAATCAGCCTGCCTGCATTTTTCCTTTAAAAATAGAAGCCTGTGTCACGTGTACACTACTAACAATACTAACAAAGCGATGCTAACAAAGCGCTTACAAAAACAGGCGATACTGTAGCTCGTAGTACAGTGTCAGAGAAAGAAATGTCTTTCTCCTTCCCTGTGCTGCATGGTTTCCCTCTAATCGCGAGAAGCCATTTTCTGCTCTCCACTCCGCATCGGCCGTGTGACAGGTGGCTATTGGCAGTTTACCGCGTGCATCCAGAGCCGGTGTGTTTAACCCAGGGCTAAATTACTCCGGTTGCTTTCGGCTTAGTCTGCAGCACAACGGACACGGTCCACACGGAGAGACCACCTCCACGGCGGTGTGTAGGAGGCCCAGGGGCCACAGGGAATATGCAGGGGAGAGGCAGGGGGAAAGCGATGAGAGAGCCGGGCGCCAAACGAGAGGAACTTCCCCAGGTTTTTAGGTCAAGCTCTGTTTTTTTTTTCCCCCTTCTTGAAGAAGAGGGAGGGATGAGTATTGGTTGTTGAATGTTTAATCAATACCGTGGAGAGCCAGACTATCTGTCTCGCTATTTAGGGGGCCAACCAGAGAATGTCAACATCTGTCTAAAAATGTGACACTGAAAAGTCAATAGTTTCTGCCTCTTAGTAGCCCAGTCACAGATTGATTGCACCTGACCCTCTGCAGCCAGTGGAAGTGTGCTGTTCGGGAGGCAGTAGGGACTCGGTGCTCAGACAGTCATTAAAACAGATTGGAAGCCAAACATCTGGGGCTGGGAAATTTGAAAATAGATAATTGTACATGATGCAAAAGCCCTTATATAATGGCTTTTACTTTTGTATACTGCTCTCTCTCTCCCTCCCCCTCTCCCTCTCTCTCTCTCTCTATTGCTCGCTTTCTCTGAAACTCTCTTGCATCTCCCTCTCAGTATCTCAGTGTCACACAAATGTAAAGCTATGAATCTCAGCTGTAGTTCTTCACCACAATGCATTAGCTCTGTATGATGAGGAGTTGGAAGAGCTTGTCCTTTGTTGTTGTTCTATGAAGCATAATGTGGATGCCTAAACAGCCAATGGCAGTCAGGGTTTTTAAAAAATCTTTTCTTTGGCTGGATTGCATCCTACTGTCATTTTAAACTGCACTTTTATTCATGTAGTTTCCAAAGGTCAGGCGTATATATATGCTCTAACTAATCACATTTCTAAAGGTTTTGTCAGGCTCAACTGCCATTCATCTATGGAAAATACGGAATAGGTTGAAAAAGATCTTTTGAGATGCACTAGGCCTTTGAAAGCATTTTCAGAATGTGGTATCATGAAACCTAGGAGAGCTTTATGATGTTCAGAGAGGGGATATCAGACAGCGTTTCCTATTGATTGAAGGTGACATTTACACCCTGATGAAGGCATGTGGGAATTATTAATAAATTACAAGTGAACAAGAAAAAAAAGTTTACAACGTTTGAATGAGTAATGCCCTGACAATTGTAACCTTGCAAACTTTGGGTCAGCATCTACTACTGTATGCTCTGTCAGAACAAAATGACGGATGAGCAACAGTAAAAAATTGGTTATAATAATCACGTATCATAAAAATACGAATTTGTCAAGGGCACATACACAGCCACACATTTGATGGAAGCATCCTTTTCTGATGAAGCATTCAGAAAGAATAATTCACTATTATTTTTCGGTACAGCAAATCATGTTGCACAAGCCCAGTATATCCGCAAGCCTAATGCCCTCAGTAATGAGAAGGAAATCATATGACACAATAATTTATATTAGATATTGATTGATGATTTTGTTGTATTCATTAACAGGCATTGCAGCTTCTTTTTTTCCACAGTTTGAGGTCTCAAGTTAGCCAGCCAGCGTAATGACTGGAACAAAGTCTTTTTTAGTATGGTTATTGAGGAGGCATACTGCCATCTTGTGAGGAAGAGAGAGACAGGTTGCAGTCAAAGCTCAAATCGGGGGCCTGAACCGTCGATAACGCGCGGTTCTGTTACTTTGACTTGACAAACGCATTTCGTCAGGACTCACGAACCTCATTCGGCATTCTGCTTCAAGAGGAAAAACACCGATGTCCGGAGCAGTGCTGAAGTAGGGCTGTAATGAAGCTTTAGACACGAGCACTGCATCTACAATGCCAGCCTAATCAGGGTTCTCATTTGGAGAGACTGTCGAAAATCCTTTAATGTGCATTAGCATGACAAAGGCGTGATCTTGCACACGGGGAAATTAAAGCCGCGGCCATTGCCTTATAATTGGCAGGGCTCGATTATAAGTGGAGCGGGGGGGGGGGGAGAAGAGGAGGGAGGGATTCGCAGATAGATGCTCAGTCATTGCATTGTTGCGCTGCATTGTTCACCCCCCCCCCCCCCCCAGTGAAAAACCTGTTTGCTTCATTGACAGTGCAGCGCATCTGCAAATCTGGTTTTAAGACCGTCAGCGCTGATCTCAAAATTTTTTCTGTCCGCCCAGGCTTTAGCTGCGACTACCATTTCAGAGTTACGCAGTGTCATTTGTACCAGGACATTTATATAAATTATATCACAGGTTAGGGCGATGGTTTCCAAGAAAAATAAAATAGAAATATTTACGGTATTGTCGTGCACTGACTGCGCTGCAAATATATTCCGCAATATCACTACAGGACTTGTTACCATTAACGTTTTATGTGTTATCCCTGTGCAATTTCCCGCTGGCCTCTGTCTTTGATATTATCAATGCATCAGCCAATCATAAAAGAGGAAAGCTGTAAATAAAATGAATGCAGCCATGAATATATAATCACTAACCAGCAAGCAGAAAATGTAAAAGTCTAATTGCAGATAGAGGATGGTGATACTCAGGTCCGTATCTCTGCTATTCAATGAGACCCTGATGACTTTGATGATATTGCGGTGTTGATGTCATTATTTTTAATTGCACAGTGAAAAATGTTATTGCCTCATAATTATATGTGTCACAGCTACAGAAACATCTGTTCACGGTCTTACAGACTGGAGTCTGGCTGTAATCAATGGAGGAGAAAAAAAAAAAGAAATAAATATCTATTGAAATTCTCATTCTGTAAGATTTTTCATTAAGAAATACTCATACCCCTGTTGAGCAAAGCAGTTGCCATGGTGCACTCAATTCTTTTCATTAAATGATTGGATTTCTGGGTGAAGAGTTCATGGGGGTGGGATCGATGTGTGTCCCACAATGCTGTGTGTTCTCTGACAGACCGGGCACCAGACGTTGGCGGCTGAGGGAGAGGCCCTTTGGAAAAGGTCAGAGAATCTGACAGAACAGATATACCTGGATTGAGTTCCTGCTATATAGCATACATACAATCATACATACAATCCAGTCTGTAACTATTTGAACAGTAACACAATGACAGACCTTGACACTTTGCTTTTGTTCTTTTGACCATACAATCCAGCTGATTGGATTTGAAATGAAACAGTAGGTGGTTCAAGTGCACACTGTCAACTTTAACTTGATGGTGTTACATTTGAGGATATAAAAACACACTCTAGGTTATTATTTCTAAACACTTGACAGTTCCGAGGACCTCTATCAGTGGGGCATTAATCATTTTTTGACTGCTGGCTTTAGCATGCTGCTGCTATCATAATGGGGGGTGAGTCCGTGTAAACAGCTCATTATTACAGCCGAGAATTGTACTTACCAACATCATCCTCACAGGAGGGAACGTAGTGTGATACCTATAATTCAGTAATGAGATCATATAAAACACTTTTCACATTGCCAGCGAATGGAAAACGGCCACACCACACACGGTTAAATCTTAAAATCGATGAAATGCGAGGGATAGCTAACCGAAACGCAACAGGAAAGGGGGTGGGTGCCTGGCCTGCTCTTGGTGAAGCCTCGTTCGCCTCGTTGCATGTGTTTTTCTGGGTTTGTACGGAAGAGCTGGCGTTAGTCAAGGTGCGCTGCAGTGTATCCCGGACTTACGTACAGCGAGCCAGTCATTCTCCGGGGAGAAGCAGGGAGAGCGCTTCAGAGCATTGCTCTTCACAGCACCAGGCTTCAACTCGCCTCCCTCAGGACAACCATGTCTTCATGGTCTGCCACCTCCTACAGGAATATTTTGACACAGCCTCATCTCCTTCACCCCTGCTGACCCCCCCTCCCACTGCTGCTCGGCAGAACACTTTCTGTCTGCCTCGACCCCCGTACCCTTTCTCCGGCTCCTTCTCAGCTGGAGGAGCGGAGGGAGCCGTGTCTGGCAGCAGCACTGCGGCGGGACTGCGGCTGATTGACCAAGCGAAGGGACTGCTTTTCTTCTCCTGGAGGTGCTCAGTGAAGAGGATGAAAACACGCTGGCTCGTGGCGGTTTTATTAACATTTCGCTACAGTAATCGTCCCAACTGCACGTTGACTATAAAAACTAACAGTTATGAAGAAAGACTTAAGGCAATGCCTCTCTTTTCCAGATTTGTTATAATATACTTGGTGGCCAGGTCAGTTATAGAAGCCCAGATCGGAAAGGCCGGAGGAGGTAAAATCCTTGTCTGAAAGCTACTGCGACTCGAAAGCAGCAGACCTAGCATTAGCACCCAATGGTGCCTGCCTCCTTGCTGTCAACCCACTCAAACTGCCTTTTCACGTTTACCAGTGTACACAAAGAGTGAGCAGAAGGGAGAACACAACTTTTTCTGACAGCACACATCTCCTACTGTTAGGTAATACTAAAGGAGGAGAGCTTTTTTTATGATTGCTTTCTTGCTACGGTGTCTACCAGAAGATGCCTTCTGTCTGGGGAGAGCTACATGTTGCAAGGAAGGGATGACCAATTAGAAGCTCCCCCAGACGGACAGCCTCCGGCCTGTGTGGAATGGACTATTCCACCTCGGATCAGCTGCAACCATTTCTTTATTGTCAGGTGTCAATGTAAATGTAACTGCTGTTGTTCAAAACTGTAAAATATTATTGGGAAGATATAAACTTCTTTTCTCCTCCCACCAGCTGTGTACATTCATGTGTCTGAAATGTAAGCCACAAGGTACTTTAAAACATAAGTGTAACAAAATTTGACATCACCTTATTATCATTTTAATTTTAGATATTAAGAAAATAAAACTGCCGTATTAATTTAGCTGCCTTATTAAACTGCTCCAAAATGAAAAATGAAAAAGAAAAAAATGCATTGATTACAGTTCAAGCAGAGCCTGTGGCTTAGCACAATAAATACAATATATTAATTAAAAGCATCAAAACAGCAGCACATGGACTGTTAATTGGATGTGACTGATTTCAATGGGGCCCTGCAATGGATTGGTGACCTGTGCAGGGTGTATTCCTGCCTTTTTCCCAAAGCCTGCTGGGATAGACTCCAGCCATCTGTAGCCCTCACCATGAGTCAGCAGTTCAGAGGATGGGTGGATGGATGGATGATTATTGTGAATCATTACATTTTGAGAAACTTTTGAGACGGGATGTCATGTATCAAACATACTGTATATTTTGTAATACATAAACATTAGATTGTGAATAACAATTTATTTCCTCTTTCATATTTCCTCTATTTTATACTATAAGCACTCAGTTGTAAATGGTGTGTTTTCTATTTTTGTATTCATTTTTTAAGTAATATTTTCTCTCTTTTGTTTACCTGTTGGTAAGATTACAAATGACAGTCAATGGCTCGAGAAAATGAGAAAATGTTTTGCCAAAGAATGTACTCATAATGTATAGTAATGTGCAATATACAGACTGGCTTAAATTACAAAATCATGAAGCAGCTGTGTTGTTCAAAGTGATATCATCACATCATTGAGCCACAATGTTTCAGTTGATTTGACTTCATGAAATATTAATTTCAGCATCAAGTCTTGTTTTTATCAGGGTAAAATAAAAGTGTGGAAACTTAAAGCTACAAAAATAGCCAGTGCTCATAGGCAACAGGCATGTCCAAGTGCAAATGCTGTAGCAACATTTCCATTGCAAACTCCCCCACTGAGCATGTGCATAAGCAGATGTTTATCATTTTCAGATACAAAGGAAACAGTGAGGAAAATGGCCTTTGTAATACTGGCCTCCTCTGCCATTGCAGACCTCTGTGGAGAGCTTTGTGATGTTAGAACAGCTTGCAGCAAGGAGTCAACCTCCCTCACCCTACCACACCACACACGCAAACACACAGCCACCAATCCACATCTGATAACAATGCCTTTTGTTGCTGGGCTATGGACACTAAGGGTCATCAGATTTGATCAATGACAGCCAGCTGACAGTTCCTTAACAACCTTCTTCTCCTTCACTGGCACTAACGGAGGGGAGGGGGGTAAATACACTCAGGGAGCACTTTATTAGGTATTTATTAGATTTATTTTTTTACTTACTTTTTTACTTCTGCTGCTGTAGCCTATCCACTTTAGAGGTTTGACGCATTGTGTGTTGAGAGATGCTCTTCTGCATACCACTGTTGTAATGTGTGTTTTATTTGCATTTGTGCAAATCAGCTTTGACCAGTCTGGCCATTCTCCTCTGATCTCTCTCATTAACAATGCGTTTTTGCCCGCAGAACTGCTGCTCACTGGATGTTCTCTTTTTTCACACCATTCTCTGGAAGTCACTCAGATCACATTTCTTCCCCATTCTGACATTCTGTCTGAAAAACAACTGAACCTCTTCACCATTTCTACATGCTTTTATGCATTTAGTTGCTGCCACATGATTGGCTGACTAAATATTTGCATCGACATGCTGGTGTACAGGTCTACCTAATAAAGTGCTCACTGACTGTATGTGCTAGCTGAAAAACATCACCTTGTATGTTGCTTAAACATGTAACGCTATATATCAGATATAGAGCACATTATACATCCTGGATACCAACCATGAATACTTTCCTGTACCAGTTTGGACTGCATTTGTCGGCAACTCTACTGATTTCTGAACATGTTGTCTCTTATCTCCTTTTTATAATAATACTAGTGGTTTAGTTGGCTTAGACATTACCCACTTGTATGTGGCATCATTTCCCCGCAAATTTTCTCTCTGCAGTGTGCCAGACTGTCTTTGAGTCTACAGCTGCCATTACTCTGCTGAGAGTGGCCCTTATATTATTACCCATGGTGCTTAGCTCAGCATGACAGCAAATCATTACTCATTCCGAATGCAGCAGATGATGCTTGACTGTTCCTCTTTGAGTCTGTGGGGCTGAACTTACAGACAGGGTGGTTCTCATAGCAACCGCAGGTCGACGAGAGCTAACATTCTAGGAATTTTACACATCCACAAGGTTTACCCTCATTGTCTATGGGGAGGTCAGGGAGAAAACAGAACGCAGCGCTCTTCAAAAACGAGACAGGAGGATAGCGTCAGGCTCCCGGAGACCGGAGCTGTAATGAGTCTGCAGCAGCGTCTCTCTGTTTTTAATTAACAGACCTGGTTAAGCTTTTGACATTACAGAAAGCAAAGTGCTTCGCTGTTAAAATAGAGGGAAGCCGAAAGCTTAACCAGGCAGATAACCTTCCCCCTCTTCGGTGTCTGACCCCGGCTGCGGGAGAGGACTTGTCTGCCTTCCCCGCCACCAGAGAGGCGTCTTCGACACGAATCAAAAGGTGAGCGATAGATTGGGTCCCGCTGCAACGGAGGGATTTGCCATGAATGAAAACAGGACCTCTGACTCCCGGGTTCAGTCTAAAAGCGAATCAAGATTCTTTCCAGAACGTATGCTCTCAGGCCAGTGCTGCTGTGCTAATTCACTAACCTTCCCTGGAAAGGTTTAAACAACATCTTCAGATAAAGTGCATCAGCCACTGTGACTCTGGGGTATTAAGGGGCTGAAATGCAGCGAGAATGTCAAGCAGTCCAAGACAGCGGACCTCAGTGTTCACATCACAGCCGTTACCTCCACAATCAGCAGTTTTACAATCACATTATAAAGGCCTGACATTTTAATGCCGTCGTTGCGGTGAATGATTTGACCTTGCGGACGGTATACTGCACCTGTTTAATGTTTCGTGTTTTGACACGTTTTATGCTAATCGTGGAATTTAAATTAATTTTCCAAGTTCTTTAAGCAGCTTAAAATACCTGAGCTACATCAGGACCAAGTAGGTCTCTCCATCCTACATATAAAAAAAAAAAGCAAGAGTGTTTTTTTTGATGTAGCACGATGCCATACATAACAGATAATGATACTTATCTGATCCTGAAGTGCATACAGGTGGGCTGTTTGCAGGCTTACAGGAGTGCCAGCACTCCAAGTTTTTCCCAAATGCAGTCCTCTCCGGTCTACCGTTGGACAAAGCCCAGTGTACTCCTGAGCCTACTCTCTCGAGTGATTCTCTTCTGCCTTCGGTAGCAAATATGCATAGAGGTAACACAGATAAATGTTTAATGCCGGAGCGCTGAAGTGAAATTGTATTCCAAGAGAGGTACCATAACTCTCGCTAAATTATTGATCTGCTGAGATGATGCTCTTATCGAAGTCGTAATACATTTTACTTTTTTTCATTTTGTTTTACATATCGCGCAATCGGTTATTTGACGAGGCTGTTTCGGGTTAAGCATCGCACGCAGGAGGTACGACAACAAACACCCTGCCTGGGATTCAAACACAAAAGCTGTGTTGATAAAGCCGGTTCCCTGAGCGCCATTTCAGAGAGAGCAGGCCTGTTTTCTCTGTCGCGAGGCAGACATAATGGAGAAAGGAGGAGTCCTAGGCATCCCGGGGGAGCGGACCCTAACTGAAGTAAGGCCAGCAAAGATAACAGCAACCCCCCCTCCCCTCCAAAGCATGTCCCCAGAGATGAGTACATGAAAGTCATACCTTCCGAGAGAAAAATAAACATCAGCACATTAACATGTTAATAATTGTTTCCCCAGTGTGGTGGCTGTTTAACTGTTATATTTGCTATATGTGCTGCTATCGTGATCGGTTGACAGCGTTTCATACAGCATAAGCAAGCTTATAAGAGATCACACTTCTCTTACAGCTACTAATAAAAGAAACCAAGTACCATGTATTTACCCTAAGGTTATTATAGGCCTGTGCTTCTTTTGTTTTGCTTAATTCTGCGGCATGAGACGCTACAGCCCGTCAGAGCTGCGATCTCAATTCGGTGACAGTTGTTTTTCCTCCAATAATAATAGCAGGTACGGTTGCCGTGACATCACCGTCACTGATATTCTGTTCACAGAAGGAAACGCGTAAAAAAAGAAAAGAAAAAAAAGGAAAACATTGTCACAAATACTGGAACTATCCTCCGATTGCCATGTCGATGCTGACAGTCATAAGCCTTAGAAATCCAGGAAGTCTGATGCGGCTTGTCTTGAGAGATGTGGGATGGTTTTGAAGCCTGTACATGTATTATTGGCGCTTGTCATGTGTCAGAATGATGCATGTGCAATGACTGAAGACAATGGTAAAAAATAATTCCTTATACGAGTGTTATGAAGTATGTCATGCTGACAATGTTAGTTTATATCTGGGCTGATACTCACTTAAGCAGACCGAACAGATAGCAGAAAGCACTGTTGAATTTCAGGTACAAAATTCAACAGGGTATCCTGTTATCTGTTATCGCTTTCTTTAATAATTACTAAAAAGTATACTACAATAGCAGAAGTTCATACAATAACAAGTGCGTGGAAATGAGCAAATATCTATTTTTACAGCACAAACAGTAGCACAAACATAGGCTTGTTTCTTTGTATTCTGGGACAGCAAAGAGCAACATAAGTGCATTGTATGTTTGCACAGATGTTGGCAATTTGGAAAGCTTCATCAATTTCGTTTCTTGGCACTCTGTGGCCAGGACAGTCATTCGGAGGTGTGGATTGACACAAACAGATTTAACATAACTATCAGAAGCCTGTTGTTAGTGCAAATGCATACATTCCAGTTTGCCAGTTATGCCAAACACTAGATATGGGGAAATTGGGAGCTGAGAAAAATAAAATTGATTGAATATGTCATGGCATGGGTGACAAACTGCAGTCCTGGAGCTATCTGCTGGTTTTCAGTGTTTCAGCACAAGTGATTAATTTAAGGTATCGATTAGCGAAAGAGTCCACACACCTTGAGTTTTACAGGCCTGATTTACAGGGAAAGTGAAAGTTTGCGGATTGGCCAGCGAGCAATTCTACTTTCACTACACCTAGAATTCAGTGCAGAAATCACACAGATGAGCCATTCACTTCCTACATTGAACATGGAGCCTTCAGATACTGCTGCTGATTCAGACATGCCTCTTTTTTTATCTGCACCAGGGCTAAAGTTTGCTGACTGCTTTAGGTTATTCATTAGAATTGAATACCAAATACATGTAAGAATTATCATACATATTTAAGTATTTGAAATTGCACACAGTTAATACAGACTGTACATAAAATATTTCATTTGTGATGATCCTGTTGCTCTTTCAATGTGACACTTTCACTTGTAGTTGGATGAAAAAACTGTGATAATTCCAACCTTGTTTATTTGTGTGTACAAATGTTTCTCCTTGGGTAATTGTATTAAGTTCTGTCCTTGGCATAAGGAAGAGTATTGCACTAACTGTATAGCACTGATCTAAGTAAAGCACTCCTTTGTTCCCATAACTAAAGGAATGAACCTGCACTTTTACTGGTTTATTGTGAAACATGTGCAGGTTCATATTACTTTTCGATGTTCTTTTTGCCTAATGGTGTCAGTGAAGTGCCATTTATCCAGACTTCTCTCTAAAGGAACACGTAGCTCTGAGACAGACTGGAGAAATATCTTTTTGGGCATATTCTATTATTTCATTAATAATATTTTCTCTGTTTTCCTGTGCTTTGTTTTATTCTCTGCGGTGTCATATTCAAGGTTCAAACAATAGTGAGGGCTTTTTCTCCACCGACAGTTTGCCCTCAGCAGCAGTGACATTTCCAGACAAACAGCACCCTCCGGTGGAGGTTTGAGAAACTGCCACAGTCAGTAATTACGGTATGCTCATGAGTCATGACTAAACAATTAATCACAATTTTATTTGCCGAGGAACTTATTTTACAGTTCACGTCCCACATCCCACATCAATATGCATTAAGTGTTTAAATTAAACGGTAAACTGATCTGAGCATTACCTTGCAAGATGCTGTGAGAAATCGGTTCAGCTCCACTAACTGTCACCTACCAGCCCAGCGCTCATATTTGGGTAACGTTAAATAAACTCACAAACTTCCAAAGTCACAGACCACAAGAGAGGGTATACCGACGCACAAACCAAGCACACGTGGGCAATGTTGGAATTCACCGATGGCAACGAACTCACAACTTGGCAGTAAATGGATTACTTTAAAATGTATGAAAAGGGAAGGTGCGTATTGCTTTGGGTCATTAATGCGATGCAGCGGGACCGTGGCGAGGCAGCCTTGGCGCAAGAGGGCTGGCGCAGATCCCGAGGCACGCCGCGGTACCCGATTCCCCCAGCAGCCCAAGGTCAGAGCACCAAACACACAGCCACGGCAGCTGTGTGCGTCTGCGGGGACGCAGAATCTAATCAATTCTTACATTTCAAGGGAAAATGATCTGAATGAGCAGCTCTAAGGAAGATAGATGAGTGTGTACCGTTACCATCACTTAGATCAATAATATTCACAGCCTAAAGGACAAAGCAAAACCATGAATTAAAGTCTGAAATCAATGGGCTTAATGAATGTTGTAATTAATGGTTTGTTCTTTGTATTCAACATTCAGAGGGTTGAAATGGGATTGGTCGGAGCAATCATTTTGAAAACATAACCGTATGACTTGCTTTCATCAGTTCTTTTTATTAATACCACAAGAGTCGGTAATAACAGTGATATGAAGGTATAGTTCTTTTCAGTTAGATTGCTTGACCTTGAAAATAGAGAATTGATACTATAGAAAATGAGACGCTTTTATTCAAATTTTCAGACATGCAAGCATTTCCACTGTGCAGCTTAAACGCAGGCTTCCAAAGACCAACACAATCATCGTAAAATTAACAGTAAATGGAGTATGTTCTCCAAAGTGATTTGCCATGAGTATAGGCTTAACATTATAGTCCACTAGTGGTGTACTAGTTCATGTCTAATGGTGTCATTAGCAGACTATTTGAAGGACACGATTGACTCACAGGCCTAGATAGGTGCGGATTAGGGAAGGGTTCTACAGGTATCGATTCAGGAGCACGTTCAGGTCCTAGGGATCATACAGGCTACAAGTGGTCATCAATCTGCAAAAAACCCCTTCACTAACCAGCTCCATACTTTATGCAGTATGCACAGTGAGTAGTAGAAGTGCAGTAAAGCCCATGTAGTTGCAATGCTTTCAGAGTTACAGATGAGAATAAAATAATTCTCAAAATGGGTTAGCCTAGAAAGCCAAACTAGATTAGGTGGCCAAATAAAAGCTGCAATGTTGATGGCCTATGTGAGAAGACCTGCATGCAATGCCTATCATGAGACCGAATGACAAACTGGCTTCCTGTCACAAAGACAAATACATTATCCTTTTCAAGAAGTCTGGGAATCCAAGCCAAAGAAACCAAAATATCTGGCCCTATAGCTCCTCAGGAATAAATCCCACAGCCTCCTGAAAACCTGTATTTAATACACATTGATTGGGTATGCTAACAGGTGTGATCCAATTAACCAATTAGCAGTCTGTTAGCACCCTGTTCCAGTGGTTCTCAAACTCTGTCATGAGACACAACTGTGTATGCTGTGTTTCCTTCCAACCACAAGTGTAATCCCAGAATGTTACAAGCTGTTCATTTTTTCTAATTACATTATTTATGTTTTGAGGCATTATATACCTTCTTAAGCCACATTACGTCAGAAATAGCTATGCATATTTGCATTGGGCTATTACAAGCAATGTTTTAACTAATCCAATCTGATGTGACTAATTATGCTCCTAATTTGAGAAAGTGTAGACGCATGACCACTCAAACAATCCAATTGGTTTTGAAGAAATACATTTTGAAGAATTTAAAGACAAAACAAATTTACCAAAGCCAAAGATGCAATGTTTTAAGTTTAAGGAAATAAATACATATGAAAGAACCTCTTTTGTGTAATTTGCATATAGCAGTGTGAACCTTGGGCTTGTATTCTTCATGGCATGCATACGTATTTCTGACATGACGTAGCCTAAGTGGGGATATAATCCCTCTAAACATGAAAATCGTGTTTACCAAACCAATTTAACAGCTTTTGAAAACCACTGCACAAGTAACAAATATATCCCTGCAGAGAAAGCTGCAAATTATCGTGTACAAAGATTTAGTTGAATATTGCATTTATACTTAAATTTCACACATAAAGGTGTATTCATTTCCTTGAGCAGTGCAAAATAAATTAGGTTTCTTCTGCATAAAAGTAAAGAAAATACAAATAATTAATTGTACTTCCAGAACATACATGTCTAGTAACATTTGAAACTGTGATACTGTTTGACCTGACAGCTACCTCTCTTGGAATGTGTGAGTCACTGGAAAAGTAATGTTTTGAGCGGACGTATATAACATCATAGTCAAATGTAGCTTACGTGCTGTTCTTGTGTGACCTGAGTTGTTGAACAGAAATCTGTCTCAGCTAATTCCCAAAGCCATAAAGAGCTGAACAGGCGATTCATAGTCAGATGAGGACATTCATGACTGCAGTGCAGTGGGCAGGACTATGGACCATATGTTCAACATGCACATTCAACATTCAACATTCAACCACATATGCAGCATTGTTAGTTGAACTGTCGGCGTTACTCATTTTGAACTTTAGCTGTGAGAACACGTCTTTGAAATTACTGTGCTTTAGAGACGACTGTCTGTCATGAGATCGTTCATCAAGGTGCACAATTGTATGGCAGCAGTTTAAAGCAACTGATTGTGCATTTTTGTGTATTAATCATTTGCTGAGTAAGGTGAAAACAAACCCAGCTGATTGTCCTGGCCCAAGGTTGGGGACTGGGACCATCATTGGCTCAAATGATGTTACGATAGGTGGCGACACACACGCACACTTTATGAAATCGCTTTCCTATCTGAATTTGGCTCTTAACGCACTTTCAGCTGTTCACACTTTGCCTTGCAATACATTGAAACGTATCAACTTCCTTAATGCCTTGCAGCCCTCTGAGACAGCCCGACGAGTGTGTGCTGTTTCATAAACCGTGCTGTAAAGAGGAATTTCAGACAAAGCTACCTCCAGTCAAGTTTGCAAAGTTGGAGGAGTTTGTGTTCGGAGTGGGGAGGGGACTGGGCTCCTGGCTCTGTTGCTCCTGGCTGTTAAATGAGCCTATGCGATCAGAACAGAGGTGGGCCAGGCAGGGCTCTACTGCTTTGATATGATAATCTGAGCAAACCGCCCGTGACAAAGGGGGCCGATGAACCTGCCGTCTCTACTGCAGGAGAAAAAGGCCAACTCCACCTGACAGCTACAAATGGGCTCGGCTCGCACCGCGCTCTTTCAGCGAGCTCCCCCTCACCGCTCCCCCTCGCCGTCTCCAACGCCAAAACGCCTCCGGCCACCGCCGTTTGACAGACGGGTCTGAGAGGCGCGGACGGACTCGCTCCGCGGCGAACTGGCGGTGACAACGGAGGCGAGGTGTCGGAGTACAACAGCTCTCGCGTCGACCCGAGTGAGGCCCGGATCGCAGCCAAGCGAGGAGAGGGTGTGCAACAGTATAAACACTCACAGGCTGCGACGTGTGGGACCGTCAGTCCTAATGAGCACTCCAAAGCAACGCTGGCTGCTCGCTCAGGCAAAACAGAGTGGGCGAGGGGACTGAAAAAAGCTGTGGGCAGTCGGTGGCGATGATTCAAAATGGCCCGATGAAGACTGGCACTTCTACCGCGCAGCCAGAACACGAAAAAGACACCCAAATTAGTTTCCACAGAGAAAAACGGGTTTAAACAGCAAACTAGCCTCTTATACGTACTGCTATATATTCAAGCTGTGTCACCTACTTGCGTCACAGTTGCGATCGATCTGGTTGTTTTGTTCTAAAAGGCCACATAGACAGATGTTTTTTTTTTTCGAATTGGAGAGGGAGAACGTTTCCAAGAAAGGCTGAAATTCAATATTTTAGTTAATTAAAATATTTTAAGTTTATCTTTTAACTCTTACAAAGTCAATGCTACAATAGCATTGTACAGTAATTACGAGAATGGTCTTATTAAACACATAGTGTGAGTGACACTGTTTACACAGGTGGCTGGCCAGGACCTCAGCCATAGCAGCCCAATTAAACCAGAACCGTTCCAGAATCTTCTCTCAGTGTAAGATAAAACTTGATAAAAAGTTACTTCGCATAGCGCCAGAAATGTATGACAAGCCATAAAGGGAGTTACGCAAAAATAGTATCATGTACAGCACCCCAGGCCAAAAATGACATGCCGTTCCTTTAGACCCACCACTAATCTAGAGGAAAATGGCTTTACTTGTCTGGTTGCTTTCATGATGTGATTCACTCTGTCAGTGATGCTGGAAATAGCCGTGCAATGTTTTTCTTCATGACAGTTAGCCTGTTCAGGAATACTACAAGACTCTGTGTGCAATTAAGTGATGAATAAAGTTTTATTAAAACCTTTGAAAAATGAAATTGTACCCTCATGTTGTGCTATTTGTACATCATGAGGAGACTATTATCCATGTTTCATATACAGACCCAAAGTTGTGTCACCTTCAGGAACATGTTTATCCCAGAACCTATAAACACAGTAATACATTACATGTTTTACTTTACAATGACAGAAGGGTGGACATCACAAGAAAATAACTGAATGTGGAGTGTACCAAAGAAAACTATTAAATTCAAATTCAAAATCTCCCCTCCTAAAAATATATATTCCCACAGGTTCCAGCCTCTTTCCTCTTCTCCCCCGTGTTGTGTAACCTGACATGTTCTGGACTGTCCTGTTCCCTGCTTGTTCAGCCTGCTCATCCCGGTCAAAGGAGTCTGACATTGTTGGCAGATGCTAATTTTAAAAGGTGCCAAGAATAGTCAGAAGAGAGTGGACAAGAACACCCAGGGAAAGGGTTTAGCAGGACGCATCTGAGACGACTGTCATGAGATTGTTCCTCAGGGTGCCCAAATGTATGCCAGCAGTTAATTCATAAAATATTACATTACATTACATTAATGGCATTTGGCAGATGCTCATACAGTTGATTAGACTAAGCAGGGGACAATCCTCCCCTGGAGCAATGCAGGGTTAAGGGCCTTGCTCAAGGGCCCAATGGCTGTGGGGATCTTATTGTGGCTACACCGGGGATCGACCCACCAACCTTGCAGGTCCCAGTCATGTACCTTAACCACAACGCTACAGGCGGCCCTAAAAGAAACTAATTGATTGTATAGTTAATGCTGCTCACCTGGTTTTTGAGAATTAATTGTTTGCAGAGTAAGGTGAAAACAAACCCAGCTGATTGTCCGGGCCCAGAGTTTGGGACTGACCCAAATGCTGTTACAATAGGTGGCGACACACACATGCACACTTTATGAAATCACTTTCCTATCTGAAAATTAAATATTACCTATATGTTGTGCTATTTTTACATCATTACTTATTTTTACATGTTTCATAACAGACCCAAAGTTATGTCACCTTCAGGAACATGTTTATCCCAGAACCTATAAACACAGTAATACATTAAATGTTTTACTTTACAATGACAGAGGGGTGGAAATCATTAGAAAATAACACTTCCATAAAATTATAATTTGAGCATTCCCTTTAGTGTTGATGTCAAATTATCCCCTATCTCCCCTCCTTAAAATATGAAAACAATTTCAATTAGTCCATAAAAGGAGGTTTCAATTTTTATTCGTACCAAGGGCACAGGGCACAGAGCACTTTTACATTTACATTTGCTATTCACTTTCACCAAATGGACAAGGGTGTTCAGGGTAAACTGCAAATGTTTTTCATCGGTATTAATGTTGCAATGCAATGGCAAAACACAACCAGGAGAAAGCTGCCACGTCAACCTGTGATATTGGCCAGAAGCCCCTGTGACTGGAGCACACCATTAAATATAACTGGGACTAGCTAGGCATGTCCAGTCTTGCAATCCTGCTTCCCCATGCCTGTCTGGACCTGGCCATTTCCACATTTGAGGGAGTAGAGGGAGAATCACCATATTGGTTATGAGTTGGGCAGAACATCCAGATCCCTTTCTCACCATGGGGACCATGGGCCGCCAGAACTGCCTCCAGTTTGGACCGTGCAAGGAGAATGCAGGACCGTTACCGTCAACAACCGTCTACAGGTTCCAGGCTCTTTCCTGTTCTCCCCCATTGTTGTATAACCTGTATGACATGTTCCAGAATGTCCTGTTCCCTTCTTGTTTTTCCTGTTCTTTCAGGTCAAAGGAGTCTGACATTGTTGGCAGACGCTAATTTTAAAAGGCACTAAGAATAGTACGAAGAGAGTGGATAAGAACACCCAGGGAAAGGGTTTAGCTGGACGCATCACGCTTTCAGAATCCTGGCCTGTGGCCAGATGTATGCTTAGTTAGTCCAGGTAAACACCAGGTAAGGCAGTCCCCCAATTCTAAGAGAATAGTCTGAAGTGAGCCAAGGGCACAGGGAACTCACTGCAAAAAGCATTTTAGTCTTCTCATAAGACTTAAGATCTTATTTTTTAAGTATAATATGTTAGCTTGTTTTAAGTTATTGTTTGCTTGAAATGTTCATATTCCATCGGCAAATCTTGAAATAAGTGCCTTACCTCAATCTTATTCAGCAAAAAGAGTAAAAGAACAATTTCAAGTCTCACTATAAGACTAAAATACTTGTTCTTTTTTTATTTTTGCAGTGGTGTTCCTGTTCCTGGATAATACGTATCAAAGCAAAGGTCTGCCAGAGACCACCCCGCTAACCACAGTTCCCTCACTCATCACTCATCTCACTTCAAACCCTGACATCCCTCTGCGTTAATGAAGACAGGCAGATTAATCTGTGCTACCCGCACTGTCAGGCAGGAGTGATATGGACTCTGTCCTTGGTCATGGACAAAGAAAGACACATCCAAGAACATCCGCAGAATTCACCAGCCAAGCAAAGGACCGCGCATAACTGTAAACATTATTACTCCTGGCAGGGGGATAGGAAATGCAATCATTTAAAACAAACAAATTAACACACAAATACTACTGTGATTGTAACGTACACTTGATTGTGTAGGTTTACTTGCTCCAAAGCCAATCCAGCGATAGCATGGAGGGGCCGGGTAACATAAGTGCATGTGATAATTGCGATTAAAACAACAAGTAGAGTCGGAAGTGATGCATGGAAAACAAATCAATTAAGTCTATTAAGATGTGTTCACTTACATCTTATAAAGAGCTCACAAGGGCAAGCCTACCGTTTACATATAAGTTAATAATTGAATTCTCGCTGAAGTCTATTTGACTATATACACGTGTAAATAGACATCAACAAGAGTTCACAGGGGCTTCCTTAAAATTCTCATAATGGCTTAAAACAGATGGTTACCATCTCAAGACATAGTACACAAGAACGTCGATAACATATTTACATTATAAGTATCTTGCAGTATGTTACAATACTGAATTTCCAGTCAAGGGACAATAACTGATAGACAAAGAAACAGGAGCATTTCCCACCGACAGCCATAAACATTTGCCTTTTCTCCCCACTCATCAGTTATCAAGTACTCCAGGACAGAGACTCGCTTCAGTTATTCCCCTGCAAAGTCATCCCAAATCCAGTTTGGGCTGCCTGACACATCCCTGTGTTGTCATGACTTCAGTCAGCACGGTCCTGAAGTGTCAGCCGCTGGCTGGAGGCTGGGTCCGACAGGGAGGGCTACCGCCTCTTCAGGGAGCAGGATTTGCAGCACTGCTGCCCGTAGAACTTGTGGTTGCACACACCGTGCTGGGGAACCAAGTGGCACCAGCTGAAGGAGTCAATGCAAGGCTGTTCTGTGTCTACAGGGAATAAATAACCAAAACATCTGAATTAGTCCCCTGTTTAATCTCAATCAAGCTACACCAATGTTCAAGGCTCTGAGGCAGCAGGGCCCAATCGCTGAAGCGAGAAACAAAACCTACAACACGGCAGGTTTATTAACAATAAAGGAATAAAACAATGGCCCAGACTACCCCTTCATATGAAGAGTAGAGCTGTAGTCAGTTTGGGTAAAGGAAATGAGAACCTGTGTTTGTATCAATGGACTTTTTAGCATTGGTGCCCAGAAACTCTTTAAACCAGCCATATGAACACAATTAATATTGACACTTTCTGTCAGTCTGAAGATGTACTGATGCTAATTTAGAACATGTGACATGATGTCACATGAGTGATGCCACAGCTTTAATACTGTTCCTGAAATAGCGCAGGGCTCTACAAAATGCAGGGATGGAAAATGTGACAGAGCAGATCTGTACAGGACGCAGTGCTACAGGATGTGATTGGTCAGGCTCAGAGAGGAGTGAGCAGGGCTATGGCTCTGTACTCTACCTGTAAGGACAGGGCTGGAGAATGTGATTGGTCAGGCTCAGAGAGGAGAGAGCAGGGCTATGGCTCTGTACTCTACCTGTGAGGACAGGGCTGGAGAATGTGATTGGTCAGGCTCAGAGAGGAGAGAGCAGGGCTATGGCTCTGTACTCTACCAGTAAGGACAGGGCTGGAGAATGTGATTTGTCAGGCTCAGAGAGGAGAGAGCAGGGCTGTGGCTCTGTACTCTACCTGTGAGGACAGGACCGGGCGCTGGGCAGAAGTTGGTGTTGCAGGCGCGGGAGGCCACAGGCCTGTGATGGGGCAGACAGCCTGCCGCGGCCCGCCCCTGTCTCAAACACTGGACACTGCGCGTCTGTACTCCTCCCCCACACGACACTGAGCACTGCCAAACAGAGAGAGGACCAGAGAGGGTGAGAGAGAGAGAGAGAGAGAGAGAGAGCTGACCTGGGTTTGTATGCGTGTGTGTGTGTGTGTGTGTGTGTGTGAGAGAGAGAGAGAGAGAGTAGGTGTGTCTGTGTGTGTGGGGATTTGCATATGTATATGAGAAGGGGTTGTTAGTCTTTTTCTTCCCTCCTTTCTTGGTTGTGGGTGTTTGTTGTTGTTTGCAATGAATGTGTCTCAATGCTTTTGCAAACGTGTGAATTGGAGAGAATGTGTGTGAGAGAGAAAATGAGTGAGAGAAAGAAAGACTGAGAAAGAGAGAGAGAGAAAGATGGAGAAAGAGAGAGCTTACCTGCTGCCATGGAGAGGAGTACCACCCCAGCACCATGGTGGCTGTCCTCCCCGGGGTGGGCAGTGGGGGCCAGTGGGGTTGAGGTTCGGGGCAAGCCCCTCTGCTGCAGATCTGCTGGAGCTCCAGCGCTGGCTTGGCCAGGTTCCTGCACCTCCTCGGGGGGAACTCGGCGTGCTGGCCCTGGGGTCCCCTCTCCCCGCAGCGCAACTCCCTCCTCTGCACCCCCAGCCCGCAGGACGAGGAGCACTGCAGAGAAAGCACCGTTCAGCCAGGCCCGGTCAAGCTCCCTGTCCTCCCCGGAACATTAATAAGGCTCCATGGAAAAACAACAAAAGGCTGATTTGAACATCTGCAGATGGTGTGTTGGCACGCCGTCCCCGTTTAAAAGCGGTATCAGCCCTTTGGGGTGTGTTGAGGCAGCGGTAAGCCAGCTCGGAGACGGAGGTCAGTGAGCGCTCGGTCCAAACGGTGGTTAACCTGCGGCGTGTGTGCGAGCATGTCTCCTCACCTCGCCCCAGGGCGTGGCCAGCCACTGCAGCCTGTCGTTCTTGGGGCAGCGGCGCACCACGCAGGTCTCCTGGGACAGGGGCCGAGCGCTGGGCCGGCACGCGCTCTCCGGCAGGGTCACGGCTTTAGCCCCGGGGTCCGTGCTCCGGCAGAACACGCCGCGCTTCCTCAGACCCCGCCCGCAGGTCTTAGAGCACTGCAATACAGACACTCAGTGTGAACACTACAAGTACAGACACACAGTGTGAACACTACAAGTACAGACGCACAGTGTGAACACCGCAAGTACAGACACACAGAGACACTCTCAGTATGAGCACTGCAATGCAGACACAGTGTGAACACTACAAGTACAGACACACAGAGACACTCTCAGTATGAACACTGCAATACAGACACACAGTGTGAACACTGCAAGTACAGACACACAGTGTGAACACTACAAGTACAGACACACAGAGACACTCTCAGTATGAACACTGCAGGTACAGACACACAGTATGAACATGGCAAGTACAGACACACAGTATGAACACCACAAGTACAGACACACATAGACACTCTCAGGATGAACACTGCAAGTACAGACACACAGTATGAACACTGCAAGTACAGACACACAGAGACCCCCATTACATGTACATACATACAGAGATACTGTCAGTCAGTATGTAAATCAACAAGCTACCCACTTACTGCATGATGCCATATCCTGTCAAACCACTGTCAAACAGAGCTGCTATAAATGTAAACCCTGGTTGGTTTTTCTGTGTGTTAGACAACGTAGACAGGCTGGTGTATTGTATCAGGGTAGGCCTGCATTATTACACAGTTTTCTATGACACAGAATTCCCTAGTTCTAGTGCTGCCAAGAGGATAGACCTATATTTTACACCCAAGTGCACTACATGCAGGGCTGTTTCTTTATCCACGCTACTAACAAGAATGGGTGAGAAAAACCTTTTAAAAAGAGGACAAAATTAGGACAAGAGTACAGGGAGTACATTATTCTTTTTCTCCTATGCAGGAGAAGTGAAGACATCAGCCTCTTAATTGCACAAGGTGAAGATTTAATACAATGCTAAGTGGCACAGTATGAGGGGAAAAAATAACTTTGAAAGGGAACAGACAGAACAGAACTTTTATATTCTTTGCCACCTAATATTCTTCTGTTTCCGTCTCGCAGTACAAATAACATTTTCCTCTCACAGATTCCGTACGTCAGGAAGATAATGTCGACTGCTGACTAGGCAGAGGGAAAGGAACCACTGCCCTAAATGTATTGGTTGAGACACCCATTTCAAACAAGCCTCTTTAAGTTCTATTTCAGGACAGGTTTTCCAGGAAAACTGAAATAACAGGGAAAAAATAACACTATTTATTAAAGGCAGTTTCCAATGGGTAACAGCCACTGAACCAAAAATAAAAAAGAATCACCCTTACTTGAGAATCTCAACCGACAAACTGGCAAACGTAGGTTTATCAAATCATAGAAAATCTATGAGATGCTACAGGGGGGAACAGATGACTTATGCCGACACATAAATATTGTTAAGATAAACGCAGACAACACAGGAATAACCTCTCAAAACGTGCACACAATCTTAACTCAATCTGCAGTTTTAAAGACATGCACACGACGGTCCTTTTTCATGATAATGGACATGCCTCTCTCTAGACACTAAATGCTGGAAGTGATGTCATTTCAAGGTGCATGAGTGTTGCTGGTGATGGATGAACTTCCCCGAAGCATCAAAGTGACGGTTCTTGTCATGGCTGACGTAGATTAATGAGACTGTCACACTTTGCGATGACACGCACAGCTCATCCTGTGAGTGTCAGCGCATGAACTGTGCGGATCGAGAGAGTCTGGAGCATGCTGTAGGGTGAGGTCAGGGACTATCCTCATGAGATCAACACTGCGATGGTAATCATGTGCTGTGCTGATGCAGCCTTTTTTCACACCTAATCTCTTTGCGATTCAGAAAGTCACTGAAGTGCATTAAATTGCCGGCGTTAACGCGGAACCATTAAAAAAAGTTTACATCCCAGTTATTTTTTTTGTTCCCCAGTATAAAATGAATACTGATACAGGGAGAATCAGCACAAAACTAATTTTAACTTAATAGCTTGAAAAAGGATGCGAGATATCTGACTGCATTTGCAAAACATATGAAAACACAAAGTTCATCAGTTATCCAGCAGAGGGCAGTGTAGTTTTTTTTGGCAGTGACACAGTTTTGGAATGTTTTATTAAACGTACTAGTTCTTGCTTAAACCATAAAACGAGTTTCACTCCCTGGTTAAGATGCAGGGTCATCACATATTTATAGCATTTCAGTAGTGTGTGATCGCTTGTCAGCCCCTATGTGCAATGTTGATATGTGTCCTT
Source organism: Conger conger (assembly GCF_963514075.1). Classification (NCBI taxonomy): domain Eukaryota; kingdom Metazoa; phylum Chordata; class Actinopteri; order Anguilliformes; family Congridae; genus Conger; species Conger conger. The sequence goes on from NC_083774.1 coordinate 18,705,675, forward strand.
TGGTAAACCTAACAAAAGTGTCAAATTGCAGAACACAGAGGCAGATCACACACCTAACCCAAGTTGACAAGTTGCTTCATTGTAGATCAATCCAGGTGAAAAAATATTCAGTTTGCACAGGAAAAAACCACCTGAAGTGCATCTGTATTCCTGTTTTTTCTAGGTAGAAAAGCTAATGATTGTAACACAGCACAGCGACCCTACTTACACCTGTACCCAGGTGTGTGCGGTGGGTTAGTCCGTAGTCCAGTTCGGAGAAGCGCTGAAGCTGAAGAGGGGGCTCACCTGTGACCAGGCTCCAGAGCTCCACTGCGGAGGGCAGGCCTGAAGGCCGCAGGCCTGCAGCTGGGCTGGAGCAGAGACGGGGCACAGGGAGTGCATCACGGGCTCCTCCCGCTGGTACGTCACCCTGCGCAGGCACCGGACCGGCCGCATCTGCTGGCCTCCCCCGCAACTGCGACTGCACGCCCCCCACTCCCCGGTCACCCAGCTGTGGAAGGGGGGAGGGAGGGAGAGAGAGTCAAAAGCCCGCTCCAGATTTCACTCACCAAATTAACGCAAAAACAGCAGAGTCTGCAGCTATGCTATTGACATAGCTATGTCAATCCGCCTTCTGTTGCCAAATGCATAATGCAAAGCAGCTCAAGGCCTGGGTGGGTTTTTTATGAGGGAAAACTAGGTTGCTGATATCACATGCCCAATAGGGGGCGCTCATGTCTCCATACCTCAAGTCACAGAGGAGTTAATCAGGATAGTTTACCATTATTACATGACATATGTTCCGCTTTCAAATACAGAACAGAGGAAGACAATATTGGAAAACTCTGCTAACAACATAACCTTTGATGCAATTCATTATGATCTGTTTGGTTAGCAAATGCCCTTATAATACTCTGTGTGATTTTACATTACCCATTCATAATATATGACTCCATATTTTACAGAAAAATTTGAAGTTTAATAGCTTGCTAAGGGGTACTATAGCAGTGTCTCCAATTTACTGAACTGCCAACATTTTGGTCATAAACCCATTCATTTAAGCACTGTTTCCTGTCAATAAAACATTAAAGATCCCATCGCACTTATAAACGAGTACGGTTCCTAACACTAGTTTAGAGAGGAGGCGCACTCTGATCTCCTGACGTCTCCTTACAGTTGAGTGTCTACACAATCCCTTTTTTCAGTGGGTCTTAGGCACTGGGGATTTGAAAATGCATTAATCTGCTGGCTCTGGTGAAGGATCCGCCCCGCTCTCTGCAGAGCACCTGAGGGAACGGCTGCTTTATTCCTCCATGCCAGCTCGGATCATCAGATTATCCGAAACCCTAAACCCCTTTTCAGCAGCTCGTCTGCCGCACAACGCAAATCACCGTTCAGCATCCTCAATCCAGTTTATTTTAGGGTTTTACATACGCTCGAGCCTCTCTCTCCATTACATGAGTGCACATCACTCACACACACACACACACACAGAGCAAATTCAGCAGGAATAAGGCATTAATGTACGGTAGTTAACGCCACGATCAAAGGTGCGATTCTCGATTCATCGTTAATCCCTTCCGGCAGTTTCTATCTTGGATACGGCCCAAAAGGATTGCTTCTTGTAACAGCGAAAAAGCTTTGGCAGGTGTTGCTGAACTGAACAGGAATAACCATAGGTGAGACATGGAAGTTCCCTCAGTAATTCCCCACAAACCGAGCTCCCAAATCCCATATGCGTGTGCCCTCCTTCTGACTCAACGGTCCGACCGCGGTATGCTGGAGTTCCGCGCGCTCCCACTCGGCTATTAAGATAGCTGCATGAAATCTGGGTAAATGGGAGGCACTGCTGGATTGAGATAAAAGCTTCTTCGAAAATAGAGGTTGTTTTGGGCCGGGGAGATTATGGTAAATGAGTGGTCTGACAATGGTGTGGTGAAGACGGCGGCCATCCGACACGGGTGGAGCTAGGGCTTGAGTTTTTGGCCCCGGAAACACCCCGGCACCCCTGCTGCCCACTCCGGGACCTGTGTCGAGACATGGTCTATTTATACCCCACTCCTTTTCAAATCCTTTGACAAATTGGAGGGAAAATGCTGAACTGTAATTTGAGGGGGGAAATGTGAACCACGCAGCATTGGCCAGAGGCAGATAAACTCGACAGGCGAAATGCAGCCAAAGGAAAAAGGTTTATTTTTTATCATCGTGCAAATAAAAATATGTCCGCTGTAAATCAGTAATCACTCACTGCTTCACTGCAAACCATTGTCAGACATGCTGTAATTTTCCATTTTGAAATCTTCAGGCAGATTAGATATTTCAGGCTATGCAATTAGGGAAACATATCTAGAGAATATTAAAAAGTGGCTCCCTGGTGATTTAGGCTGGGCTGGGCCTGATGGTCATACGATCAGCCTCGGCGTAGACGTTAATCGGTCTATGGCTGGGAGTCCAGCAGGCTGTGTGAAGTTAGGACCAGACACGTTTCCTCAGATTATTCCTCCCAACAACACCCCAAGAGCCAACAGTCTACCAGCTGAGGTCAGAGTGAAATATACTTCATCAGCTCACTCCTGTTCAGCTGCTGTGCTCCTTGCTCAGGGGGGGTCATTTTAAAGGTAGCTTCCCTGCTTGCACCTGTAAATTGAATTCTAGTTCCAAAGCACTCCCCTGACATGTTATACAACAGCAGGCATGCTGAGGCAGAGTACGGGGCACCTGACCTCCGAAGTTGATCGAATGGATATGGGCTAGCTATACCTGTAGTTATTCAAAGGCATTCAACAAACTAATGAAATCATGAAATCGTTCTAAAAAATGGTGGACCACAGCCACCCCGGCATTTCGCCAGTGAGACTAAGACACATAAAAAAAAGCTGGAAACTAATGTCTGTTCCTGCATTTTGAAACATTAACAGCCTGGAAATTTCACTACTTGTTTATTGTACTTTTTTCAAAACAAAGCCTCCTGCGTGGTTTGTTCCATTCGTATTGTAGGTAAGCGAGTCCACAGCTGCAGCCATTTTAAAGCCCTGTTCCGCTGCAGGAAAACCTCTGACGAAGCACTGCAAAACTCCTTAAACGTGAACATCCATCTTTTTGGTGACATTCCGGAGTTGGAGATGGAGTTGGCCCGTCTCCGTGCCGTTTGATCTCCGGCGTTCCGAGGTACACGGAAGCCTGTGGCCCTTACAAACGAGCACGCAGTGTCTGGCCTGAGTGGAGCAGCGGATTCCTGGCCGGCTAGACGAATCCGGCCCCATGAGGACCGCAGCCCTTTCGCTATAATAAAACACGGACAGGCCTGTCATCACTACATATATTTGTTGGAAAGATAAGCAAAGGATTTTCTTTCTCTCTCTCCATCCACTTTCTATTCTTTTTGCACGTTTTTGAATGCATGCCCACATATGTTTTTGGAAGTGTTTTTAAAGAGTTCCATTTTTTTTTTTTTTCTTCCCCCTCACTAAATTTTTATCACCCATAAATCCAAGCACTTAATCAGAAAAAACCGGGCCTGACAATTTCAGAGATCCAGTGCTGATGTGGAGGGCTCTTTTAGAATATATGTCAGTGTTATTTTAAAAGACGGCACGCTTTCTCTCAACTTCGTGCACATAGCAGTCATTAGCATGCCAAGACATTTATAAGCAGGAATAAAATATGGATTATGCAGTAAAGCACTTTGTAAATGATGGGGAGTTCCTTTTGAATGTGTAGTACTATGTTAAAAAATTATACGATATGGTTTGGTTTTACCATGAAAAGGGACTTTTATGACCTTACCAGACTATCTGTACTCCACAGTTAAGGAAATATATTTTAAAATGATGAGACAAGCATGTTGATTTAGGGAGGGTAATCAAAGTAGTAATCATTCTTATTACTACCAGAGGAAAGCTTAAATTGATTGGATGGCCTTTAATCTTCCAGAAAGATAGCAATATATCTTCAACCACAGACAATATAATACCAGTTCAGTAACAGCGGCGATGTAACCAGTTTCGTCCAGTATCAAGCTATTTGAAATATTCAATTTTATGTCACGATTTGTCAGGCTTTACATACAATAAATAAAATGTATTGTTCTTTTTCCTTTCAGTGAATAGTCATATGGTCTTGATTTCCGATTTGCTTGACATTTATTGCAATTGACATTGTACTCCACACAGACACAACAAGCATAGACTGTCAGCAAGATGTCTATGAAAATGGCCTGGCAGCTCTGTTACTGTTGGAGGCCTTTGAAGACACAAGTGTTTAGCTATTAAGGTGATGCTCTGAAACTGCCTTCACAACAGAGACGACAATAAAACGTTGCCGCTGACTGCTCTGCTTTCTGTACGCGTTTGATGATATAACTTTGCGTGGCTTCTGCGCTATGTTGGCCCAGCTGCGTTCAAGCAGTCAGACCCTGACAGTCCCACTGGACCATTCACCTTCATGCCTGCTTTTATGACAACCAGTCAATATTCATTTACTGGTCTTTAATGGCTCTTAAATATCCACTTCCCCAGTCAACCTGATGTCAGTTTAACGAGACAGCCAGTGTTAATTTTATTGCTTTCTTTTGGTCTTTCTCTTTGTGTGCGTGCCTGTGTGTATGTGTGCCTGTTCACACAAGCCTGTGTGTGTCAGCGCCTGCATGTATGTGCATATGTCTGCGTATGCGTGCGTACGTGTATGCGCATGCACATCTGTGTGTGTAAGGTTGCACACAACCGTGTGTGTGTGGGTGTGGGTGTGTATGTGTGTGTCTGAATATGAGGCTTTTGAAATGAGTAGAAATCAGTTGCTGAAGCTCACTGATACAGCAGAGAGGCTCCTCGCAGCTCTATGCATTTCTTCCCTCTCCACAGTGAACAGCAGCGCAGGCTGCCCACGTCTGGAGGCTGTGTTAATCCTGTTTGGTTTGGGAATGAAACGAGTACTGCCGAGACTTGTGGCAAGTATCCGTGGAGAAAACTCCAGACCGGTCCATGCCCACAGCAAAGTGCCCACAAAGACTACCAGACAAAGAGCAGGGGGCTCTGGGGCATGGATTTGAAATGAGCCAACTCCTCCTTGAGCTAACCTTAAATGAGCCAAGTCCTCCTTGAGCTAACCTTGAATGAGCTAACTCCTCCATTAGCTAACCTTGAATGAGCTAACTCCTCCTTGTGCTAACCTTGAATGAGCTAACTCCTCCATGAGCTGACCTTAAATTAGCCAACTCCTCCATGAGCTAACCTTCAATGAGCGAACTGTTCCTTGAGCTAACTTTCAATGAGCTAGCTCCTCCTTGATTTAACCTTAAATGAGCTAACTCTTCCTTGAGCTAACCTTAAATGAGCGAACTCCTCCAGCAGCGTGTATGGATAAGAGGCATCACGCGCATGCCCTGTGGTTCACAATACAAACACTAAACCACACACCCACACACATTCGCACATAATAGGGGTTAAATGTACAAACACACGCTCAGGCACACAAATGCAGAAACACAGATACACATATAGCCTATGTTACAAATCTGAGCACACATGCACATGCAGCGCAACCAGCAATTGAGGGTGATCTGTGGTTTCTGATTCATCATGCATCTCTTCCCGCAGTGCCTGTCCTTGGGCTTGTTACACACATATACAAACATCACAGACTCACACAACCACAAACACAAGCACTTGCACACAGTCAGTCATGTATACATATACAAATACACTCATGCACACACACAAACTCTCAGGCCCGGTGGAAGTCTTGGCGAGGGAGAGGCTGTGTGCTGGCAATATAAGACTGACACACAATGCTGTGTCCCTGTTCACCACATGGGCCAGCCAGTGGAGAGGAACTGTAAGCCAATGGGTTGCAAGCTGAAGCAGGCATGCCCCTTCCATCATGCAATACTGCGCTAGACACATCACAGCAACATGTGTGCATGAGTGCAAGCACACACATTCACACATACATACGACACACACACAGTCATCAGAGCACTGTGATGATGAGGTGTAGTAAAAGGGCACTTTGACTCACTAGGCTGGGCAGGGCTGTGTATTGCAGAGGACTGATCCCACTACAGGTCTTGTCTGGGGGTTGCAGAGAGTAGAGTTGACTTGCGTTCGCTGATCTTGTAAACAAACCGCTTTTGTCGATATCCGACCTGAGGGGGAAAAACAGGATATATATATATAAAACATGCTCCTGCGACAGCAGTTTTGTGGTTATGTGGACGGATGTGACAAAATGGCAGCTAAACCACAAAAGCACCAGACACAAAGATACCCACTGAACCGTATCTGCATTCTCAGTTTTCAGCAGTGCTGCACAGGCCACCAGCTCTATAGGCCTTTCATAAAGGGTCTACACAACAAGGACTGGAGGCCTACTGTGGTCCAGGCCAGGAGTTTCACAAGGGGCACAGCAAGAAAATAAGAATCCTGACAATCGCCGCAGTGCCATTGCAAAATGCCAGGGGGAGGGGGGCGCAGTGATTGGTGGGTCTGCCCCGGTCTTTCACTCCACACAAAAGCACTGTATTGAGCCTGGGCCTACATCCTCACCCCCACCCGCGCGCTTATAAAGGCCCCGTCAGGGGAATCTGCTCACCTCCAGCGCAGGGGGCGGAGCAGTCAGACCGCACCACCCCCCAGGTGTAGTTGGGCTTCCTTTCGCTGCGGGGCAGGGTGTACTCCCACGCCACGCCTGGATTCTTCCCCTGGAGCAGGATCTGGAAGGGGAGGGAGACAGTGAGGCTATAGGCCAGGTTTGTTACCTATGAGCTGGGATCGACAGAGTACTTTCAGTTGTATTTGAGAAACATATAGCCCGCACACACACGCACACATACATGCACATCACAGCTGTTAGATGGCTGAAATGATGACATGATGAGATATACTTTATTTATAATCTGTAAATGGTCCACTGTCTCTATTGACACAGTATGGGGGCACAAGATGTACATGCTTTCACAAATAGCTGGAAGGAAATAAACACAAAATACTTTTGTGTTACAAATTGTACCATAATATGATTTATAACCATAGATTTCAGTGCGATAAATTGTATAACCCTTTTTTTATTTGAAGAGTTTTTGTATTTAAAAACACATCACAGGGAGACTCCACGACAAGTTCTGGAAAGGACACGCTAAAGTGGAGGACATTTAAATGAACCCCCAGAACGATCTATTACCATGGCCGTGTTCCATGGGGCCTGGCCAGCCAGCCTGAGATTCCAATCCAAGTTTACCCCCAAAAAAAGCTCCTTGCACTTCCAGTCCCCAGCAGTGTCTGGCCTCTACCTGGATCACACTCCACGCCTGTTTTCACACACAGCAACAGGAGGTGAGATTTACGGCTCTGGAAGTTACTCCGAATATCACTGCTGGAACCTGACAGGCTGTCTATGAGCTGCAGACCTACTCAACCCCCATCACTCTGGCTTCCGATCCGGGCACTCCACAGAGACTGCTCTCCTGGCTGTGATGGAGGTGCTAGCCACTGCACGAGCCTCATCCCTCTCTTCTGTCCTGATCCTCATTGACCTGTCTGCAGCATTTAACACGGTCAATCACCAACTCCTGATTTCCACCCTGGCTGAGATAGGCATTTCTGGGGCGGCCCTGTCTCGGTTTGTGTCCTATCTAGCAGATCAGTCCTGCCAGGTCACCTGGAGGAGGTCTGTCTCTGCTCCTCATCTCCTTCTCACAGGAGTCCCACACGGCTCGGTTCTGGGGCCTCTGCTGTTTTCCCTCTACACAAAATCTCTTAGCTCAGTAATTACATCACATGGCTTTTCGTATCACAGTTATGCTCATGATACTCCATGTCTCCTCTCTTTCCCTACCTCTGCCACACAGGTCAATGAGGAAATATCTGCCTGCCAGGCCGACATCTCATCATGGATGACCAGGCATCACCTGAAGCTCAACCTCAATAAGACGGAGCTGCTCTTCATCTCTCAGAGTATCCCTACTACAAGAACTCTCCGTCACTGTTGATGGTACTACAGTGACTGGAACTACAGTGATTTGGAAAAATCATCATCTTGTTCAGGTTTTCAGCTTTGCACAGAACAATTCTGAATGCCTTCAAAGAATGTGAGTGAACTCTTTAAAAACATCCACAAACCTAAATAACCCCTCAGTAAGACAGCAATGAACCTTCTTTATGTCCACAGAATAGTGGCAGATGAAATTCAATCGAAATTGCTTTGACATTGGCAGTGTATTTATGAGCAGGAGTCTGTTTTAACCTCGATGGCAGGTCAGAGAGAGCTTGAGGCATTGCTGAAACAAGCTTTTGAGGTGACTGTTTTGCACCATGTCGATGTTGAATAATGTGCTATTCACAATTATGGCTATTCTAACCTGCTTCCATGCAATGTAGAAAGCTGTTCAAAAACAATACAGGGACACAGAGCTCCAGGCATCTCACACATGATGTTCATTACAGTAATTTACACACCACTGCAACTTCATTCCTGTCTCACTTAGAAACTACACGACCTCAACTAACACAATTTTAAACGACAACTTTGTTCTATTGCATTCCATTGTCTACTGGCTTTGCAAAAGCTACAATCCAGCAAGCATACATTACACACCTTATGCATAATATCCCACCAATGTCATCCATTTATGAATTTACTGAAGAAATTCACTTTGGATGCTAAACTCAGGGGAGCCACGGTAATGTAAAAGTATGTCATTTTAATCTGTGGCATAGTAGCACTGGAGCAATATATCCCCTTGACTAATTTAGACTTGATGATATTAACATTGCAATCCGGGTACTGTTTTAAGATATCATTGACAGAACGAATGTAATTGAGTGTAGTATACGCAGGTCATAATGTAATAAAATGTAGTATTGTGCATGGTAATCAATGTAGTGCCCTCAATATCAGTCGGTAGCCACCTCCACATTAATGGATATTCTGTCCTGTGCTATTTTTTCTACCGTCTCAGTGCCCACAAGGTACCACAAGTACTGTAGGCAGTCAGACAGTGGGTAAGTCTGTTTTCTCAACAGAGCCAGATATCGCCGCATGGCTCAGGGGCAGTGTAATTTGACTTTTCTGACTTGTGGCCTCCGCTAACCAGAAGGAACTGGAATGTTTGGGCCTCTGGGTGCAAACTATCTCACGCAGCACTCCCACTGGTGGAGGCCTCAGCTGGCCCATACCCTCCACTGAGTTGAAAGCCCTTCCAACGTAGCAGGATCAGAGCGCAATTAATCCCGAACAGTAGCATTACTACATCGTACAGTTAGCCACCGCCCCCCCTCCCCACCCCTTCAGCCTTTTTCATGCCAAAGCCCTGTCACCGCTAATTCCCTAACGGACATCAGGGGACGGCGCCCGCAGAAGGAAATCTCACTTCAAAGACCAGCGTCTCATTAGTCGGACCCGCCGCGTACAGGCTCTCCGGCCGATTGAAGGAGCGCCGATAGTCGAACACTGTCCCCGCGAATTGGAATGTTCCAGGCCAGTCAACAGTCCAGTCCCCTGTCAGATGGTATTTCTTCTTGAGGCTGCGGACAGCCAGATAGCTGGTGGAGATCTCCACTTCCTGCACGCGGATGCTCCGGGCTCCAGCCGGGACAGTGACCACCGTGTAGTATTCTGGGGAAAGAGGTCAGAGAGAGAGGGACAGCTTGGTCACTCTTCTGGGAGCAAGCACCAGCTTTAAGCTCAGAGTAATCTCTGTCCAGCTATACTTATCATTGTGATTTATAATTAGTAATTAGATGATTGGTCTGTATTTGACAATTCAAAAATTGCTCTTCTTGCACAAAAATAATTTGAGTATTGTTGCTGACCATTCATCGACACAGTGTGCCCATCTTCTAATGGCTATTTCCAGCATGACAATGCACCATGTCACAAAGCAAAAATTGTCTCAGACTGGCTTCATGAACATGAAAATGAGTTCTATGTTCTTCAATGGCCTTCCCAGTCGCCGGGTCTGAATCCAATAGAACGGGAGATTTGCAGCATGAATGTGCAAGTGAGAAATCTGCAGAAATTGCATGATGCAATCATGCCAATATAGAACAGAACCTCAAAGGAATGTTTTAAATATCTTGTAGAATCCATGCCACAAATAATTGAGGCTGGTTAGAGACGCCCTACCCAGTATTCCTAATAAAATTCCTAATAATGTGACTCAGTGAGTGTATATAAGGTCTCTTGGAACATGGAAATACTAGCACACACAGTGGGGACTGTCCCTGTGTGACACTAAGACTAGTTGTGTTGGACTGTTTAAGAGCAGGATGTAGACATATACGGTCTCTCCACCCCAAAGATACTGCTTTGGCTGGGTACAGCTCTGGCGAGCACCTGAAATGAACTTAATAATTTTAATGTCTAAAGCTACAAGGTAATGTTGGGTATGTTTATTAGGTTGCATTAGAGCCCAGGTTCAGTCCAGCACATTCAGGGCATGGTTTTCCTCTTAACCTCATGTTTTGAAAAACTCTTTCTGAGTCTACTGAATGCAGGCTGAAGGAAATGCCTGCGCTTTTTCATCAAAGCACACACAACATTAATGCAGGCATGTGCTGTGGATCAAGTCTGCCCTGGGACCCCACCCAGGGGAAGGGCTGCTAAGGGAGGTTCTCTGGAGCGAACTCCCTGGAGAAGCCCCGGTCCCCGAGTGGCGTCTGCTATAGAGCTCACACCGTCATGCACGGATGGCTCTGGGATAACTGCTGCCAAAAAGGGCCCTAGCTCGTCATCGCCCATCCGTCAGGCTCACAATAAGTGGCATGGCAGTAAACAAGACCCGAGATCTTCTGTTCTGTCCCCCAGCTCAGCGATCAATCTCTAGCACTGCTCTTAACTGAACCCAGTAAATTGCCCCCGGCTACAGAGGCAAGGGACAGGGGTACATTTTATGACAGCCTTCCGGTGAGCCGTCTGCCGTACCATTGGACCGGTGCTGCAGGAAGTACTGGCCCTTGAAGAACTTGCAGGTGGAGTTGTCCCCTTTGCAGACACCACAGGCATCCACAGTCGACTTTGAACCCAAAATCTGGTCACATCCAACAGGCTACAATTCAAAAATATTGTTGTTAAGCGACATATGTAACGCTTTGAGACAACAATGACATAATTAGATCTGTATGGTTTGTCACCAGCTGGAATTTTGGTCCATATGCAATGTAAATGTAAGGATTCAGTTTTTTTGGAAGCCAATGGCTTTTACAGGGCTATGTGTTCAGCTAAACACAATCATGTTACAGTATTTTAATAGACTCAAATAAAGATGACGTGCCTCACATATCCCATCAATGCACACATCCCCTTTGAGATCGGAGCAGGATGTCCCATCTTTGACTTTGCTGGACATGGCGAAGAAAAAGTCGAAATCCTCTGCGATGCAATACAGCTTACAGATGTCCTCATCTGTAGGGACATGGAACAGGTTGGTCTACTTGTCAAATGTTTGTTTTCAAAGATGCTACACCATCAACTGTGCCTATACATTCACGGCAAGTGCTCAATTAGCACATACCCTCTGTTGTTTTTACAAGATTGAGAATGCTCCATATGTTTAATATTAGCGTAGCTGTATGAGAGTGTGCATAAAAAAATAAAACAACAAATACTACACTTACTCAGTCTATATTGTTGATGTGCTTTCACATCTGTTGGTAGTACACTTTTTAAATGATGCCTGTAGGCTATTTAATGCTACATCAAACTAGGATATAAAGCAACCACTTGTACACAACACAGATTAGAAATGTACGGATACATATGAGCAGAATGAATGGATGGACAAACAGAATAAAGGTGAGGGAGGGTAGCTGCTATGCTTGATTATTCCTGATAGACAGCGACAGAGACTGCATCACATTTGTTCATCCACAGATCAAAACCGGCTGCTGAGCACTGCCTCAGCCTCCGGTTCGCTCTGCTGCTGATATGAACGAGGGCCCCGGCCCCGATGACCTGTACACACTGACAAGTGGCCTTGATCTCTCTCCAACAGCTGGTCACAGTACAGAGCCACAGCTTAGCCGAGGTCAATGATAAACAAGCCACTACAACACAAGAGAAAATCTCAGTCTAATGTTGGAAAAAAGAGATGTCTTTGGAATACAGAACAAATGGTACATCATTTGTTCATCTGGTAAAAAGGCTGACAGCAGGGTTCCTCGTTAGAAGCTTGTAACAATGTTGGCAGTCCTGTTGAACTGAGAAAAGCCGGTAACAGTGCGGCTCAACAGCAGAAGCCTGTAATACTGTTAACAGTACAATTCAACTGTAAAAACCTGTAACCTCTAGTTACACATTTCAGTTATAAGGACATGCAACAATGCTAACCATACGGTTTGGCTGGTAATGGTAACAGTGGAGACTGATGTTCCACAACACAGAGAAGAACGAATGAAACTCCCATTCCTGTACATTTCTGAGAGGGAATGCTGGGAAGGCAGTGTCTCTACAGATCATGCAGGGATCCTCAGACTTGAGTTCAAGTCAGGATGCTCTGTGGCCTGGGGTAGCCCTGTAAGCAGTACCATCGTCAAGCTAAGGATGCACAAGCTTTCTGAAGCACTTCAGTTACATATTCATTAACGCTGCATTGTCAGTACGGTCTGGTGGAAGCCAAATGGGAATTTGCATTCTTCTGGATATATATTTTTTTTCTGTAACAAAAGAGTCATCCATGAAACATCCATATTTGCAATATGCGTATAGGAGCAAACCTAAGAAACCACCACTAGGAGCTGTCTGAAGAAGCTGAAGACATCTACTCACAGAACACACAGTCTGTGTGAGATCTGTGCTTTTAATTGGATTTTGTGCTTAAAGCTCAGTTACTTGGGGGTAAGTATCTTTACCTCCAGGAGTATTCACCCTGTGAAAACACCAAGACCCAGAGCAGACGGACATGAACGGACGTGCCGCATGTTCACCTGGAAGATCATCTCCACTTTGACCGGGATGACCCAGTCTGCCTTTGAAAATGGCAGACCTCGTTCCATATCCCAGTTGTCTTTTCAGGACTGACTCTCCATCTTCATTTATCAGCATTTCGCCCTAATAGGCTGACACAGGTAACCTTGCCTCAGGGCATCGTTGTGTTCCAGCATTCAGTCTCTTTAGAGCACAAGCAGGCAGATACATGTCTCCTGTGTGGAATGGAAGCTTAGCTCCCGCTCCCTATAGACGCATCCAGCATCACTAGGAACGCCATTTCAAAAGATGCACAAGCATAATGTCAAGCCTTAAGAATTCAAGGATATGCTTTGTGCCATATAAAAAAAGAATTTGGCTGGATAGACACATATTTTGTGCCAGCACAATCAATTAAAGAATGTAAAGCATGCAGAGACGCAAACATTTTGTGTAATCATAGCCATAATTTCACAAGCTCATTTTAACAGGATTGTACTGTGCAAAGCTAACTGCAATATTTAGCATCCCTTGATTTACAAAATTTGCATTTCCTGTCTCCCAGAGAGCATGTCAGAAAAAAGGTTGAATGGGTTATTGCAAGAATGGAGGTGTACAGCTTAGTTGATATTCCTGATCTCTGACATTTAAGGGCAGGACATGAAAATATTCCCATACCTTCCACCTTTGTGTAAGGCTTCCATTTGTAGTACCAGCCCCGGAAGGGCTTGCTGTTGTACTCTGCACACTGCTGTGCCCGGAAGTCCACTCCATTGGGCTGGCAGGCCTTGGTGTTGCACAGCTCATACACACGGCTGGCTCCTTGGCAGAACTTGCCACTGTACTGCGGCCTGTGGGAACAGTCACCAGTTACAAGCGATACTTTACAGATTTGATAACGCCAACCTTATTCGACACATGAAGGAATCTGCAGGTGACAGTGCCAGCTACAGTGTGAATTACATTACATTTGTGGGGTGACATTAGCTAAGGTGGTAAGAGCAGTCGTCTGACAGTCGGACGGTTGCTGGTTCAATTCCTGCCCTGGGTGTGTTGAAGTGTAAGACACCTAACCCCTAAATGCACCCGGCGAGCTGGCTGGTGCCTCGCATGGCAGCCAATCGCCGTTGGTGTGTGAATGCGTGAATGAATGAGTGAATGAGAAGTAAAAATTGTACAGCGCTTTGGATAAAGGCTCAATATAAATGCCAACCATTTACCATTTACTATGTATTGTTTAAGTTCTATAGTCAGTTTTAAAGGGCAACGCTATGGTTACAATTCTGTCAAGTATATTACAGTTTCTGCAATCCATAAACACAGCGTAGATATCGTAAAAATCCTTACTTTAATAAATGTCAAACCCCGAATGAGGGCCACACCCAGTATTTCAGGCCGGAGTCCTGTGGTCCGAGGTTCAGGCCTCTAACTACTACTCTACATTACTGCAGGAAAGTACAGACCAGGCGAGCTACCATTTCCCAAAGAGCAGGAACCAGAAGAATCTCTGATGCCACATAAGAGGAGACTGTCCAAACAAAGAACATACCCATGCACTCAGGCCTTAAGCAGAAAGTCAGCATCATTTTTTCTCAGGCATATACTTAACTGAGAGCATCGTGGGCATGCCTCCACTGTGAAACCTCAAAGCAAATAAGTCTGGTCTAGAATCCTGACTGCTGGATCTCAGCGTGCTCCTACAGCAGGGGTATTTGTTAGCAGCCAGTATACTGTTCTATTCAGGCGTGTTTGAATTGTGCACCGTTCGTAAAGCTGACTGATTCGGCCTGGCACAAAGGCCTTGATGTTGATCTGTGCTTCTTTTTTTTTTTATTTCAAAAAGGGCAAATTAATTAGCATTAGCGTGACGGCGCAGACACCGCTTCAGTCAGCCCCGCTGGCCCGAACCTTTCGGCTCTGAGCTCGTTTGAGCCACGTCTCGGGGCAAGCTCACAGTCCGATCCAATTACAGGCAGAGCACGGAGAGGCGCGGGTCCCGTGTGCTGGAGCGTTTACAGGCAGGCCGGTGAGGAAACGCCGCTCCATGTCTCAGGGATTTCAGCGAGAGACTCCACTGGTCGGTTCCCACACTGAGGAAGCAGGACCAGGCACGGGCCGTGAGTTACGCCAGTTTCAATCAGCCGTTCACAGGAAACCCACCGCCTAAGGGAGGCCTGATGCGAAAATGAACAAGGAAAGTCTTCTGGCCTGTATTTTCGTCACCCTCTTGTCTAGCCCAATATCAGGAACATCCCAATGGAAGAGGGGCAGGGTTTGTAAACGTCAGCCTTTCCCCGTCTAGCCGACCCCCCTCCCTCCCCATTCCACAACACGCACCCCCCCCCC
The DNA here is from genome assembly GCF_963514075.1 of Conger conger. NCBI lineage: Eukaryota > Metazoa > Chordata > Actinopteri > Anguilliformes > Congridae > Conger > Conger conger. The sequence continues at coordinate 18,720,897 of NC_083774.1, forward strand.
CCCCCCCCCGCCTCTCTGCTCGTCAAAGCAGAGACACCTTCTCTGACTTCATTATCAAAGTCCTGTTTGAGTGAAGGCACAACACGCCCTCGCCTGACCTCTCCTGCACCCTCACCCTCTCCTCCTTCCCCCCGTGACCCCGCCTTCATCTCCCCGCCTTTTAGCGTAGGTCTGGAACCCGATAACATCTGAGGCAGTGTGCTGTCAATTAGAGCTGTGTTTTCACAATCGTAAAAATCCTTTACGAGAGTGGACAGCCTCACAGGCTAGCCGATCGGTTACAATCGCTTCCTGGGTGTTTGGGTTTGAGTCCAGCTGTTTTACTACTGTTTTGTAGAAAAAAGTTAAGTGTTGATATCACTAAAACTGGTGAAGAGAGGGTATAGCCAGCACATGTGTATGTGTTCTGCATTTCATATTTATCAACAAATATAACACTATTTTATGTCAAGAGCATATTTAGCAGTTCACAGGACTGAATAAGAACACAGGACTCTTCTTTGATATAACTTCCTGCATGTTGTATGATAATCCTTCAATTTCCCATATGAATCTGCCAGACTCAAATACATTGATACATCTCATATGTTATTGATCAATCTATAACATATGGGGGTCTATTGTAAATGTCAAGGCACAACTGCCAAAAGCTACTTGTAACTCAAGGCGCTGGCAAACTTGGGCATGTTCAACTCAATTTCAGTATGTTAATATTGTGATACCAGACTTTAGCTATGGTCCGGCTGCTTTAATAGGAATAAATGAACCATGGGGGTTTGCTTTCATTATTGCCAATCACATAAATATTATGTTTGGACGAATATACAAAATATTTTAAATAGCACAACTATTTTCAACTATATTTCTTTAATTGTATCGTGTTGTATGTACTTGAGACAAATGTACACTCACGAGAAACAACTCCACAGCCTGTCAGTCCCTACTCTCAAACATTTTTTACATTCACTCATACACAGCTTTGGCATTTTTTACATCTGTTTATACAGCTGGATATATACTGATGCAATTCAGGTTAAGTACCCTACTCAAGGCTAACACAGCATCGTCCTCGCTGGGAATTGAACCCAGGTTACAAGCACAGTTCCTTAATCATCATACTACAATGCCACCATTACATTGTGTCGAATACTGCATGCCAAAGAATTCACTGACTTTCTGACGGCTATATTGCAATGCACCACCCGACCTGTCCAAACATCTGAAATGCATTTTTAACATTTTCAGTCATTGACCTAACCCTTCCAAATGCACAAATAAAAGAAAGTTCTTGGCTTAATGTATAGAGTAAATGGACACAATTTTAATGGATATCCAGTCATTGTAAATTGAGTGCCTATAGCACCACCTCATATGAAATCCCATTATGTACTCAATTTGAATATGAAATAAATGTACAATAACCAGTCAGTAAATTAAGAAATGTGTATCTAAACAAGGCTAACAATTCCACTTCCGCCCCGGCGACTTTGCACTTACGTTGTCAGGAAAATAGGGCCTGTGGTCTAACATTCTGGGGGTCTGGGAAGCATAATTGTGGTCTAACCCGTCTCATTTAGTCCACAATGTCATATGTAAAGCTATGACTGGGACAAACTTGTAAAACTGCCTGAAGAACTCTGTCTTTATTCAACAAATTGGCTTTTTGATGTGGCAGAATAGATCTTGGGTGTAATCGTTTACACATTGTACATACTTTTTTCCCCTGACTTCCCTGACTCCATAGAAATGTAGGCTCTGAGGCTATAAGTCTGGGAGATGCTATCCTTTGTTTTATCAGGGGGTGAACATTCTCCACCCCCAGGCAAGGAGAAAACTATTCTTATTTCTACATTTTATATCGGAAGAATGTAAAATCATATGGGAGTGACAATGGGAATGAGTAATGTATGAGCTCCATATACATATAGTTTATTGAAGGAATGGTATGACATGTTTTCTCCAAGGAACATGTATGAAATTAAGGATGATGTAATTCTAATATAAATGTAACCTCTCAATTTGTTTTTAGTACAGGTCAAGATCATTTTCAGCAAGCAACACATGTTAATGCTTGTCGGACAATAAAATCTCTCCAGTAACATACTTCATCAATTTACTCATGGTTTACACTTTGCTCTGGCATTTAAAGGGGGTTTTCATCAAATGCCATCCGTAATCTGAGATTAGTTAGGGGGTCAAAGTTTAGATTTAATCCTGCTTTGTTTCTTCTCTAAAATCTTCCCTTCTGGAGTTCCAGCAGTGCATACAAGATGGTAAACATTTTTCAGATGTCTCTGTCTGTAAAACTGAGTAGAGCAAGGAAGCAATCCACTCTAGAATAAAGCCAGTGGATTCAATTCAATTACATGACATTTTATTTGTAGTGTGCTCTTCACAGAACACTGTCCCAAAGATGCTTTACAGATTAACAGAAGGGAAGAAAAAATACCAGCCCTAAGACCCCAAATAGCATTTGAGGTAAGCAACTCCCTAGTGGGGAGAAAACCTTCAAGCAGCGATAAAAAACCCCCCGATGGGACAAAATTTCGGGAGGAACACGGCTATAGGGGGATGCCCATCCTCCGCTGGCCTATAGGTTAAGATAGTAACAGTTGAGGTAAAGTGGATGACTGGTGGTAACTCATATACGGTCGTACCTGGGGCTGTTGCAGGACCTCTCCTTGTACATCACGCCCCCTCCACAAGACCGGGAACAGTCGGACCACCCAGACCACTGCGACCACTGACCATGGACTGCTTTCGGGCCGTGGTCCCCGAACTTCACACATTGGCCTCTCCGACACCACTGCACACACCCGTCCCCACAACAGGAGGAGAAACCGGTCATCCTGGCTCAAATTGCCAGCAACCCAAACACCAAGGCACCGGGTTAAGAAGCGTACAGTACCCACCCACCAACACAACTGGAAACCTAGAAAACGTTCTGCCAAAGGGAAGCATTCTGGCCAAACTAGACATTTTTACATTCATTAGTTTTCCTTCTTGCTTGTGTCCATGTTGTTGGATAAACGGCATCACTTTACAAAGAGACACGCTCACCATATCCATTCCACAGATGGTTCCTTCTGCAGCCGGCATAAACTTGGTTTCACATCTGTGTCCCACCCGGTGACACCACAGTGACTTGCAGATGTCCTGTGTAAACAAAATAGCCTTTAAGCATAGCATCAGACTTCAGTTGACTTAAATTACTGTCCATCCAAAAGCAACTATCAAACTATCATCCGATGATATGGTTGTACAAATAACTGGTAATCTAATTTTTATATATTAGAAATTAAGCAAAATCTGTCAGCACTATTCCGTCACATTTTTTGGGGAACATCACACTTAATCTGAGACTACGGCCAGCTAGGAGCTCTGCTGTGGATGCGCGCCATGTTGGCCCTTTGCCCGATTGCATCTGGCAGACAGAGGGGGCTCTGAAAGGCAGTCCCACTGTGCTAATCTAGTGCTGAAGACCGTTCAGCACTGCACTGGAGTCCATAAGAATGCATGGCTAATTAAGTCTCTCCTGTTCGGCACGATGCAGCCAGAATCCCAAAGGCTAGCCCACAGATAGCCCACAGATCCCTTTAATTAAGATGTGGGGTAGGTCATGTCTGAACCTTGTTCTCAAAGGCCCAGGCTTCAAGTTCACAGACAAAAGGCAATGGGTGCATTCAATGGCCTGGTCCATTCCATAAGGCTAATCCTAAATTTTGAGATTCTAAGGCACGTTCAATTCCCAAGCTTGTGTCCTTTTAAAGTTAATAATTATTCAAAAGATTTGCATGTTAATGAAATGCCAAGATGTTGAAGGTATAGGAGATTTTGAGTCTACATTTTTTTGTCTAGTTTTGCATTTCTTAGATTTCACTCTTTAGCCAAGGGCGCTGACTAATAACTAGTTTGCTGTTCATTAAAAGTTATTATGTTTAGGCTGTAGAAAACAGACATCAACAATTACATTATAGTTCAGCCAAAATACCAACGTGGTAAAACAACTTTTTGTAGTGGAGCCTTTCGTAATTTGCATCACAAATCACCTCACCGGGGGATCGCAAATAGCTTGCAGGTCCATTATGCAGTCAGGTAGCCTACCTTCACAAAGTCCAGATTACAGAGTTTTGCCTTGGAGCCAAACTGCCATTTGCACTGTGTGTCAGCATCGTACAACTGGCCAGGGAGCTGCTCTGGGTACTTGTACTGTCCAATTTGTTTTGGCTCATCCACCAGACAAGAAGCTTGAGCTGTACTGTGAAAAAACACACAGCGTATTAACAAGAACAAGAACAATGCTCAAACTCACACCACAGTGACACAGAGATAAACCAGGCCTTATTTGATGAATATACCAAACTAGCCTTGGCTTGGCATGTCTAGTGTGTTACCATCTTTCTTATCCAGGGTAACATTTTGGATTTCACTTTAATACAACAAAATGATTCAGGATAAGCACCTTACACAAGCGTACAATGATTGTGACACACCAGCGATTCAAATCTGCAACCATTTTAAGTTACCATTACAAGCTGTAACCATTACAAGATACAGGTTCTGGGCCATGACTCCCTAATATACCTGGTTACACATGTAGGTTTTTCTAAATACAAAAGTAATACAAAATAAAAAGTAAATGTAGAACAAATAACTTGGCTAGTACAGATGAGTCAGTACTAGATTGGGCATACCCAAGGAATTTGCTGAGGTACTGGCGACTGCAGGCAGACCAGGAGAAGACTCCGTTGTTACCGGCCAACGTGGGCGACATGATGTTCCCCTCTGCCTTCCTGCACGGGTTCCCCTCGCCATCGTGAACCATCCCGAAACTAGAGCATGGAGGGGAAGACTGTTACCCAAGAGGCCTGCTGACCAGAGGACTCAGATCACAGCTCACTCCACTGTTACATTATCACCACTCTATATAGTGTGATTATCATGTATAGTCCTATGAGAAGGGGTGGATTTTGCTTAGTATTGGGACAGATTATGTGTTTTTGAAAAATACATGCTGCTCTGTAACTCTTGCTCTGAGCCCTAACTGTAGTGTCGGTCTCTTAAATTAATTGGTGATTGACGGTTTGTGCTTAAATCATTAAAATGTTTACATATTCTAAGATGTCATGGGGTGACTACTTCTTGCAAAGTTCTTTCCAGTTTATGCCAAATGAGGAATAATAAAATAAACTACAATAATCTCAAAAGTGAAATATAAAGTCCTTCTAATCACTATGGCAATGCATGAACAAGCAAAAGACCATTTCCCTGAGGCATCATGTGTGACACTTTCACGGCGTGATGATGTAATATGTTATAATCGGTAACAATTTAAGAATTTGTTCCAGTTTGCATCATTCTGTTTCACTAAACCCTTCTCTCAATTCTTTCTATTTGCAAATTATCATGTTTTTGCTTACATGCTATTTTCACAATATCATTACCATATTGTGAAATGCGTAAATGAAGCTCGGTTGAAAGACAAAGAACTTAAAGATGTCAACAGACCATTAGCCATAATATACAGTGCAATCAACAATACCATCTTTATGACCAATTAAAACCCAAGTTTTCTTGGTTGTAAATATGAATACAGAGAGATGTGCGCATACTTGTGCCCTGATTCGTGCGCTATGGTGAACGCCAGGCCCAGTCCTGTGTCTTCATTAATGGTGCAGCTCCGATACTTACTGCACATCCCACTGATAGGGGCGAACCCTGCGTGAACGAGAAGGAGCAGCAGTTGTGAAGCTGTGTGTGTCCAAACACTATGCTTAAGACAGTTGTGTCCACAAAGCATAAAATACGTGGTTTACAGTCCGTTAAAACCAGCCGATGTTTACCCCTAAAGAAACTGCCCAACACTGGTACTTAAGTCTGCTCTGCGGAGGAGTTCAGAAGACGTTCCCGACTTAAGGAGACACAGATGCCCCTTTCCCAAGGATCTAAACCTGCAACCTAAAGGTCACAAATCCTGAGCCCATGCCCCTAATCAGCACTCCGACCCCATTACCTCCAGAGCCCTGCCCTACTTATCCCCCAGGGCGGGGAGAATAATCCCACAGACCCCCGGGCCCTCACCCAGAGTGTCACACGGCTCGTTCTTCCAGGAGCAGATGTCCAGGCCTGTCAGCAGCACGGCGTGGTCGTGCCGTTTCCCGTTCCGTCCTACCAAGCCCGACTGCCACTGGCAGAAGCTGTTGAGGGACTGGTCGGCGTGGTGGTTTATCGTCAAGCCCAGCTGCCTCACAGCACAACAAATCTTGGATTAGCTCTCGCCAGGCATTAGCATACGCATTACCCAGGCAGACACATGGAAAGGAAATTATCTACGGAATTAACCGGGTTCCTTCAGCGGCCATGCATATTGTTGAACAGATGTTGGATTTCTGAATGTACAGTGTGTATTATGAATACTGCAGTGATTATTTAGTGTGTTTCTTACAGGATCGAGTTCCAGAAGAAGGAGGCTGACGACCACAATGTTGATATCGGTTCCAATGGTGCCATCTTTGAAAAGACTTGATACCTACAAACACAGCAAAACAAAACATGACATATTACACAATTAGAAACAGCACATTTTGTTTCTGATTCACCAAAAGTTAGTAATAGATCAAATTAGTTTTGAGGCCTTGTTTTGATTATTTTTATCATTTCAATCCCCTCAGTCCAAAAACTTCACAGCCTTATACTCATTACAATTTACAAACTGTAAATAATTAACTTAAGCTATGTCATTTTGTCTTTGAGAGCCCCACCCTCCCAAATCACCATGTTCATGACGGTCAGGACGTAGGTGGTGACGTTCTCCCTGCCGTGCTTCTCCAGCATTTTCCGGTCAGCCACCACCAGCGTCTCCACGTTCAGCCCCCCCACCTTGTTGTCGGTGATAGGAGATCGTTTAGCCCTGCCTGGAGGCTCGAACTCATCAGGCATAATGGGCCGATCCTCCGCGGGAGGCTTAGGAGCGTCTGCGGTCACAAGCAGAATGGAGAGGAAAGCGGTTCAGATACACTTTTTCCCTTCCTAAGGCAATCCCAGATAACAGGGTCTGGATAGTGTCCAGAGATAGAGACATATTCAGCTCTTTCGCTTAATGTCCTGCTTCCACACAATTTTGTCAACATGACAGGTAGTCATTCCAGGACATTGTGGCACCTGAGACATACACAGAGACTTACATTTCATAAATTTCCAAATTACTGTACATTTACATTTGGCCTGCAGTGTATCTGTACATTTACAAGGACACTGACAACAAAACGATCCAGAATTCTAACTGAAGCTTTTCAAATTCAAGGAGGAGTCCAGTCCACATTTCCAGCATGTTATATACTGTATAGTTAAAGCACACTAATGGCTGTTTTGCGTTAGCTTGTGATCCAATAGCACAGAATGGGGCTTTTACACACATAATTGCTAACAGAGACTCAAGTTCTTTAGTAAAAATAAAGACGAATGTGGCCATGAAGCACATGGAACGTTTTTGCTAAGACATGCACACACCACAGCAAGCAAATAACCCCTCCAATGCAGACTTGTAAGTGTTTGGAGCATATAGCCACTTATTGTGTGCCATTTACTATATTAATAATGTCCCCTTGAGCTTAAGAAAGTGTAGATATAAAATGTATATCTGAGAAACACTTTAGAATTATTGTGTGAATGCACCAAGACAACCATTTCAGACTTTGGATGAGAAAAACAGCTCACAGTCTCACAGAAAGACTCAAACTGATTTTAACTGGGGAGCACTCCTGTTACGTTATATATGGACAAAGTTTCCTTACATACATTGCTTGCGTCGTCCACAGAAGTGCTGCCTCTGCGTTTCCCCGTGGTGGTGAAGGTGGTGCCGGTAGTGGTTGGTTGGTCTCTCCATTTGAGGCACTTTTGTGCTCCTGTGGATTTGATGTTCAGCTGAACGCTTGTAGAGCACATGCGGGTGATGTCCACTAGGGGCGCTGTAGTTATGCTCCACAGCCAGGTGCCGGGGCAGTGGAGTGATGAAGAACTCGTCGTCTGAAGTCCGGATCAAACCTGACTGGGAAAGCACAACGGGTGGGTGAAGGCGGGGAGGTCACATGACAATAGCAGTAGCATTTCAGGAGCCTGTTAAGTGATATCTGAGAGTTGATATCTGTCATCTTAAGGCAATGGGTTCAGAACCCTTGACTAAAATACCTTCAGTTAAAAAATATCTAGCTTTACAAAATGTAAGCAATGCCAAAAGCGAAGGATATGAGCATAATTACTGTACACTGAAATTAGTTGCAAAAAAATAAAACTGTATAACGCATGGGAATTAAAGGTGTGAATAAGAACCATGCACTGTGTCTGGGTAACACATTCACACACAACACTCGCTACGCCAATGGTCCAATTTCCTATGAGACTCTGAAGTTCCAGACTATACATTACAGGCAATGACAGGTTAGAATTTTGTTTTAAAAAATAAAAAGACGACGTAGAAGCATTTCAAAACACAGCTTCCCCGCAGTCACTACTCTTTAATTAAACAGGGTTTCCTGTGAGGACTCCCAGACACCGCGTAGAGGTGCAGAGGGGATGCTGGAAAAAGAAAAAGTCGAAACACGCTTTGAGAATCTCAGCTGCCTGTAAAAACACATTATGGCCGGTGGTTATTAATCTTCCGCCATCGCCGGCCTTGTTATCTCGGCATCTGTTTAAAAGGCTCTATCAGTTTGATTAGCATCACGGGCGTCTCCCCGGCTGTGTCTGCTTACGCTCACGCGTTCGGGGAGGGGCTCAGTGTGTGCGAGGGCTCTCGGGAGCACTCTACCGCGGGCGGTCGTTTAAAGCACAGGAGACTGAAAGGATGCAGTATTGGTTTTGGTAATTCTAAGAGCCTGTCACTGCGGAGGGCTGACGACTCTCTTCGCTCTCCAGCGGTAATGTGCGTTTCTCTTACGTTTGGCAACATAAAGATCACGAGGGAGGCTGGGTCAAGAGCTCTGCTTTCTGTTGATAATTGAGGAGGGGCCATAGGTCATGGAGCACTTAAACATCTGTGCTTCGTTGCTATGGACGAGCACTACGTGTGGGCATGCACACACACACACACACACACAAACTCACCCACAGACACGCACAGACACACACATTCTTTTTTAACATGCTTCTTCTGTCTGCCTAAAATATGTCACAACACTAGCAATAAGTGTTTTTTTTTTCCTGTTTGGCAGTGCTACTTTGCTAAGTGAGTTTTTGTGACATATTTTTTGCCTTTGACATTAAATGTGTTCATGTCTAGATAAATATCACTGGGGTTTAATTGCATAAATGATTCAATGACTTACTATTGATGGCAATGATGATTTGTGCAGTCACAACATTGGCAGAATCTCATGCTTTTCTTAGAGAAGCCAGCAGCAAGGCTATAGGAATGACACGATCATGCATGCTTTAGATGAGCTATCACTGGCTAACATTAACTTACCTGAATTGTGTCACATGCATCTGTTCTGAACACCTACATTATTCTATATTCTTAATAATTGGCGAATTCAAACCTTTAAGTTTTATCAAGAGAAGCCGACATATTGATCATGTATTCATTATCTATGGAATTATGGATTATTATGAAATAGCTGTTCTAATAAAACAGCCAAAGTTAATTTAATTGGTTTTAAGTTATTCTCAGAATGCATCATTTAAACTCATGAAACTCATGTTTACTGTCAATAATTGATGAAATTC